>NC_139840.1:4367465-4945851 GCF_963691815.1 Echiichthys vipera | reverse complement strand
TATGGACTGAGCTACTGCCACTCCAATCTGCCGAGAAACACTGATATTAGAGACATATAAGAGCAGCTGATTTTTTAAATATGTATTTTTAATGACACAGGCATGTTTGCTTTTTCAATCTGTCAGGACACTTTAGTAACATCATCAGGAGCAGGTAGGTATCAGGAAACAACAGCTGATACATCCCAGGTTTACCAGCTGATTGAAATCAATAAAAAGTATCCCCATATAAATGAAAAGTACTCGCCCACTCTCGGTAAAATGATTATATAACACTACCAGAGTGTGTAATAATTAACAGATATAAATACACCTGTCAGATGGGACATCCGTGTGTGTCATATTTGAATGAGTAGTGACCTCTTGTGGTGCACAGTGGACACTTACCCCTTTCACTGTTACTCGAAGCTTTTAGGCAGTATTTTCAAACCTCATTTGGCAGATAACTTTCAATGAAAGAGGTCAATTTCAACATCTAATCTCTCATCTCATCTTCACCCGCTTATCCGGGGTCGGGTCGGGGGGCAGCAGCTCCAGCAGGGGACCCTAAACTTCCCTTTCCCGGGCCACATTAACCCGCTCCTTAACTGGGGGATCCTGAGGCGTTCCCAGGCCAGTGTGGAGATATAATCTCTCCACCTAGTCCTGGGTCTTCCCCGAGGCCTCCTCCCAGCTGGACGTGCCTGGAACATTTAAACATAAACCGTTAAATTATATGCTGTGTATGAAAAAATGTGTAATATAGATTTGCTTTATTTATTTTCCCCAAATAAGACTAGAAATCTACTTTAAAAAACAAACAGAAACAGCTGTATCAGTATCTGTATCGGACAGCAACATTTGAAGTTTTTAAAGGCAATAAGGGAAAAACAATAATTATTGCATCTTGACCTACGACAAATGTTTAAACTTGTGTCAAAGGACTGTGAAATTTTACAAATGAGGGCAGTTAAGCTGCGAAGGGACCAACAGACGCCCAAATGCCTCTTTGATGGTATTAACAGCATGTAATTGTGTTATGCGTTCATCCCAGGCTAATTTTGTGCTAAAGAGCTGTCTGGCCCAGGTCATATGGTTCCCTGCTGTCAGGCCTTTGTGCCCCCAGAGGGTCCCCCTTCTGCTGCTGGTACTCAACCATCTGGCGCATCCATCCTCTGACTGCAGGACATGACCCAGGAGGTGAAGGAGGATGAGCAGGAAGGACCTGGGCCAGAATAACTGGTGTGACACAGCTCCATTATTACAGTTTTACAAAATGAAGGCAAGCAAAATGGTCTGTATGATCGGTAGATTGCAGCCAAATAATACATAAAAATAAAAAATAAATCTAAGAATATGATAAGAAAGGGTTTCATGAGAATATGCGATATGAATGAAACATGTCCAGAATTGATTTTTGATTTGATTTTTTTCAAAAAACATATGATGCACAAGTTACCGTAACACAAATAACGGGCAAATAAGCATACATGGGGATATGTGCAACAATATGAAATGTTACACATTATTAGTTTCTCTTCATTACATTTTAGGATTGGGTTTCTTAAAAGTAGACAATCACAAACTTGACAGAATATTATGCCTCCAAAAACTGACGGTGTAGGGATTTCTGTGCATTTACAGTCTTATATACGCCTACTGCGCCATAAACGCAAACACCTCAGTTACTTACAGCTGAATTAGGTGATTTTTGGTCACTCTGTCAGAGATTAAGGGAGGGACTTGGCCGTGCCGAGCAGTGCTCTTTGATAGCAGCGGGGGCAGTGTTTGAACACTACGAACTCCTTTGGCATCCAGGAGGACAGATGGCTGCTCTGGGGTCAGCCAGGTCCTGATCTAAATAAAGGAATTCAGCGAGAACAGGACGGATTTTAAAGTACACACCTTTGCGTCCGAATAAATGATACGCATGACATTAGGAAATATTTGGAATATAAACACCGAGAGCAAAGTATTAAATATTAATTCATTCTGAAATACTTCATTTATTTATTGTTCACAATTCTTCAAAAAAAACCTTTATTTAGTGAAAATAACAGAGAGCAAAATCAGTGAACAGTAACCATTGTATCAGAAGAGAAGATTTCTAAAGGTGTTTTCTTCTCTAGGATTAAAAAATGAACAGGAAGTGTAGAGGCCACAGCTTTGAATGACTTCAGCACATCTGCGCCCACAGGACATCACTCGTTTCTCACACTGCTGATGTCACTAGTGATGTCCTGTGGGCGCAGATGTGCTGAAGTCATTCAAAGCAAGGGCCTCTAAGCTTCTTATTCGTTTTTCCTGTTTAATAATCATAGTCCTTAGACTGTGCATTTCCAATTCAGTCATGTTGATGAAGATGTAGACTTTGTGTAATGCCGGTTAAAGTCTGTATGATCTTCTAATATAGAAACTCAAGAATGACGGGTTTGTTACCTAGATGAGCATCGTTGCAGAGTGGGCTAGTGTTGAGGATAAGGATTCCTCAGAAGTAAAGACCTGGTGCTCTTTGACTGGTCATTTCCTATAGAGATCTGGTATCATCATCATCATCCTCTCATCTCATTCATCTCATCTTCATCAACTTATCCGGGGTCGGGTCGTGGGGGCAGCAGCTTTAGCAGGGGACCCCAAACTTCCCTTTCCCGGGCCACATTAACCAGCTCTAACTGGGGGATCCTGAGGCGTTCCCAGGCCAGTGTGGAGATATAATCTCTCCACCTGGTCCTGGGTCTTCCCCGAGGCCTCCTCCCAGCTGGACGTGCCTGGAACACCTCCCTAGGGAGGCGCCCAGGGTTCATCCTTACCAGATGATCCTGAACCACCTCAACTGACTCCTTTCAACGCAAAGGAGCAGCGGCTCTACTCCGAGTTCCTCACGGATGCTGAACTTCTCACCCTCTCTCTAAGGGAGACTCCAGCCCCCCTCCTGAGGAAACACATTTCGGCCGCTTGTACTCGCGACCTCGTTCTTTCGGTCATGACCCAGCTTTCATGACCACAGGTGAGGGTAGGAATGAAGATTGACCGGTAGATCCAGAGCTTTGCCTTCCTCAGCTCTCTTTTCGTCACAACGGTGCGGTAGAGCGACTGCAGCACCGCCCCTGCTGCTCCGATTCTACGGCCAAACTCACGCTCCATCGTCCCCTCTCTCGTGAACATGATCCCGAGGTACTTGAACTCCTTCACTTGGGGTAAGGACTCATTCCCTACCTGGAGTAAGCAACTCACCGGTTTCCTGCTGAGAGCCATGGCCTCTGATTTAGAGGTGCCAGGTGCCAGAGGTATCAGTTAACTTTATCTAATGCTCACTGCAGCTAATGTGTTTAAGACAAAGATGTAGAGTTATTCTACATGTACACAATTACTATTATTTATGTTCAAAATATAAAATACTTGAACATTTTTAGGCCCATGTCAGCCTAAATGAGAGGAAAAATGTATGTTTTTAAGAAGTGTTCTTGTTGCTTTCCTCAGCCAGCAGATGGCAACCTTACTCTGGTCTGTGAGCATGTGGGACACCATGTGAACCACTGCACAAACCTCCCAAATTAATATTAAATTTGCTAGTCGACCATCTGATTTTTATTGCAACTTGAATCCTGTTCCGTTCTTCCAATGGCTTTGTCCGTGTGTGACACTAGCTATAAAATACCCAGCTTTAGCTTTATAGACACGGGATAAGACATTTATTTAAGTATCTATACTTTCTCTTCCTGGAGTAGACTTAATATCCGTCATTTTTTTTTTACTAACAAGCACACATGTTGCACATTGTTTTGGTGAACTCTTTTAGGATAACTCAAACAGCCAACAGAGTAAAAGCAACCAGGGCAGAATGTCTTTATACCTACAATTTCAATACACTTACATTTACTAAAAACGTATGTGCTATGCAGCTGTAAAAGTCGTATTATTACACATTTAGAAGATTTGGGCTGCTGGTCGTTCATAGCGAACTAAGCGAACGCGGAAGTAGGTGGGATGGAATAACGGTCGTCTCTAAATGGTAACCCAGGCTTGCGAAGGTCTCGCGAGATTGTTAAGGTTAGGCACCAACATTGAATGGTTAAGGTTAGATGGTTACGTTTAGGCATTGAACTCGAGTGGTTACGTTTAGGTGGTCACGGTTAGGCAGCGAAATCCAACGGTTAGCGTTTGTTTAGGGGGTTGGGAAGCGAGTCTCGCGAGAGTTTCCGCAAATCTAGGATTCCCATCTAAAAACGCGGCAGGGAATCATCTCGCTCCACCTCGATACTCTTCGACGTTAAACCGCCTCGTCGGGCGACATTTTCGGCACAGCATCATCAGCGCTGACGTGCAACTACGTGAGCGAGGGCACAGACCGTCCACCCATGCTGTAATTAGTGACGAGTCAGCCTACGTAAAACTTCGGTAAGTCACTGCAAAGCCGTCACCTTTTTGCTAAACGACCGCGGGGCAGAGTCGGGGGGACAATGTGCAAACACGTCCGCAGTGAAACTTTGCTCCGGGAAGAGGATGATAAGTAGCCGAGCAACATGGAGTAAGAGATGATGTCAGTGTGCTCCGCTGGCAGCGGCGCCGTTTCATCTAAGTTTACAGCTCTGCGTCAAGGAGCGACTACAATGGATATCGGCCACTTCAAAATAAAACAATGCATATAAGACAATTATCAATGCTTCAATTTGTGTTCCGCATTCATCTGAAATATACACTTTCTTCATTTAAAGACTGCGTTGATAAAAGTATTTACCTTTCAAAATAAAATGGTTTAAACATAACATTAGGGGTTATGCAGACAAACTGTGAGTTTGTTACATTTTTTAAAAATCAAGGTATAATAAGCTACATGTTGCTTGAAAGACACAGATAAGAAAAGTGGGAAATATGTTTACATTTGGAGAGTCATATTTAGTGAACTTAAACATCAGTGTACACTTCTGCAGTAGTTCTTTTAAGAGTTATACTTTGGGGATTTCCAGGATCAAATTAGGCTTTAATCTCTTTGATTTATGAGAAGACTTCCAAATCAGACGTTTCAGACAATAAACAGCATTAACCCGAGATAGTGCTTTGGAACAGATCGTTATCAAATAAAGACCCTGTTGTGAAAGTTTGGGGAATATTTGAACTATAATCTGCTGGTATCTGTTACGCTGGCTGTTGACGTCAGTCAGGTCTGTTTGATCATCAGTCTTTCAACTCAACATGTGTTTATCATCTCTGATGAGCATAAGAAATGGATGGGAGGCTTATTTGTCACAAGATGGATAAACAGGCATTGCCAACAGAGATCTGAGACCATGGAGTCTGCTGTACTGTATTAGAAGAAGAAGAAGAAGAATTCCTTTATTTATCCCGCAATGGGGAAATTAAATTTTCACTCTAGTATTAATTTTCATGTTACACACACAGGCCCGAAATACACACACATGCACAAACAGGACCTATACATGCAATTAAGGAGAGATGTTAGAGCGAGGGGGCTGCCAGTGACAGGCGCCCCGAGCAGTTGGGGGTTCAGTGCCTTGTTCAACAGCACCTCAGTAATACCCAGGAGATGAACTGGCACCTCTCCAGCCACCATCCATTCATGGTCCACACAGGGACTCAAACCAGCGACCCTCCGGTTCCCAGCCAAGTCACCTATGGGCTGAGCTACTGCCGCCCCACATTTAGTTTCAGACTTTAAAACCACTGTAAACCTGTGTTTCATTCTTGGTCTGTAGAAACAGCGTTTAAACCTTCCATGTGACAATGAAGCTCTCCATTAAAACAGCCAGCGATAAATAATTAGAGGTGGCAAACGACTTAGAAAACAAAGACAATCCAGGATTATTGCAGGTAATGTAGCTATGGTCAATACAGCCGCCTTATCAGAGGGGGGCGAGAGGAAATACTGTGTCCAAGTAGTCCTGGGAGGAGTTCAGTATCGCATGAAAAGACAATTATTTGTCTGTGATCTGTAATAATGGTACTGGAGAAGAAAATATAAGGGGGGTCATTGTCCGCCTCTGCAGTGCTTCTAATAATGATCTGCTTGTGTGTCTGTCGAGGTGATGGATACCTCAGTCTCGCCTCAGCTGGACAGCAGTTTAAACGAGTCAGGGTCAGATGGAGAGGAGGACCACAGTGAAGACAGTCTATCTCCTGCAGCCCATCCTCAGGTACACACACACACACACACACACACACACACACACACACACACACACACACACACACACACACACACACACACACACACACACACACACACACACACACACACACACACACACACACACACACACACACACACACACACACACACACACACACACACACACACACACACACACATACAGGTACAGCGGGGATCAGTGCCGCTTGTTACAGTTTTGTTACAGTTGCTGTAATGTGTAACCACACATTATGATATTGCTTTAAAGTCATTTTTCCATTTTTGGATTTTGCCGCGATTGTCTCGATTGGTGCCTGCAGGTATCGGTGGCAGGAGGGTCTCCTGGTGTGACCATCGTCCAGCTGTGTGACGGTCAGACGATGCAGATCCAAGGGGTCATCCAGGCCCCTCAGACCTCTGTCATACAGTCACCACAAGTCCAGACTGTCCAGGTGAGAGTCAGATGCCGGTGTTGTCTCAAAGTCGTTACCCCGTCAAACAGTGTTTCCCATATTAGATAGCCATTGGTGTACGATGTGTGACGTTCCGACTAAAGCTTTCCTGGGACACTCTTGAATCCCAGATTCCAGGGAAGTGCACAGACATCTCCTCCTTCAGGAGAGCAATATGAAAACACCTCTGTGGTGACAAACTTTGCTCAGATACAAGTCAGTTCAGTCAAGTTCGTTTCAGGGGACATCAACATGAGAAAAACACATTTTCAATTGGGGGGGGACTTTAAAAGTTTTTCTATTTTTGCTTATCCAAACATCTGGAGACGGATGCAAGACTGAAAACCATGTGAACAGCAGCAGAAATATGTCAGATGAAGTCATTTTGCTGCTTTAATAAACTTGATTTGATGGGCATAAGCTTAATACGCATAAGCCTGAATTCCACCCCCGTAGTTATTAATAAATAGACACGGACATGCCCCTGTTTAACCTGGCATAAATCAGACTTGTCCCTTTGTCTGGCGCTGACATTGTCCTCAGACAGAACTAAAACAGCCTTTGTGTTGATAAGACAACAATCATTACGCACCGGGGTGAGTCATAAAAGCTTAACCAGGTCAAGTTCACGTTTGTTATATTATCCCAACACATTTGGGTAACAAAAAGTCGACCTGTTTATTCTTGCTGCAGTGAAATCCCGCTCGGAGAAAGGCGGGTGTTTGCTCACACATTCACCAGTAATGACACAGTAGATCGATCTCTCTGTTGAGACATTTTATGTGTTGAAAAGATCTTGGCTCAGTATAAACTCAGCCTAAATCCCTCCTTCGATTTGATCCTCTTTCACAACGAGTTGTATCAAACACATCCCAGTTTACTCACAAACGCCTGTGTACGCAGAGCAGCACCCCCTCAGTAATAACACTTAACACCAAAGATGTTGCCAAAATGTTACATTATAGATTACTCATACTTTAAAAATACTGCTTGTTTACGACAGATTGCCAGTGTAGCAGAGCTGGAAGACGACGTGTCAGTCACGGACACCCAGAAGAGACAGCTTCTCTCCCGGCGTCCGTCTTATAGGTGAGACGACGTCAACGTTAAAGAATGATAAACATTATGAAGTGTGTAAAAGTGCGATAATGCCGAACTGTCCGCGTGGAATCCCTTTATCGAACGCTCTTCTCTCGCAGAAAAATTCTCAATGAGCTCGCATCGGATTCGCCGGCAGTTCCTAAAATCGATGAGGAGAACACGGAGGAGCAGGTGGCGGTCTCCAGTGCTGTGTCAGTGCCGACCTCCATCTACCAGACCAGCTCAGGACAATACAGTCAGTACACACATGAGCAGGGATATAAGCTGAACCTGGACCAGCCTATCACTCGAGCCTATCACTTTACTTCTCTAAAACGTACTTTAGGGTTGTTTTGTCCCACGCCGTGTCCGTGTAAATATTTCATTTTCCTGTATGGAGTAGCAAAGCGGACGGAAGTTTAACGTTTGATGCCGCCCACAGCTCAATGGTGAACACCAATAAACTGTGGGCTTCATCAAATGTTTCAGTTAAGTGTCATTAATGGCTTCAAGTACAACAGGTGCCTCAGTATGGTTGCCGTGGGGAGCATGGAGAATAACCAGAAGCACAAATCCAAGCTCCGGCATATTCGTAAAGCGTCGTTGTGTCAATCAGGAACCAACAAGTGTGGCTGTTGATTAGCTGTGCAGGAACATCATTTTAAGCCCTGTGACTGAATATGTCCTGCTGCAATGCTCCATGGGAGTTGTGGTTTACTTCTCTTATAACTCCCATGGAGCATTGCAGCAGGACGTATTTAGTCACTCTACGGGGGAATTGTTGGGTCTATGTAAATCATAAATAAGTCATAGAGTGTGGTCTTTACCTACTCTGTAAAGTGTCCTGAGATAACTTTTGTTATGATTTGGCACTGTAAATCAAAGTGAATTGAATTGTATTATAAAGTGTTTATAAACACAGTCTTGTACTGTTCACTGTAACCTGGGGGAAGGCGGTTTATTTTTGCTGATGTCGGGCAAAAAAATCCATAATCTTTCATCACTTTGTAATTCAAGTGTTCTGAGAGAAGACTGGACTCGTGCCGCTCTGCTTTGCTCTGTTTTCAGGCTTTAGAAAATGTAGCCTGGGGTAGGAGACTTTGGCCAATCACAGGTCCTTTCACAGGGAGAGAGAGAGAATGGGAGCGTTCCTATTGGCTTAGGACAGAGTGGAGAGAGGGGGAGCTGCGAGAAGAGGTCTCACTCTGCTTCAAATTCTGTTTTTTATTTTTATTTTTACTGTTTCGAAACTGCAGCTTCAAATATACCCAATCTTTTCCCATCATAGTTTCTCATTGTCTTTACTCAAGATTCAACTATTAGAACGTGTTCCAACTATCAGTCATGTCCCGCTTCTTTTAACCCTGGCTGCCTGACATAACAAAACTCAAACTTTGCTACTCCGTCTCATTTATACTGCAGGCTAGTTATCACTGACTTTCTCACCCCATACAGTTGCGATCAGTCAGGGGAGGGCTATCCAGTTGACCAGCCCCGAAGTCGAAGCCCTTCAGGGGGCCCAGACCATGATGGTGGCCAGCTCTGCCACCTCGCAGCTTGGCGCCACGATCCTGCAGTGTGCAGCCCAACCCGGAGACTCTCCGCAGCAGTTCTACATTCAGGGAGAACAGGTGCTCGTCCAAGGTAGGGTTCAACCGATTCTCGAAACTTCATGTGTACGCGTCTGGGAAATTTGGAGTTGTGTCGCAAAGGAAGGTGGTAATATCCAGGTCATCTTAGTATGATGAATAACATACAGTGACATTAAAAAAAGAATGAATTGAGGCTAAAATGACAATCTGTGCAAAGCAAATGTAACATGTGAATCCTCAATTAAAATCATGGGATTGAGACGTAGAAACGATTGTGTTAAACAGGGTACACCCACGACCCTGGGGAGACTGTCCTGGCATCAGTACGTTACCAGCAGGTCCGAAACACCTTTGAAGTTCACTCTTAGCTGTAAACAAGTCTCAGTATGGCATTTTAATAAAATAAAGTATGCATGTGTACTAGCACCAGACATTTAATAAGAACAGGTGCTCTAAATGCCAGGTGTCTTTGTTTGAAAGGAAACTATGAATTCAACTCTTGATTGCTTCAACACGTTTTATTATGGTTCGTATTGAGTCAGTGAGACTTAATAAATGCTGATGGAGTAATATCACAGATACACGTACACGCTCTTTTGTCCCCATCCTTTTGTCCCCATCAGCACCCTCAGAGTGCAGGTGAGGGCTGTATATCGCTGTGATTACAAGGCAACAGGAGAACAGGGATCGTGTGGAGAGCAAAAAATGAAATAGAAATCACATCATTAGCCAGTTTACGTCTCGTCCATGTTGCCACAGACTGCGCTGTGGAAAGAAAAGGGATGGGTCGGTGCCCTTTTTGGTTCTGGGATGGTTTCTCCAACAGCTAACCGTTCTTGTTGAGACTTGAGCCGTTTTTTTCACATTTGAACTCCAGGCAATGTCAGGAGAATCAGGTGTGGACATAATCTGGAGTTTCCCTTTCACACATGCAGCACACATCAGGAGCGGGGATTTTAAAGTCCCAGTCGGCAACGTTTGTTCGATCGTATTCACTGAAGCCGACACTCTGCTCCCATAGAACAACAGTCGGTTTTAGTTGCTTTTTATTTTGCAAAAACCCACCGCGCCCACACCACCCTGTCCACTCAGCACAGTTCACAGTTCGTGCACGCGCCACAGATCCCACCTCGCGCATATTACAATATCACAGGCACACGATGACGCGATGACATTAGCAGTTGCTATCTATGAGTAAGTCAGCCAGCCTGCCTCTGTGTAGCTTGTACCCCATGCTGTTTATCAATGAGATACGAGTGAACACCCGTGCACTGACAGGTACTCGATTGGAGGGAGCGGAAGAGCTCAGTGGTAGAGGGGGAGGGGCGTGAGAGTTGTAAAAATTTGAAATTTGACTCGACTCGATCTGCAAGACTTGCCGACTGCATCTTTAATAATGAACCGGTAACTGACAATAAACATTTAGACAGACTGATACTATCAGTTAAGCTAAACAGTTAAAATTGTTTGTATTATTCTTTTTTTAAAAATACTTTAAAGTAATTACATCACATCAGGAGTACTCGCAACCGCACATGTTGTTTATTGGTATAGCTTACTAGAAAAGTATACAGTACAGTAACAGATTGTGTTTTAATGATGCAGGTTACACTGTGGTCATGCACAGGAGGTTCGTAATTTGGTCACAAACAGCAGAGTCTCTTGCTGTTCCTTGAATTTGCAATAATGATTTTTCCGTTGGTTCTTATAGACTTCCCAAATCTCTCCAGTTAGACGATTCGGTTGATGTCTTTGTGTAAATCACCCGTCTCCTTCACCCTCAGAGGTTTGTTTTGTTACGGGTTTGATGAGAAACATCAATAACGCCCAACCGCTCGCTGTGAACACTTGATGAGCAGCTGTATTCGCTGACACAAGGGCTCAATCAGACATTATACAGTCTTTATTCTGGGCGAGCTGGCAGGGTAAAGTGTGTTTAATGTCCCGCCGGGTCAGGTTTGCGGTGCATGTGTGGAGGGGCTTTGGTTTGATCGTGACATATAGCCTCAGTCAGGAAATTGGATTTTTTTTGGAGAAGCGTCACCGAAATCATAATAACACAACGACCTTATTGGAGCGGATATCATGCTGAATAACAGAACAGGAATATACATATAATAATACAATATAATAAAATACACACATGAAATGTGAACAAATAAGCATACTGTATCGATAACTTAAATCCAGAAGTCAACTCTGAGCGGCTGACAATTTTTAGCACATAATACATTTTCACCTTGCGGTTATTTTCTGGAAAAACAACCAGGTCTGGGAGAAAAAGACATTTCCCACAGTATTTCAAGAGAGTTCGCACATTACGGTTGCAGCCTGTTAAAGCAAATGTAAGAAATAAAAATAAATAAGCTGTATTTTTGTTTGTGTTTTGACTCATGCTGCCGATAATACTGTTCTCGCACAAAAGCGTATCAGTCGTTTTGAAGGGCCATGTCCTCTGCTTCGACCTCTATCTCATCGAGCACAACTCAACTGTGTCTCCTTTGGTATTTGGAAGCCAAAATCCAGCATAGAGAGGCTGAGTGAATGTGGTCTGGACTCCGTGGAGGAGAGTCATGGCCTCGGAGACGCTGTAGAAGGACAGAACACCTGCGCTGTGATCCAGGTACACTCCTATTCTGGAGGACAGAGGACCTGAGACAGATGTTTTGATGTTGCTGTGTTTGAAATGATAACCGTTTTTGTAAGAAGCTAACCCCCAAGACTTGCAGTTGTTTCCAAACGCACATGCATCAAAAGGCCCTGTTCTGCCGATGTCCTTATATGCGACTGCTATGAAAACTTCCACCCCGCTTCTCTTTACCTCCCAGTAACAACGTCCGGTCAGAGCCTCTCTGCTCAGCACCTGCCACCTTTCTGCAAATCTGTCCGGGTGCCAGGGATAAAGTTGAGGTTTTTTCACCAGTGTTGCCTTTCTGTTCCCCCCGGATAACAACACGTGTGTGTGCACTGTGTTTGGATCCAGGGTGATTGGACATGAATACTGTAAGAATTCGGCTCTGGTCTTGGGCTGTGGAGGTGTCAATAAAACATCAGCTTCAGTCACGGCCCGTGCCACCTTTGGCCGTTCCTCGTGAAGAATCACACGGAGTTTCTCTCTCATCTCCGACACAGCCGCCGTCACATCTTTAAAGTACTGAACAGGGGGGGCATTGGAGGTCGGTGAGTGTGCGGATTCATCAAGACCAGCGAACGAAGTCTTGCTCTGTAGAAAATAGGCGTCATCCGCTGCGTGCGAGAGCTCCTCCAGCTCAGCGTCTTTCCTCTTCAGCTCAGTGATCTCCCGCTCCAGCTTCTCCTGAAGCTCTCTGACTCGACTCACTTCACTTTTCTGCTGGGATCTGACCTGCTGCTTCACATCAGAGCTTCTTTTCTCCATGAGACGGATCAGCTCAGTGAAGATCTTCTCACTCTCCTTCACTGCTTTATCAGCGGAGTCATTGATAGCCTCCACCTGCTGTTGAAGCAGCTTCACATCTTTCTCTCTGTCCTGGATTCCCTGCTGGATGTTTTGTCGACTTCCCTTCAGCTCTCTCTCTCTCTCGTTTCTTTCTGCTGCACCTGAGACTGTGTCGTGGCCTTTATGTTCATCCGCAGAGCAGAGATTACAGATACACTGCTGATCAGTACGACAGAAAACACTCCTCACCCTGTTATGACGAGAGCAAATGTTCTCCCGAGGCGTCTCGGTGAGGTTGACAAGCTTGTGTTTTCTAAGTGTACGGGATTCTTTGTGAAGCTGGAGTTGGTACTCACAGTAAGAAGCCTGACACCTCACATCACAGGGCACACTTTCAGGTTCTTCAAAACAGCGGTCAGCAGGAGCGGCCTGGGATTCAGTCTTCTTCAGCTCCTGCGCTAAATCAGCTGAGGTAGTGTTTTTCAGCAGGACAGGCTTCTGAGTGGAGGTCTCCATACACTGAGGGCAGCTGTGGGTTTTCTTCTGATCCTCTTCATCCCAGAAGCCTTTAATACAGCTCACACAGTAGCTGTGTCCACAGGGATTAGTCACCGGATCCTTCAGTGGATCCAGACAGATCGAACAGCAAAGCTTTTCTGGGTCCAAATGAACTCCTTTCTCTGCCATTTGGACGGGAAAGTCGATGGCGTCACTCAGCGAAAAGAGAGCCCTCTGTTTCTTTTCTGATATGTTTTTGGTGATCAGCTGCGAATGGGCTTGTCTGCTCTTGCGCGCTGCTTTGTCGTTGTATGGAGTCATCCTTTTACTGGCATATCTCAGAAATGGGTGGGAACGAGGACATGTCTGAGCACAATGGAAGGTTGGTCTACTTGAGAAACCAGGAGGACTAGTTGGTAAAACTTTAAAGAAGCAGTATGTGCTCGGCACATTATAGCTGTTCTCTTATATGAACTCCAGACATTGCCAGGGGACTCCGGTGTTTCCCTTTCACACAACAGAAGATTCTCTGTGTCAGATGTGTTCTCACTTGCGTATTACAGGGCTTAGCTGAATACTCAATTGGGATCATGTTATTGTTGTGTAACAGACCGTTGCTAGAGCGCCACAGCCATCAATCCGCAGGGTAATGTCTCGATTATGTCATGTTTGCAGTGCATGTGTGAAGGGGGGTTATGCTCACAGTACTAATACTAAGGGTGCACTCACGCTGTCCATCCATACCGTGCCCCGTGCTTTAGGGTACTTGTCCCCCCCTCCCTCTCCCCCCGCGGGCCAGGTCCGTTTGTACTCACACTACCTGGGCCTCGGCAAATGCTTCTTGCCTGTCCATACGTCCTCACGCAGTAACACGTCACAGGCATTGATTGATGTCATCGCGATGCGTCTCTTTGTTTATAAATCTTTCCGTAGACCTCAGAGTTTTTGTGCGTCTTGTCCGACTGTTTTTGAATATTTTCATCAACCAAATCTGCAGTAAACACTCCACCTCCGCATCACACCAACGTGAACCTTTCACCGCCATTGTTTTAAATGTCCGCGCATGGTCTGTCCTTTTTTCTATGTCCCAACAGGCGCACATAAAATGACGTCAGAACCGCCGTAGGCCTCGTGCTCGTACACGTGCGCACGCTCGTGCTCGTACTTGTGCAGACGTGCTGTATAAAAGCCCACCTATCCCAAACGGGCCGTGACCGGCAACGGTTGCACTCACACTGGTCAAACGAACAAGACTTTAGCCGTGAAACATCCTGGGGCATGGTACGGATGTGACAGTGTTATCTACATAAAAATCTGTTCACCGTATTTTCCGCACTATAAGGCGCACCACACTATAAGGCGCACCTTCAATGAATGGCTTATTTTGAAACTTTGTTCATATATAAGGAGCACAGCATTATAAGGCGCATAGAACAGACGCTACAGTCGAGGCTGGGGTCACGTTCTGCATCCATTAGATGAAGCTGCGCTAAAGGGAATGTCAACGACACAGTCAGGGGAGGTCTTCTTGTTGCTTCCTTCACTTCTGCACCATTGATTGGTTCATGTTAAACTCTCTGGCTGCTGCTCTATTCCCGTGTTCTACTGCGTGACTAATGACCTTGAGTTGAAACTCTGCGTCGTAAGCGTGTCTCTTAACAGGAGCCATTTTGGGCTCTTTACACAAACACACACATGGAAATGAAACGGCACGCTTCGCGCAGTCGTATATCTCAACATGCACCGCGCGTTACTTCTTCTACGGGGGAAAATAGAGTCGGCGGCTGCTCACCGTAGTTGTGAGACCTGTTGTGGCTCAATATTGGTCCTTATATAAGGAGCACCGGATTATAAGGCGCACTGTCGGCTTTTGAGACATTTGAAGGTTTTTAGGTGCAACTTATAGTGCGTAGAATACGGTAATTGTTTCTCTTATGGGTCTGTGTTTCCTTCAAAACAGTTTATAAATGGAGACCCCAGATATTGGAGTTTTCTAACTAAAAGCTGCGACGATTATTGAATGAATTAGTTGTCAACTATAAAATTAATCAGCAAGTATTTGAGAGTCATAGTGTGAGTGATAAACTGAACGAATATTTTCTGGTTTCTTTCCTCCTCTCTGACAGTAAACTGAATATCTTTGAGTTGTGGACAAAACGAGACATTCAAGGACGTCATCTCGAGCTTTGAGAAACACAAATCGACATTTTTTCCAATTTCCTGACATTTTACAGACCAAACATTCAATCAGTTCATCAGGAAAATGATCAACAGATTAATTATTAACGGCAATAATCTTTAGTTGCAGCCCTATTTCCAGTAGTATATGAAAAAGCAGCATCACAAGCATATGCACATGCGAGGATATTAAATTATTGTAATTATTAAAGCATGTTTCATTAAGTAAAGTGGTTATTTGAAGCATATATGCTTGTTGTCAGCATCTGTTCGGGTTTCAGGTTTTGCATTGTAATCAAAGGCACCGTTGACTTTTACCACATTAGCACATTAGCTCTAATCAGTTTTTTCAGCTGCGTCAAAACTCTGCTGTTGCTGTAACAACTTCCTGTGTGTCAGAGGACATTCCCCACAGCAAATCTTATCTTTTGACAGGCTTCGTTAAATCGCCGTTGTGCTTTCAGCCTTACGAGTTGTGGAAATGTGATTGCCTTAAACAAATACTGTAAAACCTCTTCCTATATTTCTCTGTCCTCCCTCCTACCTTCTTTTAAGACACACACACACACACACACACACACACACACACACACACACACACACACACACACACACACACACACACACACACACACACACACACACACACACACACACACACACACACACACACACACACACACACACACACACACACACACACACACACACACACACACACACACACACACACACAATATAACTCCAACCAGGGTGCTCAACAGTTTGCTCGGCAGCCACTTGGGACACAATATCCTCTTGTTTGTTGAGCGTCTCTCTAGTTGCGTCACTCATGCTAAAAATACAACCCCTCCACTACCACCCCTCCCTTCAGCTCCCCCTCCCTCCCTCCCTGCCCGCCCAGCTCACATTATGTTTCTCTACTCCACCGTCTGATCGCTCTGATCCGCAGGGGGGAGGGTGGGAGGAACTCTAATCCAGGGTGTTCTACTGACTTCAGCGGGCAGGAGTGATGTCATTGTGATGTCAATGCCTGTAATTGTAATCGGGCTGCAAAGTTGACGGGTGACCACTCTATTGCAGAGAGAGCTGAGAGGGAAAAGGGAGAAGGAGAAAGAGAGGTCCTAGTAGAGCAAGAAGGAATAAGGGTAGAAGAGTGTTCCTGTGGTGAGGTGTTGTGCTGCCGTGGTGCTGGATTATTGGAAACAAGAGATGGCTGTAACTGGGGACGAGACTGAGTCAGGTAGAGTTTCTCTCATATATGTTTTGTACGTGGTGTGTGTGTGGGTGTGTGTGTTTTCTTTTACTCTTGAGATATGTATGCATGTACTGTCAGCTCTGCATTTGAAGGGTGTCTAAGGTTACACCTGCAAATAAGTGGACTTTTGTGGTTTTATTGATCTAACTATAAGAACTTTTTCTCACAGAGAAATAATTATGAAATGACTTTTAAATCTGTTTCACACATTGTGAAATTGAGGAGGAGACATGCACACAGATTGGGCAGCTTCCTGTTTAACCACAGGAAAAGCACTGTGACAGTTTTAAAAAAAAGAAGGTTAACCAGCGTTTGTGTAGTTTGCTCAAGTTTGTTCCTGCCTGTGTTATACACAAACACACGCACACACACAGACACAGACACACTCACACTCACACTCAATCACACGTACACAAAGTCTGTGTGTGGCTGTCGGGCAGAAAAGCAAGGAGTGGGGGCAAGAAGTCAAGGGGCGGGTGGCAGAGGAGGGGGGGTTAAGATAGTCGTCAGTTTGACGTCACTCCAGTTTCCTGGAACAGAGGCCAGGCGGGGAAGAGAGAATGCAAAACGGGCGAGTGAGACGCACACACTGACGTCAGCACAGAGCGAGTCACTCTGTTATCACAATGACACAGAAAGTGTGTGTGTGTGTGTGTGTGTGTGTGTGTGTGTGTGTGTGTGTGTGTGTGTGTGTGTGTGTGTGTGTGTGTGTGTGTGTGTGTGTGTGTGTGTGTGTGTGTGTGTGTGTGTGTGTGTGTGTGTGTGTGTGTGTGTGTGTGTGTGTGTGTGTGTGTGTGTGTGTGTGTGTGTGTGTGTGTGTGTGTGTGTGTGTGTGTGTGTGTGTGTGTGAAATGGCGAGAGGCAGCAGCAGATGACTCAACTCAAACAGCACATTAGCAGCACATTAGCAGTAGCACACAGTGTTCATCACAAACACGCACACAGGTGATATTACCAAATGACGAGTCTCAGGAGGACCTTTGTGAACACTAAACAGGAATCTGTTCTCTCTAGATTAATAATATATACACATTATGTTCCAAAATTTAAACTTAAAAACTTAAATTGCATGAAACCCAGGCTGCTAACTAACTGTTCAGGCTCTGCAGTTGCATGTGCAATGAACTGATAGCAGCCAAAACTGGACAGTATTACTGAAACAATATTAAATGATGTGATAACCTAACAATATTAATATGATGGATTTGTAATCAGTTCCAAAACGCTAGCTGCTAGTCCGCTGCTTACACACTGGGGCTAACTGACCAGAAGAGCCACCATCCATCCATCTACAACAGCTTGTCCCTATCAGGGTCACGGGGGGGCTGGAGCCGATCCCAGCTGACATCAGGCGTGAGGCGGGGTACACCCTGGACAGCACGCCAGTCTATCACAGGACACATAGAGACGTACAGAGACAGACAAACATTCACACCTACAGGCAGTTTTTTTAGTCACCAATTAACCTAACATGTGCATGTGTTTGGACTGTGGGAGGAAAACCCACGCAGACAAGGGGAGAACATGTAAACTCCACACAGAAGGGCCCCAGCCCAGTCAGAACCACCACAGCACCGTGCTGCCCACTAGAAGAGCCACACAAACCTCAGTTTCTACTGTTTCAGGCACTTGAGATTCATCTTAAATTGTGTGTGCACAAATGAAGTAATTGAAGAGCAGAAATTAGTTTTCCAGGGTCGGGCTTTATTGTGTTCTATTCTGTGTGACCATTCGAGGAACTGCAGTGTAGATTCTTCCTTGTGCCGCTGGAGACAAGGTCTTCTTTGCAGCCTTGGCCATGACAAGCTGTAAGGAACAAAATAATAAACGATTTTCACTCCGCGCCTTCGTGTTGTGCAGACTCACAAATGGAACTATTCATTTTTTTAAAGGTAATTTAAGAACAAACCTGTTCAGGAAATTAAAGGCAGGAAAGAGAGTGGATAAGCGCTCTTGGCTGCAGTTACTGTCCAACATCCTCTGGTGATAAACTTTCATGGTTACTGTACTGATTTACGGCCTTTTTCATGGCTTTTATTTCTGAGGACAGCTCAAGAGTGACAGGAAACAGGGGAGAGAGAGAGAGAGAGAGGGGACATGCAGCAAAAGGCCACAGGTCAGAGTCGAACCCTCGGCCGTTGTGGTGACCCGGGGCGCCTGCTCCAACGGCTGAGCCACAGGCGCCCCATTTACTGTACTCTTAAGGTGAAAATGCGAATAAATGCTACTGATTCAGTAGGTAGTAAGGAAAACTGGAAAAATCTGGAAAAAAAAAGTTTATTATAAAGAGAAACAAGGGAAAATGTTAAAGTCACAGGACTTGGAGTGCTAATGCTTCCGTTTCGCTCCCCCCTATAGCTGCCACAGGAGACATACCTGCCTACCAGCTGCGTTCGCCCAACTCGGGCCTGTCTCACAGCATCGTGATGGCTGCTTCCCCGGGCACCATGCAGAACCCCCAACCACAGCACGCTGAAGACATCACCCGCAAGAGGGAGGTGCGACTGATGAAAAACAGGTAGGATCTGGGCCAAGAGATGGAAGTGGAGAGAAAATAAGCTCACGTTCTTTGCACCATAATTAAAAAATGCAGTCACTGGGATGTCAGTACAAGCACGAGTATTTAGGGAGAGCCTTATTTTCTATCCTGCAGTCATTTTGAAAGAGCACATCTTCTCCAAACGTCACAAAAAACCCCGAAGTGAATCAAGTCACCATGTACGAGCATGCTTTAAATGATTCCTTCAAGCACTGAAATCAAGAGACTCTGTCGGGACAGACTGCCAGGTGACGTTCACACTGTTTCGGTTGCCAGAGCAACAAGTCACAAGTAGTGCGGAGGTTAAAGCTGCAGCATACTGCTTTTATAGATGGTCAAATGTTTCTGTGCACCTTTGATTGGTCAAGGAACCGCTGCAGCAGGCGGACAAATGTTTGCCTGGGAAAATGTGGACAGAGATGTGTAAGCAGTTTAATAATAAAACCTGACAGCCTCGAATTAACATCCCTTGGATTGTGCATAGCGCTCATTTTGTCTGGAGCCAAATTTATCAAGCAATGCTAACATATCCCCCCCCCTTCCTCTCCAGGGAGGCAGCTCGTGAGTGCCGCAGGAAAAAGAAGGAGTATGTCAAATGTCTGGAGAACCGCGTGGCTGTGTTGGAAAACCAAAACAAGACCCTGATTGAAGAGCTGAAAGCACTGAAGGACATTTACTGCCATAAAGCCTAGTAGTAGCAGCGGTTTGTGGTCACGAGCTGAAGACAATGTCGTTTACAAACTGCTGCAGCAAATCGAAAAAGAAAAAAAAAAGAAAGACTCTGGAACAAAAACTGCTTTGATTGTTTTTGTGTGTGTCCGCTCACTCAGGCCCGGTTTACGCTGCATTCAGAAGTGTCCCCGGGAATTGGAACAGCTTGAGCATGCCAGTTTCGCTCTTGTCCTCGTGCTCTTTGCATGTGAAGACTCAAGTATCATACGCACTGTGCTTGTTGTTGCTTTTGTGCACGGGGTGAAGCCAGCCAATGACAGCCAGCATACGAAGAGGAACAGGAAGTAGAAAGCCAGGTGCTTCCTGAAAAGTACAGAGATTATGAAAAATTAAAAAAAAGCCTCGGCGGGTCAGCCAGGTCTCGCCACCGGCCGGTTTCCCCCCCGAGGTCAGACGAGGTGCACACCGAGCTACGCAGATCCCCCATCACCAGATGCAACGGGGCAACCCAACCGCGCTCACCTGGTAATGTCACCGGCGTCGTTTACGCTGCTGCCCGTTTGATGCATTCCTTCATGCGAAAAACACACAAAATGTCTTCAAGCATTTTGTTTTCGAAGCGACATCCTGGATTTCATCGACTCGTTTTTAATTTGTACAGAAGTTCTCGATTTGGTCAAAAAGAAAGTTGTTTCAAGACACATAAGAAGAATTCAAGATCTCATGTTTGGCAGTTTATGCACAGAACTGCAAAAAAAAAAAAATAGGTTTCAAGCCAATGTAGAGGGGCATTATGTGAACTTCAAGAGAGTTGATTGTAGTGTTTGAAACAGCTCTTTAGTCAAAGCACAGAAAGCACCAAAGTGTCCGCGTGGATATTATCAGAATCTATATTCTATAATGATTATTTGAAGAATGTCACTCCACCAGCTTATACAGCCTACAAGGCAAATGTTACCTATTAACTAGTTGTTAACATGCTACAAATTGTATATTCTATACAGAGAGAAAATTAACTTTTGTAGAGCGACATCTTTAGATGACTCACAACTCACAGAATAACTGTTTTGCTTTGCGGATTACGCAAGTCTTAGTCCTTTCTTTCCCAACTATGGATATCCATCGTGGTATAAACTGTCTTTTAAATTATGGCTAGTCATTAAAATGCTCTGTTTAAAGGGTGATGCCAATTTCTTTCCTCTTTTCTTTTTTTTTATGTAAAGACCTTTTATTTGAATGATAAGATCCTCTTGTGTTAATGTTTCTAGTGATTTTGATGTGAGCTTGCTTTCCCCGTTTCCGTAGTTGTTGAGTTTGATCCGCTGAATATATTTTTATTGAAACGCTAGAAAGAAACAACTGACCGTCTCTTGTGGCTGCAGAAGCTCTTCAGGTCACAGTTAGTGAACAACCGTTTAGCTCAGTGGCAACAGCGGTGGTTTGTATTCGCAGAGGATCGGCCATTCTGGGAAGTTCTACAAAAAGCAGCAGGTGATAATAAAAATTCATGTTTTTTTTAACTGAGTTGAATTTCTCTGCATGTAGTTTTTCTGCCATTTCAAAATGGCTCTTTTACCAAGCGTTCTGTTCTCAGTGTACTTCCTTGTATGACTTGTAAAACCAAAACTATTTTTGTTTATCTAATAAAATATTCAAATGTGACGTGGATTGTGACTTATCCATTCAAGGCAACTGTTCGTGTAAAGGCAGCGAGGTCAAAGGTCACATCATGTGTCGAAGGAAAGAGTAATGTTATGTTTGTGTCTATGTTAAAAGGTTTTGAAAGGGTTTTTAAAAAACATTGTTTTTAACAAGAAAATCTAAAAAGCACAACAAAATAGCACGTACAAACCAAACAATAGAACTGAAACAATTCAATTTTATTTATAGTGCCAAATTATAACAAAAGTTATCTCAGGACACAGAGACAGAGACCCAACAATTCCCTTTATCTTTAATAATAATAATACACTATACACAGTACAACACCACCTCCTCCCATACATAGTAAAAGGGATATATATATATAATAATCTATGTACACACAAAGTAACATACAAAGATTAAGTACATAAATATATACATCTGCACACAATACTAAATTAAGTAAAAAGTCAGTACATCAGTCGGTCCATCATTTCATCTGTTTTAATTTTCCAGGAATTTATAGAAAGGGACCCAAATATTCCAAAAGTTGTCAAGCTTGTTTTTTTGCGGGGAGGCTGGAGCCGATCCCAGCTGACATCGGGCGTGAGACGGGGTCCACCCTGGACAGGACGCCAGTCTATCACAGGACACATAGAGACGTACAGAGACAGACAAACATTCACACCTACGGGTGATTTAGAGTCATCAATGAACCGAACACCTGCACGTCTTTGGACTGTGGGAGGAAACCGGAGAACCCGGAGAAAACCCACGCAGACACGGGGAGAACATGCAAACTCCACACAGAAGGGCCCCAGCCGGGATTCAAACCAGGAGCCCTCTGGTTTCCTGGTTCTGTGCCGCCCCACTTGTGTCTAATTGATTAGATTCATCAATTAGGGCACAATCTAATCAATGAGACGCACAGCCTTCGGGGGCCATTTGGTGTTCAGTGTCTTGCCCAAGGACACTTCTACATGCAGACTGGAGGAGCAGGGGAGCCTCGCTTAGAGATTTGGGGTGATACAAACTTGCATCTTTAATACCTCAAACATTGGAGCTGCATTGCCCACTGCAGTGGAAATGAATCTTTGACTACACCGTCACAACCTAGATTTAATAACTCAGTCAAG
The DNA here is from genome assembly GCF_963691815.1 of Echiichthys vipera. Classification (NCBI taxonomy): domain Eukaryota; kingdom Metazoa; phylum Chordata; class Actinopteri; order Perciformes; family Trachinidae; genus Echiichthys; species Echiichthys vipera. The sequence continues at coordinate 4,923,257 of NC_139840.1, read as the reverse complement.
ACATAGTGTTAACATTACCGCGTACGTCTGCACAGGAACATACGTATGTGTTCATTTTACTTTGTTGTCAGTGCTTCTATGTTAGAGCTGTAGTGAAAGAAATCAGAGAATACCCCCATAGAAATATGGCCACATCCATCTACACGCAGTGTATAGGCACAACTAATCTCAAGGATAAAGTATACAAGGTTGTTACTGCGCACCTTTAGCTGTTTCAACCAAGCTGTGCAGCCGTGTGCTGCCTGAGACAGGGGCACAGTACTGAGGACTGGACGCCTATCCTCAACCCTGGAAATGGAGCAATCACACCTGAATCTCTTGGTAGTGTTTTGAACAGTATTTTGTAACTTCTCTGTGTGATTTAATTGCACAGATGATGTTACAATGATTGATGATGATGATGATTGATGATGTCTTTCACTAAACAGAAGGTCAAAGCTGAGTGCTGTATAACGTAATGCCTGAATCCTTTTCAAATTGGGAAATATGGATAAATAGGAAAAGTAATGATAAAAATTAATATTGCATGCGTTTAACTGCTGCTATATATTTGGCTTATTGAAGAAGAAGAATTCCTTTATTTCTTCCGCAAGGGGAAATACATTTTTTTCACTCTGTTATTATTATTATTCACGTTACACACACACAGGCCTGAAATACACACACATATGCACAAACAGGACCTATATACATGCAATTAATGGAGAGATGTCAAAGACAACGGATCGGCGCTCCGAGCAGTTGGGGGTGCGGTGCCTTGCTCAACAGCACTTCGGCAGTGCCCAGGAGATGAACTGGCACCTCTCCAGCCACCAGTCCGCACCCCATTCATGGTCCACACAGGGACTCGAACCGACGACCCTACGGTTCCCAGCCGAGTCACCTAATCCCAGCCCTAATGCAATGAGAGCTTCTGCCTTTTTTTGGTGTGGTCTCAGGCCCCCCACCCCCACCCCCACCCAAGACTGTCAGTTTTGGGGGGATTTTGGGGTTACACATGGATAGTTTCAACAGGTCAGTGATGGAGGAGGACAGTAGTTGATTTACTCCTCGTGTTGTTATGGGATGCCTTGTAACTCAAGGTGATGGGAGGGGAAGTTGTCTGTGACCTTTGTTTCCTCCAGTCCCCAAAGGTCACAGATGATGTAACGTCCTGTTAAAAGCGACAAGAGCACTTCGCTGACAAAGGTCAGCACTTCTTCATTACGTGATGAATGTCTTCACTCGTGTCCTGTCTCACTGATAAACAGCAAACTAAGATTTCAGGAGCCAGTAAAAGCAAAAATATTCTTTTTAAAGGGGGGTGCGCGTGAAAATTGGTAGTTTCCATAGCAACCCCTGGCGCTATAGCATTGACATGGAAAGGTTGACGGTGAAAACAGAGATATTTTCATCTGTGTCTTTATTAAAAGGCAGTTGGCCTCGTTTCATGCGTACACATAAACTCTGGATATGTGAAATATATCATGCTGTCTCAGATTCACACACATACACACACACACACACACACGTGCGCGCACACACACACACACACACACACACACACACACACACACACACACACACAGGCACACACACACACACACACACACACAGGCACACACACACACACACACACAGGCACACACACACACACACACAGGCACACACACACACACACACACACACAGCAGTGGAGAGACCTTGATTACATATTTTGTGGACTGTTAAACTTTTATGAAGCAAGTGTCACTCAGCTGGGATCATCTCATTTTACCGGGATTGTTGAATTTCACATTTCTTTCGAGCAAATGTGAAAATTCCAGTAAGAGTTTCGCTTGTTTTTGCTCAATTGCTGTTGCAAAGAAGTAGCACAATTTAAACTTTTTAAAGAATTTAACCAGCGAAACGCATCGTCTTTATTATCTTTCCCTTCAAGAGCCAAAGAGTTGCAGCGTGGCAGGCTCTTTGATATTTCATTTAGTTGCCTCTCAAACATCTTCATGGCCTTTGGTCCGATGCCAGTGAGGCTGGAGTGGAAATTTCCACCTCAAGACTAACTGCCTCCAAGCAGTGAGATGAAGTCTACTACCTTGACAACGTGAGCGGCGCTTCACTGTGGCAGTCAAGGAGGACCTCTGCTGTTCAACACACACTACTGCAACAGAAAGCTCCGATTCTGCACAGAGACAAAGCAGTGACTGGAAAATGTTCCGTTGTTTTAACTCAAAATGAGATTTTTGTGTCTTTTTTATTATAAAGCGGGCTGAGATGCTGTATGAATAAATACAGTGAAAGTATCAAAAAAACTCAACCCACAGAGAAATACACACAGCCTGTGCTCAGAAACTGTGCCTTTAGATTCAAGACTCAAGAAGCTTTATTTATCCTGAGGGAAATGATTGTGCAACAGTTTCAATACAAAGGTGGGAAAGGATCAGAGTGACAATAAGTTCATCAAAAGAAAGCCAACATTGTTAGGTTAAAATGTTTTTGTATAGTTGCACTGTCGTTATTTGCTGCTCTGTGTGCCCTGAATTGCCCCCCGGGGACAAATAAAGTTTTTTGAATTGAATTGAATTGATATAAAATAAATCCAACAATTAACTTTGACATAGAACATTATACAATACAAAAACAATAAATCAGTCATGCTGAAATGTGTACCAGGCCTGTCTCTCTATCCCTGTGAGGGCTTTCCATTCTCAAAATGAGCATACGCCGATCGTTTGTAGACTAATAACCTACAGATTGCATTTAAAATGGATTTAAATTATGCTACACGAGCACACATGATTCACTTTATTGACTTGGTAACCAAATGTAGCCTATGTGACCCATTAACTCTGGGCGCTTCTCGTGGGGCAGCCCTCTCGCTCTGACATCTCTCTGGGCCGCAGTGGCTCAGTCAATGGGGACTTGGCTTGGGTACAGAAGGGTCGCCGGACTAAGAGAGGAGTGTGGACTGGTGGCTGGAGATGTGGGCATTGCCGAGGCGCCCTTGAGCAAGGCACCGAACCTTCGAAACTGCTCTGGGCGCTTCTCATGGGACAGCCCTCTGGCTCTGACTGCTCTCCATTAATGCATGTGTATAGGACCTGTTTGTGCATGTGTGCATATTTAGGGCCTGTGTGTGTTGAAGACAAAAGACAACAAAAAAAAAAAGAAAAGTGGAAAGTGAATTTCCCCTGGCGGGACTAATAAAGGCACGCATTCTTTCTTAACCCATCTAATGACACAATAGACCTCTATAGGCTATGATCTGCATTAAATAACAAAGGCCTGTATCAGCTTTATCAACCAAACATCATCAAATCCGCTCTGACACCCCTCCTCTTACCCCCTCTGCTCTGTCATTGGTAACCACCCACTTGAACCGGAACCTTTTGTGGGGATTTGAGGCCCTCCCTGTCGGTCTATCGCTCTGACAGCCAGTCGCAGCAGAGAGCCACACACCACTGTGCCTGCAGGATGCGCCCTGCTCTGTCTGGGATAGCGGAGGCAGCTCGGCCCGTTATATACATCGGCTGCTACCGGTGAAAGTGACATATTCATCCCCCCGTGTGCGTGACAGCCTCTCCGTGGACACCGACGATTGAGCGGATTCATCGGCGCTGCTACACGGATGCCCCACTCCCCACCCGCCCTGTGCGCCCCGGTGATCTATGGTGACCCTCGGTGGAGTTGGCGAGCCGTCGTTTAAAGTTCCCGTTCCAGCGGAGAGGATTGTTCACGCAGCCCCTATCTCCGGAGGGGAAAGATGGGCAGCACGACCTCTTGCTGCGTGTCCGGCAGCCCCAAGCTCCGCAGAAATGCCCACTCCAGGCTGGAGTCGTACCACCAGGAGTCGGAGCTGAGCAGGGAGGAGACGGGATGCAACCTCCAGCACATCAGCGACAGGGAGAACGTCGACGGTAAAAAACCCTCGGTGTTCAGGCTGTCACTGATAATACAGAGATACAGTTTTATGGTGATTGGTGTTAAAGTGACGTGCAGTGCCCATAGGAACAGGTTACTATAGGAATAGTGAAGCATTAGGGGAGACCGGGGTCGGTGGGCACGCTTTGCACTCTGACATGTGTCTCTGGCATAAAGTAGGTTACAGTATTTGGGAAAGTCTGCGCTCTCAGCTGTAAACAGATACATGTTAATGCACACAGATTTTTTCCAAAATGAGTCATGTTGCACATTTGTGCCACGGTTCTGGGTTAGGGTTGGCACAATGTTAAAAATGCTTCATTACAAGAAATGAAGCAACAAATCAAAACCATTTGAACATTTTAATGAAACAAGAAGCAGAAATATGAACATTTATTTGAATATCTGCACATTTTTTCAAATTGAATAATATTTTAGGCAATTTTGACAAGGTATGTGTAATTTGCTATTGGCCATTCAAAATAATAATAATAATAATAATAATAGTAATAATAATAATAATAATAATAATAATAAAAAAATAATAAAGGGATGAACACATTGTTTTTAATTTGTTTTTAATCTTTCAAAATAAACAAAACAAACTAAATATATACGTATTGTTAGCCGGCTGCCATCACTCATCACAGGCTTTCTAATTTTACATCAAAATCCAAATTCTAATGTTTGCTCTAACACATTACCAGAAGCTTGATCTAACACAGTTTTATAATAAATACACAATCATCCACTTTTTGAACTGAAATGTTACCCTCACTTAAAAGATTTGTGACTTTCAGATGTTTGAACAAAGTAGATGAATGCAACAAAGGAAACGTCCTGTATTTTCATTTTTGTTTCTTTGACCTTCTAAAGGACCAAAGAATAACTGTGTGCCAACCAACCCCTTTAGCCAACCAATGTTTTTACTCTGCATACAACCAACCAGTATCAACACAATCGACATAACGTAATAGAACCACAGAGAGAGGCTACTGCGAGACGAAAAAGGAAAAAGGAAAGACCACTGAGCACGGTGGTGTGGTGGTTAGCTGGGCCCTTCTGTGTGGAGTTTGCATGTTCTCCCCGTGTCTGCGTGGGTTCTCTCCGGGTTCTCCGGCTTCCTCCCACAGTCCAGAGACATGCAGGTGACTCTGAATTGCCCGTAGGTGTGAATGTGAGTATGTCTGTCTCTGTCTGTCTCTATGCGCCCTGCGATAGACTGGTGTACCCCTCCTCACGCCCAATGTCAGCTGGGATCGGCTTCAGCCCGTGACACCGTCAGGGACAGGCGGTTGCGGATGATGGATGGACAGTTGTGGAATTTTTCTTTTACCCAAAAAAACGTGAAATGAGTATTGACTCTTATAAAATCCAGTAATCAAAAAAATGCCCTATAATGAGAGCAGCTCAGTCGAGCCCTATGAAAATATTAAATATATATAATCGGCGTATTATAGCCTTGTGACATCATATACAAGGGGCAGAAAGTACAATTCATAATAGGGTCGCTTTAGCCTTCAAAATAAAAGTCATTTTTTAATCTTGCATGATCACTCTTTCCCTCCTCTGTGATCTCTATCAAATCGTCTCATATCCTGGAGAAACTCTACCTCTGTTCACACTCATCTCCCTGTAATATTGAGTGACGGGCAGAAATCAATCAGCCGTCGGTACAGCCAGGCACACGGAAGAGTCATGTGTGCATTTTCACTCCCATGTGTCCTCTCAGAGCGATACGACGCTGCAGACAACATCCTGTTCACGAAGGCAGACTCCTTTGTGTTGGTCTTTGTTTTCAGCCTATGAAAGAAACTGCAACTATGGAGCGAAGCCCCCTCCATTGACACATGCTAATATGCATTACAATTGACCCATTCACACTGGAAAGTGACTACTAAATGGGTTGCTTATTTTTCAGCCAGCAGCCAACCATTACATATGAATGGATCTTCTCAGAAACTGTACGTGACCCATTTTATTCCAGAAATTGTACAGATTCTTTCACAGGTCACCATGATTTGAAAGACATCATGAGAAAGTCTGCCTACTGTTTATAAGGGCGCACTCACACTGTCCTTCCTCACCGCGCCCCCCTCCCTCTCCCCACGTGCCCCAGGCCAGTTTGTACTCACACTGCCTGGGCCTCGCACAAATGCTTCTTGCTGTCCATACGTCATCACGCCGTAACACGTCACACGCATTGGTTGACGTCATCGCGATGCGTCGCTTTGTTTACAAATCTTTCCGTAGACCTCTGAGTTTTTGTGCGTCTTGTCGACTGTTTTTGAATCTTTTCATCGACCAAATCTGCAGTAAACACTCCACCTCCACATCACACCAACTTGAACCTTTCGCCGCCATTGTTGTTGTTGTTAAATGTCCGCGCATGGTCCGTCCTTCTATTTTCTATGTCCCAGCAGGCGCACATAAATGACATCAGAACCGTCGTAGGCCTTGTGCTCGTGCTTGACACGTGCGCACGCTCGTGCTCGTACATGTGCATACGCGCTCTACAAAAGCCCACCTCTCTCAGGCAGGCCGTGGACGTCCCGCTGTCCGAAGTTATGCGCGGAACGGGTGCACTCACACTGCTCATACACACTAGGCCTTAGCTAAAAAAACGGTTTTGGCCCGGTGCGGAAGGACAGTGTGAGTGCGCCCTAACAGGCCAGACATTTAGGACACATACTGTATATCTAACTGTATCAACACATCCTCTTATTTTGTGTTAGATCTTAAGGCTTGAGGGTGTTGGCTGCTAATAACATCAGCAGTAAATATATGGCTGTGTACGGCTCCAAGGAGTCAGATGTTATCACACCAGGGATGCGGTGTGAGTAAAACCACATCTCTTGACTAGTCGGCCTTAAGGAGGGATAGAATATAAATAAATCTGCACTGTGGATGAACTTATAAATACCTTTCTGGGTTCAAGAGAAAACATCTACACCATATATGTATTCTGCTGTAGTTGCTGAGATGTTACAGCATGAGGGTATATTCTATGTAGTATTCTGTCGTTAGATGATCATCTCGTCTACTATTCTGCATCATTTCACGTTCAAATGAAGCATTTTTCCTCTTAGTTATTTACCCTTTTAAGTAAGGCTGGGCACTGTGGCCAAAATCTTCTATCTCAATATAGGTTATTTCATATCCTGATAATGATATACATCACGCTACAGCATGTTTTATGGTAATTCAACAAATAAATAAATAGTAAACAACCACAGGGTAAAGCTGAAGCCTACGTGTGAGCCATGAGTGAATACTTGACCAATAAATTCATCTTAGTAAGAACATCACAGTGTCTTAGGGCGCACTCACACTGTCCTTCCGTCCACGGCCCGCCTGAGAGAGGTGGGCTTTTGTAGAGCGCGTTTGCACATGTACGAGCACGAGCGTGCGCACGTGTACGAGCACGAGCACGAGCACGAGGCCTACTACGGTTCTGACGTAATTTATGTGCGCCTGTTCGGACGTAGAAAAAAGAAGGAGGGACCATGCACGGACATTTAACAACAACAACAATGGCGGTGAAAGGTTCACGTTGGTGTGATGCGGAGGTGGAGTGTTTACTGCAGATTTGGTCGATGAAAATATTCAAAAACAGTCGACAAGACGCACAAAAACTCTGAGGTCTATGGAAAGATTTGGAAACAAAGCCACGCATCGCGATGACGTCAATCAATGCGCGTGACGTGTTACGGCGTGATGACGTATGGACAGCAAGAAGCATTTGCGCGAGGCCCAGGCAGTGTGAGTACAAACGGGCCTGGGGCGCGGGGGGAGAGGGAGGGGGGACAAGTACCCTAAAGCCCGGGGCGCGGTGCGGAAGGACAGTGTGAGTGCGCCCTTAATATACCTACATTCAGCCATACGCTGACTATGTTTACATTCATGCACATGCATATTATTATGTAAAAACAAAACCACAATCTTCCAACAATATTCCTTCAAATATTTCACATCAGATCTTCTAAGAATCAATTTGCTTATTTTCATCAATTTAGACAATGTAGTGACGTGGATCACAATATCTCCATATGTGATTTAATCACGAGTCAGTTGAAAGATGATAATTATCCTATTGAATTATGGCCGTGTCTTATTTCTAAGGGCTCCGTATGCTTGAAACAAACTAGGTCGTACAACGTGAGAACCACATCTGTGTGTAACTCTTTCGATTGTCTGCATTTGAAGGCTGTGTGAAAAGTCTGCAGTCACAGTCCACCTTCTGACTGCATCCCCCTGTCTTCCTGATCTCTTCTCAATAACTTTGTGCACATGGCAATGACGGGAAGACTTTCGAACAGTCTTTTCTTGAAGGTAGCTTATTTGCGGTGTTGCTCTTGCGTAATGCAATTCAAGAAAAAAAACAAAATAATCAAAAGTCTCATGAGAATCGCTTCCTGTCCACCTATACTAAACGTAACCATTCAAGGTTAATGCCTCACTTAACTATCATGCGAGACTTTCGCAAATCTTGGGTTACCATCTAGAAGTAGTGTAGTGAAGTTTACACATGTATGAGTATTATTAGGGTCATAGTAGTTGGTGCGCTTTGCTGCAGGAAGCTTTCAAGCCTTCATCATCTATTGCCAAACTGAGTGAATCCCTTTAATTGTCAGCATGGTGCAACACCTACTTTTTATTGATCAATGATGTCATTTCCTCTTGTAAACCCGAGGCCTATATGCCACTTACATGCTGTTTGCCATTTGCGGTTGCTATTAACTGGAGTGCTTTGCATTATGGTGGGTGAGTATATTGTTATTGTTATATTGATATTGTTATTATGGCTCCAGTATCCCTGACCGGGCTGGTGTCATATCATTGGCAACAGAGCAAAGATTGTTTCTTCTTCAACATTTTCTGGATCATTACGTTAATGGGATTTACATATCGCCTGAGTGCGGAGCCAGATGCTCTCCCCCAAGAGTAGAAAAAAGTGACATGAAGAAGATTTGAAGACGGATGATTGGCCGCGGACCAACGCTTCTCGACGGGGATAAAGACGACCCGTGCTGAGAGGCCGTCTGTCTCAGTGGTGCAGTGATTGAGACCGGAGCGTGTCTAATGTGTTGGCTCTATTATGGGTTCACAGACAGTATGATGGAGATTAGTGGGCTTCATTACGTTGTGCAACATCAGAAAAGGTCTTCACCCCCAAAAAAGCCCAGAGAAGCAGCTGGGAGCCTGTGTCAGAGCAGATAGGAGAAAAATGAACGCCTCAATTTGTGAGTGCGACCCCTATTTTATACAGTCTATGAGTGTGACTTGCTGCTTTCAGAGACATCATCTGCTCCTGGGCCGGCTTTTGTGCCACTTACATTGAGGTGTACATTGATTGTTGAGCACTGTAGTTATTCTGCGGATGCCATTTTAAGATTTTGTTCAGTTTGTGTCATATTTTGCTTCATTATCATGCTCTCAAAATGCACCTACAATGAACAAAAAGCATGTCACAGTTTGCCTACAGGGATGCATAAAACCAGGACAAAATTACAGAAATTTGAAAATCTTGCACTGATGCAAAAAGTGTATGCGAGGACGTTCAGTATAAGCGCCGCCACGGGTTTGATCAGAGTCTTAAAAGCTGCTTAGGAAGGAATTATTATTTTTGTTTCGGACAAGCTGTCACTAAAAAGGATTATAGGGTTCAAGGAATCATGGGAAACCTGGAAAAAATGTCAAATTTCAGAATGGTTGTGTTCCTTCCCAGGAAATGTTGGCACTTGATATTCAAGTAATCTTTGAGATAAGCCTTTAATGGCCTCAGTGAGTAAATGATGTGTTGATGTTGGAATGTTCTTTATAGAAGGAAGATTGTAACTGCAATATCACCTCCTATACTAACAGTTTGAGTGAAACCTCACACTTCATAGGCATGAGGTTTTCCCACCATGCCTATGAAGGCAGCTACGTCTCTCTCGGTGTGAACTGTTATGTCACTCTTGGAGCTACCGGAGTCCTAAAATGACCTCCCAGCACCCTCTCTTTTTAAGAACAGATAATCACGTCACTACATAACGCCATCATTTCACTGGCCTGGGGCTTTGAAGCATATCCAGAGCTACGCTGCTGGGTAGAGTTTCAGAAAAGAGCTTAGCTTCGGAGAATTAAGGTTTTTGCTGTTGTGCATGGCTTTCATATTTTCATGGAGAGCTGCAGTTATTTTGGAGAGAGATTTTGCCAGCATGTGTAATCATACTTCGGAGCTAAGTGCCTTGGTGAAGATCTTAGAGATAAGCATAATACTTTAGATGCCCACATCTTTTCTTCACAAGCTTCATACAGTAGACTGTATATAAGAACTTGACGTAGCCTAGCTACCGGGATGTCACTCATTGGTTTGTGGACCACCGTTTTGAAGCCCTAAAGAGTTTGGCATTTTGCGGTTGCTACCTGTTTTTTTTAAACCAGATGTGACCATATTTGGACAAGAGGGCGGGGCTGGGGTGGAGCGCTAAGCAGCCCCAGGGTCCATTGTTGTTACAATTGCGCTACGCTAAACTAAATGTTAAAGAGGGAAACTTCTGATTTCACAACCAGCTGGTGCAAGAGTTTGGGTGGACTATTGCCGGCAGGTGAATGGGGAGCTGCGTCCGCTGCAGTGACACAGTGCCTGTTCCCTTGAGCTATCAGCTAACACAAGCGCTAGTTAGTTTTTGTTGTTGCGACTACGATCTTGAGACACTAGATGGCGGTGTTCTGCTCATTCTACATATTCAACCTTTAATACACATTTTATAACATTAGCTAACATTAGCCACCATAAGCAAAGCACGGCTGTAGCAGCAAAACCCCTCAGTGCTGCGCATGGTCATTAAATACGCATTTTCTTATATCTTGCAAGTTGAATATTGTGTATCTAATTTCAAAAATGATATGTAAAAACACAATATATATATATAATTCAAGGAACGTCTAATTGGGCTGTAACTGCATCAATTAGTCTTTTGCGTTTTTGAAACTACAGTTTGTACAAAATTGTTATATTAGGATGAATTGGTACATTTCCACTCTGGGTACAGACAGAGGGTAATACTGAAAACTTTAAATGTCAATTAAAATGTTGACAAATCTGTATATGAAGAGACACTAACGCAACAAAGTGACTGGATTGAGAGGGAGAGAGAGACAAAGCCGTCATATGATGTGCCTTTCTTAGACAAAGCCCACTGTGTTTTTCTCTTAAGATGACTGTTGTCTCTGTGAGGCATCAGGCATCAGCTGAGGCTCTTATTTATTTATTTATTTATTTATTTTTACAGTGGATTGTTGTTGTACAGACTTTTACAATGTTTCAGACCAACATTTGGTTTGTTCATTTATGACTGGATTGAGAGTTGGTAAATATCAGTGTTAAATTATGTTTTTATTTGTTTGCTGTACCTTTTTATTTAAACCAATATGTTGGTGCATGCACTGTAACTTCCAAATCATTGATATAGCATTTTTTTAAACGTGAGCCTGTTTTTATTCGTCTCTCCATTAGGTTGCACTTGTGAAGTCTTCTATCTACAACCAGAGAGCGTGACTTTGATATTCTGGTTGCTGTTAGTTGATTAGTCGACTAATTGGTTGTGGTAGTCTTAGTTAATCATTTCGTAATAGATGTGGTAAGGCTGTGCAGCGAACGGTCGCACTGTAAAAAACCTGTGTACGAACTCATTATCCACCTGTTGCACTTTCTTGTTTTCTCAAACCTGGGTTGGTTGATCATACTTTATTAAAATGCCAGTATGCTAATTTACAGACAATGTTCCCAATAGTCTGTCTGGGCTGGAGAACCTGCGGACACTCGGCTGTGTTCCAAAATGCATACTTTTTCTTTTTAATTTTATTACATCGAGCAACTGCCCATACAAAGTAAGTACTGTTGCGTGCAGTATGCATACAATCAGGACTTGAACTTTGACCCACTGGCTCATATTCTGCACAGACGATAGGGGGTTAGAATAGCCTGTAGACTGTAAAATGTTGTTCGTTGAGAATAATGCTCTCATGTCTAACAGGGAGCAGGTGCATATGATGACTGATCAGGTGATGGGTAAGGGTTGGAAACATACAGGTGGGCAGGTGAGGAACAGAGAGGTTAGTACCGCATTGCAATTAGTCTTATGATGAATATTATGAAATGCTATGAGGTGATGAGCTGTGTTTGAGAGTCGGGGGGGGGGGGGGGGGGGGGTCTCTCATTACATGCAAAACACTTTTTCATGCCTAAAATGCAAAAGACATTTTCATTCAGTGAATCACTGATACTGCACAGTACCCCACCCCCATCCTCGCCTCTATTCAAAACAAATCAGCTGCTCCTCATCTGCCCAGATAACAACAAACATCTCTGGTCCTGCTCCGTTATCCTTAATCAAGACCACAGCAAGAGGGCTGTACTGCATGTCACATGCATGGCAGGGGACTTAAGTGAGAAAAGTGTGATGGGCGTGCCACAAAGCACTTCCCAGAGCAACAAGTGCATCAAGAGATGAAAACAAATTAAAGTATTTTCATGATTTCTTTCCTTCTTTCTTCTTTGGAGAAACACATTGGCCTCAAATTAACTTAAAAAAAAAAACCTTGGCCCAGGAGGAGTAAGTAATATAACAGTTTTGCTGGAGAAGCACAATATATTTAATTCTTTCCGCAGTAGAAGCCGCATCAAACCCAATCCCTGTTTTTACAGAGCAGCAGAAGCAGCCTTGGGTTTCACCAGGGGCAGATGACTGGCTCAGCTCACCATGTTGGTGAAAAGGAAACGGCTCTATAAAAGCTTAGAGCTGGAAAAAACCCCCACCTCAAATCAATGGCCAGAACGCAGAATAGAGACTTGTTTCTTTCTTCTCCCTTTGTTGGTGATGGATTATTCCTTTCAGGGTCAGGATATTCACAGGAGAGGGTCCCTGTTTGATTTATTGATTATTAATGAGAGTGTAATTTACTCCCCAGTCCACACCAAGACCACCTCATCTCACTAATTATCACTTCAGAAAGGCACGTTGGCTTTGAGCTGTCGAGACAGAAAACACTTAAAAGACAATCGGATTTACATAATAGAGACTAGATCTTACAGGAGACTGTACGTTCTGATTATAAAACCCATCAAAACCACTTTCAGACTGACGCAGCTGAGTATGCTTCATCTGTCCTGGCCTTATGACCCTCCTCCCAAACAAGGTCAAATGCTGGTTGAACTCAAATCTTCCTGTATTGCTGATTTAACTTCTCTCTCTCCTATCTTTACCTTTACTCCCCACTACATTTTTTATCAAGATCAAAAGTAATTTAAAATATGACGTGTTTTAACAGGTTTGTCCCTGTTCCTGTTTTACCTACTTTATCCCACAATTTGTTTTCCTAATCCTGATTTTTTTGCTTTTCATAAACGGGGCGACCACAGCAACTTCCTGGTTGATCCAATTCGGAAGTTTGCATAATGGAGCAATCTCTCATTGACCCCCATGTTAAATAGGCCGTGTTCACAGCATGATTAAACCTATTTAAAGCCTGGTACAAAAAAACCCATTCTAGCCTGTATGTTTAGGTCATATCTCCATGACAACACTGCGGGCACATAAAGGCCTAAAAAAAATCTTTAAAAAAATGTTGCTTTACAAAGTAAATAAAGCAACTTCTTTATAAATATATTATGATACACCTTTTAGCTCCAGAATGCCTATTTTTACATTTTTGTATTGAAATATATACAATATATACACTTTATTACACCCCTAGTCAGTAGCCTACTGTACATTACTGTCAGTAAGGTTCTAGTAGGCTACTGATAGAAACGGCCATGGTACTCTCCTGTCCGCTCCCAGGAATATGGGGCCATATGCATGTGTGTGCAGGTCAGTTCTGTTTGTTTAAGCTGGGTCCGTTACCACTCAAGGCCTAGGATCAGTGTGCGTATTTGCTTGTATGTGTTGACAGTATATGGGGGATTAGGATAATATCCTCAAGTTTGAAGGGTGACATTCAAATGAAGATGAAAGAAATGTGCTATATTAGTAGTAACAATAGGCTTAACAATCAACTGGATTAAAAAAAAAACTGATATTATTTATCTCTTTCAACCTAAATGTATTCCTATCGACTATCATATCCTATCATCTGAATCCTGTATAACTAGAAGCAACCAATTCCATGTACTGTAACTAGACGTCTTTAAACCGATCATTACATACATTTAGCATTACAGACATTCATGTGTAGCACATTTGAAATGAAACCAGCTAAGATTAATAAGCATGACTGAACAGTGAACATGGTCATTAACTGCTTGGGAGTGATTCATGGTACCACAGACTCCAACAATACCACTGGGGTCAAGTTAATACAAGGGCGCATTTAAGATGTACTCAAACTGTTTTCAGACGCAGATCTGCTCTTGAGGTGGAAATAATCCCTTACAGAAAAGAATGCATTTCTAATTTAATTTCTAGTTTCTAAATTAAATGCAAGCAATGTGTGACTATAATTGCTATCTTACCCAGAAAGTTAGGATAGCTTAAAGACAACTAGCTAATGTAGGTTAGACACAATTACAGAGCAAAACAAACAAAGAAATTAGGATATTTTGGCAAGTAGGCTAACAAGCTAGCGTAGAGATTCAGCACAAGATACAGAGGAGACCAACTGTAAGAGTGGCAGAAACATTGAAATGTTATGGCTAATATGTTAGCTAACAGTTGCCTATTACACATTGTGTTTCAGTCCACTTGAGTTAATGAATATAAAACCAACATTCACTCTTTTTTTAGCCTATTTTTGCTTTGCTGAAAGAAACATCTGGCTTCTGGATGCTAGAAGGTCAACACACCAGCGAGCCATTTAGTTAGCTGTACTTCCATTACATCTTTTACATCTGAGAGCCGAGAGTGTAAATCAAAGTCTATGTTATACAGTCCATACATAGACTGTATGTGTAGCTGGAACCAAAACAATGTGCTAAAAGAGGCAGATTCAGTAGAAAGATGGCATATTTAGTCTGAAGGAACTTAAAATAAATCACCTTTGGGACTTGAGGCCTCTGTTACATCTGACACTTTGATTAATTGGGAAATATTGGACCCACTCTTTTTAGTGTAAGTTAATTCATAATCTAAAAAAATCCAAGGAAATCCTGAAAGACTTTTCATGGTTTTATGGATTGTGGTAACCGCATTTAAAGATAGAGACACTGACGCAGAAAGATACTTGAAAGAAGCAGACACAGGATCCAAACCACATACTGTACACCACTACAAAATCAAACACTGGTCCAGCAGCAGCATGTGCTACCAAATAACTAAGGGTTCAAGGACATAAAAAAAAACAAAAAAACATTATAGAAACACTAGTGGGCAATTATGGATTGGGCTGTAAAGAGCAGGGTGTGCCTGTTGTTGTTAATTCATTATGTAAGAGCAGTAAGGTAGACAGGTAGGCTTGCCCGCTGATAGGTTAGCCAAGCTTCTCCTGTTTCACTGTGCAGATGCCGACCACAAGTCTTCGTTAATGTTTACTTGAGGTGCTGAATATCACATATCAACACTTGACACCAGCTGCTGTACACCCTGGGGTAGGCAAGCCCAGATTTGCATATCAGCAGGATATTGACAAGTATGTTGAGAGAATTAACTAAAATACTGTATTTTTTAAAGAGGTTAAAAACGTTGAAAGAACATGAGAAAGCCCAACCCTGCCACTGTCAGGATTACTGATTCAAACTGCCAGGCTAAGGGTTCATGTTTCGTTCCCCAAAAGACTCTATCACAAGCTTCAGAGATATTTTCTATTGTAGACTGAAGGGGAAAACCAAGTCGGTGTGACTGACAGCCTTACACTCTTGTTTGACACATACATAATATATTTGACACATCAGTGGCAACTGTCAGAAATGATTCCACAGTGACGGGAAGTGTGTGTTTGTTCAAAAGAAACAGTTTATCTGTACATAAGAATTCCTCATGGTGTGTAGTTATATCTGAAATATTAGGCCAGAATGCTTTATTGGTCAGTCAGTTTAAAATCCATCCATCTATCCATCTTCAACCGCTTTTCCTTATCGGGGTTGCGGGGGGTCTGGAGCCGATCCCAGCTCACATTGGACGTGAGGCGGGGTACACCCTGGACAGGACGCCAGTCTATTGCAGGGCACATAGAGACAGACAACCATTCACACTCACATTCACACTTATGGGCAATTTAGAGTCATCAATTAACCTAACACCTGCATGAAGCCGGAGAACCCAGAGAGAACCCACGCAGACACGGGGAGAACATGCAAACATGCCCCAGCAGGGAATCGAACCTGGAACCCTCTCACTGCGATGCGACCGTGCTTACCACCACACCCCAGTTTAAAAATTCTTTGTTTGTATTCTCACACACAATGAACACCAGCTCAGCTTCTGTTTCAGCTCTAATATGCGAAGGTGTTGAAATTGGCCGGATGCAGCGATCCTCCTCATTACTGTTGCATAAGGTGCTAAACTGTCACAAGTCTAATCCAAGCTCAGTCCGTTCAGCCTGATGGTTTCAACAGTTGACCGTGTTCAGGTCAGCTTGGTAGGGGCTAAGCTGGGTTTAAATGAGTTCATCAAGTAAGAGTTTGCACACCAAATTCTACCAGAATGCTCTTTTAATTCTATTATTCAGTGGAGTTAAATACACAGATGTTTCACAACTGCCTTCTTCGTCGACTTCAGAGTCTTTAATAACTGTTCACTAACAATAAGCATCAATCAGTTCATCACCTGCAGGCTCGTCAAGTGGCTAACTCTGGTAAGCCAGGTGTCTTCATAGTTGCCTCACTGAATGTCTCGTATGGCCACTTCCTTATATTAAAGAAGAGTACACACAAATTCACATTCTATATATACATATACTTGTTTCTGTGCAACCCCTACTCACATACAAGTCTGCACATTTACACATATAACAATAGATTAATGAGAGCTATTATTCTGGTTATTCTTAACAAATGTAAACCCCCCCCCCCCCCCCCACACACACACACACACACAAAAACAGTATACTCACACATTATTCACCCATCCTTCATTCCCACCCTCTGTGCTGGCATTCATCCATCACTTTTTCCACTATGCCGTGTGAGCACAGTCATTTTTCCATTCATAAAACATGTCTCGGCTGTCATACACTAGTGTTTAAGCTTTGAGAACAAAATGAGTCAGGAAGAAGTTATTGACTTTTGTAGTTAATTAGAAACCAAGCAGTTCTAAACTAAAATGAACTTAAACTAAAATGAGCCCTAAAAGTCTTGAAACACTGTTGCTATGCATGGGAAGATGCAGCCTGCGGGGTGGTGTGGTGGTGAAAAAGAGAAGCTCGTTTGTTGTTTGTACACTTCTGTCAGTGAACAGCAGGGATATTATTTAAATCCCCCCACGACAGTCGCCTTACAGCAGCTGCTGTCGCTGAGACAGATGATCGGCCGCGCCGCTCTCCCAACGTCTGCATCCAAATCAAACATTCTGGATCTGAATATGGGTCATATCGTAGGAGTCGGAACATTTGGCGGTGCGGACTGCATGCCTGGCATTTTTGAATGATGATTTCACCAAAAGCAACCACTTTAGTATCAGTATCTGACTTCATGGAGAGCACTACTAAACTTGATGCTGGGAGAGAGCTCAGTGGAAAACTGTAGCATTCTGTGGCAGTTCTGTTTTATTAAAGTGCTGGCTGTGGAAAGGGGGGGAGAAGGTCTTTTCAGTTCATACCAGCCACCACTGTCCGTCTTATTGAAGAAGCAACTGTTATCTACAAGAAAAACAAGGCAACAAAGCATTTCGGCACGCATGGTGAGGGCTCACACTATGATTGCTCCACTCGTGCACACAGACAGATGCATCCATGGCTCATGCCCTCAGGCTGTGATGCGGACCATATTAGCTTTAGATGGAAACATGAATTCAGCCTGTGTGTGTTTGTTAGTGTGCGACGGAACAAAAAATAAGCACACAGCCCTACAAAGGCAGACGCATGGAACAATGGTCTTTACAGAGAAACCCTGTGATTGAAAAACATTTAAAGAGCTTTTTTTAGAGTGTCTCGTGTCATTGTTACCATTCGATACATTCTGTATGTGTTTTGTTTTTATACAGAGTTGAATATGGAGTACAATCCATCGGACCATCCGCGGGCCAGCACCATATTCCTCAGCAAATCCCACAATGATGGTGAGTAGCGCTGTTTCAATTCTCCTTGTAATACAAACATACATTAATGTCACCAAATTAGGGCGCACTCACACTGTCCTTCCGCACCGGGCCAAAACAGGTTTTTCAGCTAAAGCCTAGTGCGTTTGACCAGTGTGAGTGCACACGCTCTGCGCATAACTGCGGACAGCTGGCCGTCCACGGCCCGTCTGAGAGAGGTGGGCTTTTGTAGAGCGCGTTTGCACATGTACGAGCACGAGCATGGGCACGTGTACGAGTACGAGCACAAGGCCTACGGCGGTTCTGACGTCATTTCTGTGCGCCTGTTCGGACATAGAAAATAGAAGGACGGACCATGCATGGACATTTAACAACAACAACAATGGCGGCGAAAGGTTCACGTTGGTGTGATGCGGAGGTGGAGTGTTTACTGCAGATTTGGTCGATGAAAATATTCAAAAACAGTCGACAAGACACACAAAAACTCCGAGGTCCATGGAAAGATTTGTAAACAAAGCGACGCATTGCGATGACGTCATCAATGCGTGTGACGTGTTATGGCGTGATGACGTATAGGCGTGATGTTATGGCGTGATGACGTATAGGCAACAAGAAGCATTGGCCGAGGCCCAGGCAGTGTGAGTACAAACGGGCCTGGAGGGGGGGACACGTACCTTAAAGCCCGGGGCGCGGTGCGGAAGGACAGTGTGAGTGCGCCCTTAGTCTATCAGAGTAAGAAACATTTGCCTCAGTTTGACATGTATCACATAAAATAGATTTAACGTGATCATGGAATCCTTTATTTAACCAGGTAAAGTGTCATTGAGGTGAACATTTCTTTTTCAAGCCAACAGGGGAGCTCATTATCAAGATAATGAGGCTCTGGAAAAAAAACATTATATATGTAAGAGCTCTGATTCCAGAGCAGTTTCGTTGCGGCTAGCCGACGTCTGCTAATTTATGCCATTGCCTGGAGGCATCTGACTGAGAGCTTCAGCATCCCGTGGACGGTTCAGTCATACTGAGGAAATACTAACATGTTTTTTAGAGGCATAAACACCACATTGTGACATCATCATTTCTCTTAGAGGCCTGGGGGCCATGGGGATGTTAAAGTAGATGAAAACAGCTTTGTTTTTTTCCTGTTCAATTCAGTCCAGCTGCAAACAAAGAAATAATGTAGTGCTGGTTCATTTATGCCTTACGTGTCAGACATCATTCGTTGTCTATGAAAGGAAAAGTAATGATTACTGTTGATTATTGCTTAGGTCACATGTTCGTGATCCATCCTCCCTAATCTTCGTGGCTTTAAAGGAAAAAGTTAATGTTGTTTTAGCCTTTTTTTTTTTATCAACAAATCCCCCGAAGAGACCCTATCAGCAGAAATTTCACCCTAACAAATATTGTCTGTGTCACTGCCTGATATGTATTTTTACCGAAGTGGTTAAAATAATTATTACTCAATCAAGTTTTCATATTATTTTCATTTTGGATTAGGTTTTGTCTTTTAATCGTATTTGTTGATCATAGAAACACATCATATAACACCAGTGTTATCATTTCATTTACTGGGTTCCCGGCCTTTTTGGCTTGTGGCCCTTTTTAGCCAATCGACTTCTTGTGACTCCTCATCACAGGTTGCGTATCTCAGTGAGCTGTGAGCAGTTCAACAAAAGACTCATGCTCACTTCCCAGGCTGTTGAGTCCCAAAGAGGCACAGCTTTTCAGTATTTCACGGGGGGAAACACAAAGTCAGACAAATAAACCCTGTCCCTCCTCTTCTTGACCCCTCATATGCATCTTGCGACCCCTCGAAGGGCCCTGACCTCGAGGTTGTGAACCAATTTGTATCAATAGTGTACCCGATCGTCCTGGGTTCACCTATACTGTAGTGATATAGAAAAAACAATAAACAGGACGTGTCCAGCAATGCAACTCTGCTTCACTTTATTTTTCTGGACAGAGACGAACAACACCAGCGGTAAGACCCCGCAAACTTCCGCTCTAGGGCAACTCAGAGGGACACACTTCCTTTTCACACATAAACACAGAACACTCTGTTACAATAGCAATGATCACAGTAGTGGTACGATTGTTAATGCTTACTGAATCTCGCACCTCTGCCTAAAAGGCTGGTGTATAGGAGGATGTGCTGAGTATATATTTATAGCATATTCCAAACGTATCCTGCTGTTGTCACAGAAAGGTGTTTGGTTCCTCTTTCTTCAGAGGTGCCCTGCAGGAACGGTGAGTAGTCCTGGGTGTGACTTTGTCTCCCTCTAGTGGTACAACAACACCTTTTTTCTTCTGTCTAATGAAGCTCAAGTCTTTCTGCCGTCTACCTCTTTACTCAACTGTGTCCTCTTAACACTCGCAGCTTTTGGTCTGTGTTACAGTCGACACAATAGCACGTGTTAACTCCTTCCTTCTTGTCAAAACAGCGCGTGTTCGTGGTTGATAACCGCTGGCTTTTGTATGCGTCTTTGTTGGCGCAGAAGAAACGAAATGTATTGATAAAGCTTTCTTTCTGTCTTCAGTGCGAGATAAACGGAAGAGCCTCTTCATCAATAATGTAAGTGTGCAATTATTCCTGTTTCTATGTTATTTCACAACCCTGTTTCTCCTTTTCTCCTTTTAAATGCGTATAAGACCTCAAATTTACCAGTGAGTCATTGCAGTCAATTGCACTTCAGTCAAACACAGTCAGCCTTTGTGTTATTTTGAAAGGACTAAATGTCGTATACAAAGGAAGCTGAAAATGCAAACCGTCACATTGTGAGGTCGCACGTTGCTGATGCTTCCTGTGAACGACACCCCGGCATGCTTTATGTGGGTCAGACAAAATCATGTACACTCTAATAACAGTCACTGTATGTGTGTGTGTGTGTGTGTTTGTGTGCGCGTGTGCGTGCGTGTGTGTGCGTAGCATGGGACGTCAAGGCGGAAATACAGCTCCTGCTCCACCATCTTCCTGGATGACAACACAGTCAGCCAGCCCAACCTCAAATACACCATCAAATGGTAAAATCGATCTCATAGGAAGATATTATCTACAGATCTGTCATATCTAAATGTATTAACGCATTTTTTCTTTTTACAGTGTATCACTGGCGATTTACTACCATATAAAAAACAGGTGGGAATTCTCAGTCATTTTCACCGTTCTCTGGAAATGCATACGCTGAAATTCAAAGGGATATTCTTTATAGATGTTCTTAGTCTCCATCTGGAAATTTGTATTGTTTGCACAAATCAATAGATGTGGACTTAAAGGTAAAGTAGCAGGACATGTTCTGAAAATGTGATATGTAGTATTGGTTGCACTCAAAAGCAAAACACAAGATTGAAAAAAGGTTATCACTTCCAAATCAATGGATCCTTAAAAATGTGAATTGCTCTTTTTCTTAAAACTGTGTTGTTTTCCTTAAATAAGAATCTATAAAATCGGTTTAACATTCAATAAATGTGAATTAATGATGTCAATAAAAAAACAAAAGCAATTAAAAAGCACTCGTTTGCTGTAAATGTGTGTATTTCAGCCTATAAATCATTTCCACATATCTATTATATCTCCACACTGGCCTGGGAACGCCTCAGGATCCCCCAGTTAGAGCTGGTTAATGTGGCCCGGGAAAGGGAAGTTTGGGGTCCCCTGCTAAAGCTGCTGCCCCCGCGACCCGACCCCGGATAAGAGGCTGAAGATGAGATGAGATGAGATGAGATAAAAATAATAATAAAGTGCACATGGTTGGCATAATAACGGTTGATAGCAGCAGGTCCATATGTGCAAATGGCGTAGTCATTCTGTGTGTGTCTGTGTCTGAGTTCAGGATGTCTCTTGCTAATGACCCAATCCATAATGTGACTGTTGTTTCTCACGCCAGGGACACAGAAGGAGGGATGCTGCTCGATATATTTGATGAGAAGCTTCATCCTCTTTCAGTAAGACTTCATCACTTATCATATAACACATTTTGTTGAAATGTCTCTGTTATTGTTGTTTTCAATTTGCCTCCATTTAACTTGTTAGTATTGGGTCAGAGCTTTTATTTGTCATGTGTCGGTGTAATCATCGTGCTAAATCTCCCGCTTTATGCCCTTTCCTCTTTGCACCCATATCTCCCCCTCCTCTCTCCGCCTCTTTCTTCCATCTCGTCCCCCAGAAATCCGAGGTGCCGCTGGAGTATAACCAGCACGACCCGGAGCAGAAGCAGATCTACCGGTTCGTCAGGACGTTGTTCAGTGCCGCTCAGCTCACTTCTGAGTGTGCCATCGTCACACTGGTGAGATGCCGCCGCCGTCCTTTTCATTTTGCGGGTCATGATAACAGAAAACACTCATACCCAAACATACATCCTGGTTGTCTCATGGAAAAAAACAAGCAAGCAATAAAAAGCATTGCCAAGTTTCATCAGAAAGCGTTTTCATTAAGCGAAGGTGCCCTCACACACACATAATCACACACAGATTGTGTTTAGGCCCCAGGGACAGTGCACCCTGATGTGTTGAGACAAGCCAGGGATGTGTGTAAATTGGTTTAGGAGACAGTGCATCCAAAATACCGTGTGTGTGTGTGTGTGTGTGTGTGTGTGTGTGTGTGTGTGTGTGTGTGTGTGTGTGTGTGTGTGTGTGTGTGTGTGTGTGTGTGTGTGTGTGTGTGTGTGTGTGTGTGTGTGTGTGTGTGTGTGTGTGTGTGTGTGTGTGTGTGTGTGTGTGTGTGTGTGTGTGTGTGTGTGTGTGTGTGTGTGTGTGTGTGTGTGTGTGTGTGTGTGTGTGTGCGGTGATGAATGCAGAATGTCATACAGGGAAGAGAGGATTTAAACCCTCTGACACCATTGAGTGGAGCGTGAACATAAATTAGTGACACAGATTGGATCATCTGCCATTTTGAGAACTTGTTAGACTTGTATTAGTTGTGTTTTTCGCAGCTTTGAAAATGTGTTTTGTCGTTTATTTGCCTATTTAAGTCACTGCCTACAGCCTTGATGTCTCGCTCGGTTTTCAGTGATGTTTCTTTATCCGCGTCGCTGCGCAGGTCTACGTGGAGAGGCTCCTGACCTATGCAGAGATCGACATCTGCCCGGGTAACTGGAAGAGGATCGTTCTGGGTGCTATCCTGCTGGCCTCCAAGGTGTGGGACGACCAGGCCGTCTGGAACGTCGACTACTGCCAGATCCTCAAAGATATCACCGTGGAGGACATGTGAGTTATATTTTTAAGGAAGTGGATTGGATCTTTGTTTAAGACGTTGGTTCATGGTAAATGGTAAAAGGACTTATATAGCGCCTTTCTAATCTTCTGACTACTCAAGGCGCTTTCACAGTGTTTGTCACATTCACCCATTCACACAGACGTTTACACTGATGGTGGTGGACATCTACATACCATCTAATCTGACCACTCACACCACACTAACACACCCATGCGCAGCACGGGGAGCAATTCAGTTTTCAGTGCCCTGCCCAAGGACACTTTGACATGTTGACCAGGGGAGGTGGGGATCAAACCGCCAATATCTCGAGTGGAGCACGATCCACTCTTCTACTGAGCCCCAGTCGCCCTGTTCAGGATTAAGATTCATACTGGGATTATGTTTGGGGTGAGTTCAGAACTGGAACCAAAAGGATGATAAAGATGAATCCCTCAAAATAATTTTCTGGATACGGCCTCACATGGAAAATGTCATCATCAGAGGGACAGAAGAGGAGAAAACACTGGGTTTGGCCAGAAAGTAGCTTGTATTACCCCCGTGGACTTGTTAAAGCAACATTTGAAAGAATTGAAAATGTGTCATTTATTGCAGTATGTTCAAATGCTTCATGTCTCTAAAATCTGCACAACCTAAACTAAAAGGATATGTAAGTCATTGAACAAAAATAATGAATAAACGTATTGAAATGATGTCATAAAAAAACTAAAATCTGACATGTTTTTCATCATATTTTACTAAAGAAAAGAAATGAATGGGGTGACTATGGCTCAGCGGTAGAGTGGGTCGTCTTACATTCAAGAGATTGGCGGTTTGATTCCCACCTCACCCGTGTGTCTACATGTCAAAAGTGTCCTTGAGCAAGACACTGAACCCTGTGCTGTGCATGGGTGTGTGAATGTGGTGTGAGTGGTTAGATTAGATGGTCTGTAGATGTCCACTGAATGTCTGTGTGAATGGGTGAATGTGACAAACACTGGGAAAGAGCCTTGAGTGGTCAGAAGACTAGAAAGGCGCTATATAAGTACAAGTCCATATACACTTTTTTTTAATATATTAACATTACTGTACATAATACATGTCTAGTAATATTTTTAATTAGTTTTGGGAAACAAATGGTCAGGGTAACAAAAACTGGAGAAAAGGAAATGACTTATTGATGAATCGTATTGATATTCTGTGTGTATATACCATCTTGGAGAACTGTGCATTACAGAAAGCTTGATCTGAATCCTCTCTAACAGGAATGAGTTGGAGCGCCAGTTTCTGGAGCTGCTGCAGTTCAACATCAACGTTCCTTCCAGTGTTTACGCCAAGTATTACTTTGACCTGCGGTCGCTTTCAGAGTCCAACAACCTCAGCTTCCCCCTGGAGCCACTCAGTAGAGAAAAAGCCCAAAAACTAGAGGTGAGGCGCTTCCTCTTCAGCTGTTCATCCACACAGTCTTCCTTTACTTTCTTTTTTTCAGATTTGCCCTCTTAATTCTGCAGCCCCAGTAGTAGCATGAAAAGATACAGGGTAGTAGAACACAATGCACCCTGCTCTTTCCTTCTACAAAACCTTTAACTTTCGTCGTCCCTCCAGTTAGACATTTTCATTGCCGTCTTTGAGGAAACCACCCTTCTTCTACACCTTTCTTCTTTCGCGGCGTGATATGAATGTCATCAACACACCTGTTTCATTCTCAGTTCCTACAGCGGAGATTAATGGCGCACTCACACTGTCCTTCTGTACCGGGCAAGTACCCTAAAGCACGGGGTACGGTACAGATGGATGGCTCTAGGTACACATGGGCTCGCTCAGAGTGTCTTTGTAGTAGTGAGCTGAACTCTTTTTGATGCCCGGTCTGACTGAATCGAGCATTTGCATTCTCACATACAGCTCCACCGCTAGCATAGATAATTTCAGGTAAATGTGTGAAAGGCGCTATATAAACCTCGATGTTATACGAAATAAGGGGAGAGCACAGCACCATAATTAAAACACAGAATACAGTGGATACTGAATATACTTTGGTTCCTTCATTAAAAAATGCCTTCTATGTTTCCCTTTTCAGGCTATTTCCAGGTTATGTGATGACAAGTACAAGGACGTACGGAGAGCTGCGAAGAAGCGCTCAGCCAGCACGGACAATCTATGTGGGATTAGATGGGTTCCCGCAATCCTCTCTTAACCACTATGAGTCTGCCAAACTGAACACGGGCATCAGGCTACAGACAGTGGCTGGATGAGAAAACTCTCACGGAAGTTGAAACAGACCAACTCGAGTTTAAAAATATCCAGATGATACCAAGACGTGGAACTTGGTGGAACAGATTGAAACCTGCAATCAGCCTCTGGACGTCACACCTTCAAACTGGAGGCGAGAAAGTGAAACCACGCGTAGTTTTTTTTTGGGAGGTGAACACCACAGCGGTTTCTGCTAAACTGATGCCTTCACAGTGCCTCAACTCTTCTGATCACGGAAAAGAGAGAGAGAGAGAGATGGGGGGGTCCTGGCTGTTATCTCAACTGCGGGGGGGAAATCTAGCTTTGGATCAACCATGAAAGTCCTGGAGAAGACAGCCTGGAAGACTTCCTCGGACGTGGCATAGTGGACCTGTCTTAATGTATCAGCACTCTGTTCCGTCTTCTGTTTGTTTCTGGCCTAATTTCAAATAACCTGCCTTGACACGACACTGCAACTTCACAATGAAGCATATTATTTATTTGACCTTAATTCTATGAACTCATGTGAACGGTTGCAGCTGCCTGGCCTGAGCCCATAGCACGTGCAGGATTTCACTGGTGTAGCACTGGGATTTCTACCGTTTATTTATTTCCTTCTTAGAATAATCAAAGTCTTAGTAAGTTTTCCCCTTTTGGAAATATGTATATTCAAGGTTTACAGTATTTCTAGCCTACCTCTCGATACTCAGGTAGTCTGGTTAATCCTTTGATTTATTGTGGTGCTCCTCTGTGTGTACACAAATTAGGATTAGTAACAAGTATACAAATTGCAGATGGAGGGAGCCAGGATGAAAAAAAACTATGTGACAACAGATACATTCCTATTTTGAGGACGTAAATAACAATTACTACCACGTTTATAGACTTAATATGAAGTATAAACCAGAACATGTGTTTCAGACGTTCTGATTCAATATTCATCAGACGTTGGTGACATCTCGACATGACTTTGTCAAAGTGTTTGAGCAGTTTATTAAATGTCATTTTTCCCACGAGCCAATTCAAAGTTGTTTTTTAGACGCCCCATAGAAGCTGAGTAGAGTGAGAAACACCTCACCGCTGACATCTAGTGGATATTTGAGCATTGGAGAAAACTATATATTTCATTTAAAGGCTCAGTTCACCAAAATTCCCAAAGTGTAGTATTGGAATTGAGATTTATGTTCATGGGGAAAAGATGCAGGTGTATTTTTCACCTTGCAAATGAATATCGCACCAACGCATACAATGTAAGACTCAAACTTCAACCTCAAACAACAAGCACAGCCAGGGTAGAGATGCCTGAGAAGCTCACTCTACAGTGGATGCTGCTCAGTAGTATTCAGTATTATAGAGATATATAACAATACATTACATCTACTGTTAATTTTAGGAATTTAGGAAAGTAATATTGGACACCGATGCATGCAGTCGACTCCAGAGTTTTTAACACCACATCAGGGTAAACCCACAAACGGAGCTCTTTCCTTAGCTCCTGAGAAATTCACGGTTTGGAGTTGTTAGGTTTTCACAGGACTGTCACACGTCACAAATGGAACGGAGAGAAAACTGTACTAATGTGGGTGAGATTGTCATAGAAGACCCCATAACACTACAAATCCTTCAAGAGTCTTCCCTCTTGTTTCCAGCAGGTGCTTTATTGTTTGAAAAATAGTCCTTCAATAACATCCGGCTCCTCCAGTGATCTGCTTTCTTGGTATGACATCAACAAGTCCTGTTGATCTGTCCTTGACAAACAAGTGTCCATGGAAAAAGCATCAGTCGTAGTGTTGGTCCTACTCCAACGTACGTAACGGTTCCCATCACTAAAAGAATAGCGTGTGTTAATTCGTCACAAGGTTCTTTCATTGCCTTTAAAACCCCTCATCATTACGCTGAACACATCAAAATTGGACAAAAATGAGAAATAATTTGTAAACTTTTCGACTTGCCTGTAATTTGACCATACTTTAAACCCTGACTGCTGAGCCGAGTGTTTAAAAGGGTTGAAACTGCTGACAAATTTATGATTTTGTAATTCCATGGTGCATCTTATCGCTATTGGAAAATAGCTGATCCAAGTTTCCATGTTCTTTTTCTCTCATTTGTCTGAAAACTAAAGCACTAAAATATAAGTATTTTGCAAATTAACTTTGTATAATGTATAAAGAGTTTAAAAAAAAACAGAGACAAGTCATTTGTGAATTATTTATGGATGTGTTGGTTTGTGTTTTTGACAAAAGAAGTTATCTAGTATGACTTGCAGATGTTTATATTTTTGAAAATGATTAGAAGTATTGGGCTGTGAATATTCTCATTTGTCCAGGTCGTCGTTATCCACAAAGCAATTTCAGTCAAAAGCAACTGGACTTGGTTATTTGTCTAGGAAGACGTTTCACCTCTCATCCAAGAGGCTTCATCAGTTCATGTACGCATCTGACCAGGCTGGGACTGGACCAGGACCAGGACCAGGACCAGGACCAGGCTGGGACTTGTCCAACTAACTGGTGTGAGACCCAGGTATTTAACCTCTAACAAGGCTGATGATGTCACTGAAACCCTTTGTGCGCCAAGTGCCAGCGCCCGTCGTAAGAGTGGCAGTCGTTGGTGGGAGGTTGGTTTCGACTTCGTTAGTGCTCTGTTGAGTCTGAACGACAGTCGTTGGGGTCACAGGAGGTAGGAGTATTATTTCACAGCATTAAAATGAAACGTCCATTGATTTCAAGTGTCTACTAAAAGAATCATGAATTGTCTTATGTGTGTGATGATTACCTTAATGTGAATAAGAGACTGACTCAATGCCACTTGGCTGTCTCGCTTGAGTTTATGGTTGTCTATTACAAGCTTGCCTGTATCCTTGTGAACTTCCAGTAAGGTTGACTGGTACCTCGACATCCCAACAATGCTTTGATGGCAGCCTGGTAAGAATAGCTCTCTGCTCAGGTCCCGGCCTCCGTAGCCAAGTGACAGAAGCAGTAAGGGAACATTTGAGGTGACTATTTAGTGGCGAGCTGTGAGGGTCAGCGCTGTTGTTCTTGGAGCAGTGTTAGAGGGGACACCAGCTCAGGAACATCTCCCTGATATAGAGTTGTTTTAAAGGAGTCTTTCTGGAGAGTTTGCCGTAGTTTTCCTATGGGATCTGGGTTAGTGCTGAACAATGAGGATGATAGGAGCAACAGACGCACTCTTCATCACCATCAGTCGCCATGTCTCCTTTATGGGTAAGTTTTCCTTTTGTACTTCACGATATTAGAAATGACGCAGTATTAGTATGTTTGTTTATATTATCCATACATCTGTTGACATTTAAAGAGCTTTAAACTTAAACAAATGTTTAAAAAAATCTATGAAAATATGACATTTCTTTATCCAAGTTGTGATGTAGGAAGACGCATTAAAGAATGCATTATGATGTATTTTTAAGAGCTGCAGGTACTCAGAACTTTTAAGTAAAAGTAGCAACAGTGTAAAAATACTCTGTTACAAGTGAAATGTTTGCATTCAAAGTCTTACTTAAGTAGAAGTACAAAAGTATAAGCATCAAACTGTACTTATAATACCCAAAATATACTCATTATGCAGAATGACCCATTTTCAGAATAAAACATATTCTACAATACGATTATAATTATTGATGTGTTCATCAATTTAATGTTGCAGCTGGTAAAGGTGGAGATCATTTTAATAACTTAATATACTGCTTGGTAGTTAAATCTATAATAAATCATAATGTATGCATTTATTTATATTTGATATTTTGTATGTAATCTAAATTTGAACTAAGGTTAGGAAATATACATCTTCCCCTGAGATGTAGTGCAGTGGAGGTATAGAGCAGCATACAATGTAAATAAGTAAAGTAAAGTATCTCAAAATCATACTTTATTACAGTACTTGAGTACATGTACACTAATGGTAGTAGATTTAACTTTGCAGTCATTACTTGATCATTTTTTTCCCCCATTATAGGAAAAACCTGGTGGATGTTGATGCTGGTTCTACGTCTGCTCGTCCTCCTGCTGGCCGGCTTCACCCTCTTCGGTGACGAGCAGGAACGATTCATCTGCAACACCATCCAGCCAGGCTGCTCCAACGTGTGCTTTGACGTATTTGCTCCCGTATCCGTCTTCCGTCTCTGGCTCTTCCACCTCATTCTTCTCTGTCTTCCCCATGTGCTGTTTACAACCTACATCATGCATAAAGTTTTATCGTATCCCTATTTTGGAGCTTTCTACTTTGACAGGAGTCGAAGTGGTTCACCTTTCACCCTTGAGAATTCAAGCTCCTCAAGGGAACTGTCCTTGCATAAAGCTCCACTTCACAACCTCTCACATGAATGGGGAGCGCCACGCTTCTACTGCGCTTACTTCCTGGTTGTAATTCTACGGATCCTTCTCGAAGTGGTTTTCGGTGCAGGCCAGTATTTTCTCTTTGGCTTGTCCATTCCTAAGCGCTTCCTCTGTTATGAGGCTCCCTGCACATCTGGTGTTGAGTGCTACATCTCTAGACCAACTGAGAAGACCTTAATGCTCAACTTCATGCTGGGTGTTGCCTCCTTGTCCATTCTGCTCAGTTTGGTTGACTTGGTGAGCTCCATTAAAGCGATGATGAGATGGAGGAGGAAAAGGGAGATGTTGATGGAGGAGATGAGTAAAGGAGAGCAAAGCAGTATGTTTACAACAACAAGTATGACTGAAGACAGTGATGTTCTTTTGACCAGAAGAACCAGCCCGAGTGAAAGCTCAAAGAACGGTCTCAAAGATGAAAAACATACTGCAACTGCTGCGACTGTTGTGCCAAATGGTGAACCTCTTCATACAAAGGTGAATGATGGAACCATGATTGAAACTGGGGGATCCACCAATGACATCAGACCAGAAAGCCAGGATGCTAAAGTGGACACGTCTCGGTCACCCACTCCCATGATTAGCGCTCCAGTACCAACACACTTTGTCCTCCACAACCACTTGAGACCTCCGCTGTCACCTCGCCCTGACAGAGGACCACCACCAAACCCCAGGGTGCCAACACCTATGGGGGTCAAAAGGCTCGAACAGTACACTCCAGTTGGGGCAATCTCAGGCCAACAGTCTGATGGCAGTGAATCTCAAGACAAGAGGGCATGGGTCTAATGGACTGGGTGGCCATTACTGAAATTGGACAAAAACTGCTGCACATCTTTACAGATACAAATTTTGATTTAACTATTATTTTAGGCATGAATTTAAAATAAGAGTTGTTATACTATAAAGATTTGCTATAAATTGCAAAGGTGCGTTGTTTATTTTTTATTAACAATGACTCGAGTGACTATGTATGACATGAATGATGACGCTAATAGTGTCAAACCCATAGAGAAATAACTTTATCAACTTTTGGCAAATTTTTCTGAAAAGTGAGCTCTCATAAACCCACTGGAGGCAACCAGCCCACCACCAAATGGCAGACAAACAAAATTAGCAATAAGCTAGCATGCTGAATGGCTTTAGCATTGTCATCCCTATGCTTCAAGGGTCCTCACTGAAGAGATTGGTAAGGGCTATCTTTGCAATTCAAATTGTAAACAAATGAAGGGCGACAGACCTTTCAAATGCAGTTTAAACGGTACAAAGCTGTCAAGCCACTGTGGAGACATCAATGTATAAAGTCAAGAAACCATAATATGGGCAAATTTAAGGGTGTAGGTTTCAAGGAGTAAAACATCTGTAGGCTGTAAGCTGAAGGTGGGTGATTTCACTATAACTGACCCAGGCTTACATTGTTACATCGAACATTGAACCTAGGAAATCTAGGAAGATATTGAGCTGGGTAACATAGGACCCTATGCTCCCGCTTTAGCAGGCTAAACAACGTATAAGCTAGCAAGCTAAATATCTGTTAGTAAGCTTAAAAGTCATATTTTTCTCAGGACTTAATGGAAGGAGAGTGAATATTGGACTTACAATTACCTGGTAGCTAGAAAAACAACTTATCAATGATAATGTTGCATGCTATCAGCTAGATAAGTGATATTTGCAGTTCTTCAATGCAACTAACACGATTACAAGTCAAATGTTGTGTTTCCAGCAAATTACACTGCCCCCAAGTGGTCAAAAAGTCAACTTGTGCAGCTTTGAAGCAATGTCTTGTCATTTTTAATGATGTAAACAACTCAAATGCTCAACCCTATAAAAGTAACTCGACATGCAAATGAAAATACACCCATATAGAAAAAGACAAAACAATAAAAGTAATCTATACTTTACACACATTTAACAATGGATCAATAATCAATTTCAATTTGTCAGTTTGTTTGGAGATGCTTGGATTCACTGGACAAAGGTGTTTTGTTGCCGCATGCTTACTGAATGCTTTCTCAAATTATTAATGATGACATCAGTTCATTGGTCAGATATATCTTGTTTAGCGAAATGCAACTGATTCACATTGTTTTACTATTGTGCGGTCCAAGGCGTGTTTGTTTAACACCCTGAGATGTCTCTGCATCGGAAAATGGGTCACTCACAAAAACCCAGGCTGACCTTGACAAAGCAGTGGTCAGCTGTTGTCTGGATGACTGAGTGCTAGCAGCCACAACAGACACACTAACCTGGCCTCTGACCGCTCACATGACTACTCCATGACCCCGCTGTGACCTGACTTAAGCAGACCCTGCTCGGATGACATAAGACCTTCAACCCTCTCACGACCATTATTCAACATTAGCTCAACGTACTAGCAATGTCCCTACCATTTGACCTATATGACACAGAAAGTGATTTACGATGATAGTCACATTCATCTTTACAGTTGATAAAATGCTGTATTCAGGATATTGTCTTATGTCCAAAAAGGGTCCCAGGTGCAAAAGTTCAAAAACAGGAAACAGTAACAGGGAAAGTAGCCATTCAATAAGGAAGTGTTACCCACATAACGTGTACCCCTGGGGTTACTTCTGCTGTTGCCAGGGGGCACTTGGAAAGGTTGTGTAGCAGCTCAGGTATTTTGAAAAAAAAGAAAAAGAGAGAAATTATGATTTGATAAAGGAAATAATGTATTAGCTAACACTATATTTTGCACGTTTGTGAAAACTAGCCCAGGAGCACACAGCTTTAAACAGGAAGCTCAAGGTAATGAACAAACAGTTTAAATGATAAGCTAAAATGATTATCTAAACGGTTGATAGTTAGCCTAAAGTAATAATTAAACATCTAAAACAATTAGCTCACTGGATACACAGTTGAAATAATTAGCTTGAGTAATGCATAAACGGCTGAAAGTTGCTGACCAAACTACCTAATTATTGAAAGTAACAATTAAGTATTAACAATAGGCCTATCCACTTTGGTGTAATCAATGGTTTTATACATGTGTGACGTACATTGGGAAAAGGTGAAGGGCAAGCGTTCATCTGGACCAAAAAGGCTGGGAACCACTGCTATAAGGTAAATACCTTAAACATTTTATTTATCAGAAAATGTTTCAGTCAAGAGAACATAACATCATTCATGACAGCCTGTGTTTTCTATTTGTGTACATTTTAGCACCCTTCTGTCATTTTCTCCATGGAGGTTTTTTGTGAGTTCTTTGCAATCACAGTTAGCTGTGTGCTTTTAGTGTGTCCTTGCTTAAAATATCATCCTGGGACCAAAGAACTCTGATGCTGAAATGATTGTTGCAATAACTGGAATACAAATTGTAACTTCAAATTAGCAACTGACACGCCTACCTGGTCAAAACGATGACACACTGAATGCGACAACACAACCTCTGAGACACATTACGAGCAGTGGAGCCATGACCCTAACACATGCCACATACCCTACTCATTCTTCTTCTGCTGTGGTATTTGGGGCAGCTAAGACGTGCGGAAACATTAGCAGGGTGGCCACCGGTGGGTCAGGTGTTCAGAGAAAGGACTGTACTGCCACTGGCGGAGGTCAAGAGGTCGGACAAGCAAACCTGGTGAACCCACACATGCGTCAACCCATATCCACACACAACAGTGTCCCTTCAGTGACACTACACAGTGTCTGTTGTTGCTGACCCTCCCACAACTTGTCAATGTAACACTTCTACGCAAACCCTTTTCTTAGCTATGTGCCCTTGGAAAAATCCCAGCCACCATGTCTGTAGTCATGATATCAGCTAAGCTCCCTTTGTTGTGCAATCTATAATAAGATCTTATGGAACATTGTGCGTGCACCAGCCATTTAAACCACTTATATATATAGGACTTTTTATTAGCATGTTCTGAAAAAAAGAAGCACTACATGTGAACACTTGAGCTTCACACTCATATGTGAGTTGAACTCCCAAACCATTGCCATTAATTTGCTGCCATAACATCCTCCAAATTTAAGCAAGGCTCTCCACCAGATTTAATAACCAGGCTGTACTCATTTGCTTCCATTTAGCCACAAGAGCATTGGTGAGAGCAGCCACTGATGTTGGGCAATAAGGCCAGCTCCAGCATATCAGGTCATGTTGAAAGAGGAAAGGGCCTTCCACAAACTGTTGCAGCAAAGCTGGAAACACACGATTGCCTAAAAGAATACAATTGTGTGCTGTAAGATTTTTTTTTTCATTAGATCTGAATTTGCACCGTGAAAACTGCCACACACCAGGCCTGCACTTATCAGTGGTGCAGGAAGTTCTCAGGACCTTAATAAAAGTACACTGTGAAAATAATCCACTAAAAGCAAATGTGCTGCATTTAAAAGCTCACATAAGTAAAAGTATGTCAGTATTATCAGCTAAATGTACTTGGAGTACTTTAAGTAAAAGTATTTATTCTGCCATAAAAGGGTCCGTTAATTAATATTACTGCTGCATTAATGTTGCATTTTACAGATGTAGATGCTGAAGGTTGTGCTAGTTTTAACTTCTTTATAGAGCCTAGTGTTTAATCTATAGCTATGCATCATATCCTATAGGATCATCATAGTGTAGTATCACTGTCCTTACAAAAACTACAAAACTTGCATTGTGCATTTTTCAGCAGGTCCAAGATACTTTGTAAGGCTCAATTTAGCTTCAGAAGTAAGGGAACTTTCTCAACACATAAAGGAACACTTCATCATTCAAATGATCACCAATCCAACATCATCATCAACAACATTAACACATCTGGAAAGAAATGATTTTCACAGGCCAGGAAGGATGTGAAAAGCTGTCATCCCAGCCCAACATGGGGACGCTCAAGTAAAGTACAAGTACTTGAGTTCAGTTTATCATACTGTATAAGCTGAGGCTAGTTTTGCTTGTACTACCATCTAGTGGTCAGTGTCAGCCATTGCAGGAGACAAAAAAGCTATAGAAAAATTCACAGGAACTCTTTCAGTGTGAGAATATAAATTTTTTCCCGACACCACACCGAATATTCTGGTGGAATGGGTTAATGGATAAAATAAGTGAAAAATAAAGTTGATGATAATACTTTAAAGCTGCAGCACAGTAAATCCTTGGCTGCTAACCAAAAAAATCCTTTCTAGAGGCTTAAGTGTCTTTCTTAAAAAGACGTATCAGTGCCACTTTTTCCAACCTAAAAAAATTACATAACATTTTACTTTACATAAAGAGCATGAACTCAAAACTCATCCATTGGTCTAAAACTAAAGGAACCCGACTCTTACCACGTATTATTTAAAGTTCTGTCGTGTCTAACTTTACTTCAAAAATCGTATTGAACTGGTGGATATCTCATTCGGAGGCAAAATATCTTATGCACCCTGTGTCGTAGCTGTGTTCAGACATCAACACAGGGCAGAATATTACAAGTTCGCTCCCCATCGATCTTCTCTTCAACTGAAGTGAATCCGTCAACACTATAACACGCTCCCATCTCATAGACGGAGAAGATTGAGAAGTAGGAGGGAAAACTCCACATTGACCACAACAGCGCATCAGAGAAGATGTCAGAGGCATCGAGAGTATTGACTACCCAGCATCCTCTTCACCTCTGAGGTTGTAGTTTAGATGAATGCGGGGGATGGGTGGGTGAGGTTTGTCCCTGATGGCTACGGCTCAGATAAAAAAAAAAAATCCATTCTGTCTTCCTTTGATGTTGATGATGAGGGGAGTGTAGGGAAGAAAAAGAGAAAGAGTGAACCAAGAGTGCGGGTTATGTGTAAAGGAAGGCTGAATGGCTTGGAGGTCTTGTCTTTGCTTTGCCTTCTTGTGCACAGGTTAGTTCATTAAGGAGGCTGACAGAAGATGAACCCTTGAGTCGCAAAAATGATTTGAATCTGAGAGGCCTCTTTGGTTGAAATCTGCCCTGTCTCGCCTGTACCTTGGAGGAAGCTAAATTTTTCATTGATTTTTGCAGACCAGAACACAGAAACAGGTAAAACACATGTTAAAAAAAGAAAGAGAAAAACACAAAAACAGAGAAACCCCGACATGAATCCCGCTATCTCTCTCCTTCCAGTGTGCTCAGCATTGTCAGGAATAACAGTTATACTATTGCTATAATAAAGTCAGCAGTGGGTCCCAGGTTTAGTGGAATGCCTCCAAAGATCCCCTCTGTGAAAACCTTAACTTCTCTGTTCGGAGACATTGCAAAATTTCACGTATCCAACTGTTACGAGTCGGTGGAGAAACATGTTTCCATAAAAGGAAAATGTTACGTCTGGCGAGGCGTGTGTGCCATTTGACTTCATTTTACAACTTCTGTGCAATAATCAACCCTCACGGAGCAGGTTAAAAAAAATAAAATGAAGCTCCAAAAACACTGGAGTCTACAGAATATTTCCCAACACATAAATTTAAAGCCCAATCTGCGATGATCCCGCTGACTCTGGGTCATTCCAGCCTTAAGAAAGCTCCTTCAAGAGCCACAGGAGACGTTACAACTGATTCACACCCTGAGTAGTACTCCTTGTGACAAGTGACCGCTGATCTCAGTGTGTAAATTAGTGGGGTGTGTTTCTAAATCTATAAACATTAACTAGAGAGCCTATTCAGCCTGGTCAGGTATCTCCCAAAACACAGCTAATAATTATACAAGTGCAAGATTTCATTTAGTCGTTGACTTTAAGACTGAGAAAATGCTTCTTGTGCTGCTCTTCATGCCTCTGCGGAGAATGCCAGAAATGACAAACATGACCTTTGACCTCTCACTTCTACACCCATCACCCTGCATGACTTTTCACAAAAGCATGTGAGATGAGTCTATAAATCTTTTTAAAATATACAGAAAGATTTTAACCTCACACATTAATAATGACCCTGTTCCGACCTGGCGGCACCACGTGGACAGCTCTGAGCACAGGTGAAAACACTCTCAGGACGCAGTGAGGACGCACTGCGATCGGATGTCAAAAACCACATTCGGAGGTGGTTCAGGCCGCATGTGTGCACATTCAGATAGTAGTGAGAACAGGTATGTGACCCTGTGCACATTAGGGACCGCCTACTCAACTGAGCCCTCTGCCTGAGAGGAACTACGTCCTCCTTCACAGGCTGTTTCCACAACATCTTAGCCCTTTTGTATTTTTAAACATTATCATTTTGAAAGTATTACTCATGTCACAGAAACCACAGAGAGTGATTCATGTTCTGGATGTTATTATGTTAGACTGTTGGCACCCCGAGGCCCTCTGGTGGATAATAACCTTATTTTAAGGTTAATAAAATGTAATCAAAATTCATAATTATGTAGGATATATTGCTAAAGATATTCCTGTAATTTTAACATCAGCCGTTGATATTGAAAGTCGGAGCAGCTGTGAAATGGATAAACATGTGTATTTCCTATAAATTCTTCGCAATAAAAGACCCCCGGTGTTTTATTAGTCAAATGCTTTTATTCTGAAGCAGCAAAAATCAGGAAATGAGGCTTCATCTGGATGACATCCATTATTTATATATTCATCAAATACAATATAAATTGCTCTTTCATGAGTCAGCTCATGATTCTGTCATAGTGATTTATGTGAGATACGAGTAACAGCTGAAATTCACACACAACAACATTAACAAAAATGATTTCTCGTTCAAATATGTTGGTTATCCGTATCCTAAACGGATACGTGTCGATTTGCATAAAGAGCGAGGAGGTGGACTGAGATCTCACTGGAGATGCATGAAGAGACTTCTGCCAGGTGTGAACACACAGACAGAGAGCTGCCCACTTGTGATTGGATCACTCAGATCGGATGTTGATACCAAATGGAAACAGGTGGTAATCTCCTGACCTTTCATCCTGCGCCACAAGCATGTCAAAACTCCACATCCAAGAAAAAGAGAGCTGAGTCTTTTAAAACAGATACTTTCCTGAATTTAAACCGGCTCTGTGTCATTGTGTCATCTTAGTGGGGGTCGTGTGTGCAGAGGAACGATGTTTGGCTTCTCTAGTTACTCAGGACAGTAACCTTTTACCTGTTAGTTTTGTTTTATAGCCCACAAGCTGACGTAAACTTACTGTACACCGACTGCTCGGGCTGTCCTCATTCACTTTTCATATGAAACCTACAGAAAGTAATTAACTGTAATTCATACTGTATGTAATCCATGCATTTATTACTGTAGGAAATACATCCAGAGCAGAGTGTTTGTATCCCAGACGTTCTAGAAATCACAACCTGTAATCTTACTCATTTTGGTGTTACCTTTAAGAAACCATATGAACCTGTTGGGGCCAGTGGTTAGCACTGTCGCCTCACAGCGAGAAGGTCCCTGGTTCAAATTCCTGCTAGGGCCTTTCTGTGTGGAGTTTGCATGTTCTCCCCGTGTCTGCTAGGTTTACTCCGGTTTCCTCCCACAATCCAAAAGACATGTATGTATTAGGTTAATTGTGCCTTGCGATAGACTGGCGTGCTGTCCAGGGTGGACCCCGCCTCACGCCCGATGTCAGCTGGGATCGGCTCCAGCCCCCACGACCCCGACAGGGACAAGCGGTTGAAAATGAATGAATGAATTAACCTCTTGATGAGAACACATTGACCTGCTCTGCACCAAACTGCAGACACACACACTAGCTGGTGAAAGAGGAGCATTTAGCTGCTAAAGAGACACATATTCCCCTCAGGAGTGGGTGGAAACCAAAAACAGACTTTGATGAGACTTAGTGCGCTTACGTACTGTGCAATTGAGCCATGTAGATGTTGATCCCAGCATGCTTTGCCAAAGCAGCGAGGCCATCTGTCGATCAGAAGAAACGTTTGTTTTAGACTGCATTGTAAATCAGCCATGACATAACAATAGCTGTTATTGAAAGCAAAATGTGGCCCTGCCCAGCTTGGTATACATTTTGAAATGAGGCTTCCACTGCGACAGTATGTGACCTTTAACAAGCCCTTCAGACATCCTCACATGATTTATTCCAAATCAATCGGAGACGGACAGCTCATGACATCATTGGACAAAGATGGCATTCATAAAGATGCAGTGATGGGCTCTTCCTGAACTCTACGCCTTGTTTATGTTAGGAGGAGATGGATCAGGCATGACCTCTCAACCCATTTCCTCTGTTGGGTTTTTTCCTTTTGGGCCAGAGGGAACATGGGCGCACACACACACACACACACGCGCGCGCACACACACACGCAGGACTCACTCTGGAAGAGGAAGCAACTTGTCGAATGTTAACAAGCAGTGGCAGAGCAATTTGTTCTCATTGGACAGAGCAAACAGGACCTGCTGTCTACTTTGTGTAATGTAATTATTAGGGAGACAAATTTAGACAATGAGGCCTCTGTGGGATGCAACTTGATTTGTTTATTTCAGTATATCGTATTCCACTGCTGTTCATTGTGTATGCACAGGAAAACACACACATTTAACAGGTAACTTAGTGTCAGAATATGAATGTCGTAGATAACTTCACTGGCATCATCTCTCTAACCTCTTAAACTCTGAGTTGGCCAACAGATGGCTACATTTTTACACGTTATACAGCACTGGTCCAATACTCTGTGATCCTGTTATTTAAAAAAAAAAAAAATAATAATCTAATCGATTTGTTTGAAAGGGGTAAGAATTGTTACTCTTTGATAACGATTATATTCAGGTCCCATAGTTTGCAGGGGAATCTCTGTGTTCTTGTCCTTTTCCCTGTCTGTATCATTCATGTCTCATCGGTGCATGTTACCAATTCAGCTTCTTCCCCGGAGTTGTTTGTGCTTTGTCGCCTCTCAGGTCTCTGCGGATCGTGGTGGTGCCTGCTGCCGCGGTCCTGCATGACGCTACCTGCTGCTATTATCACTATTATTCATATATACTATCATTAGTTTGATGAATTCTAAAAGTCATAGCAATAAAAACATTATCAGTCGTGTTTCTCATTGTATCACTGCTCTTATTACTACTACTCCTCATATCAATGATCATATTTACCACCAGAATTATTAATAGTCATATTTCTATCCCCTTAGCTGTAGTTGTTTCTATATCACTTTTTATATTGACTGCCACAACGTGTTAGTAATTTTCACATTACTATTGATATTATTATAGTTACTGTTTCTTTTGTGGTTACCTGCATCTCTGGGACTGTCTGTCCTTCCCCCCCCCCCCCCCTCTCTCTTTATAACAGTCAGAGACAGAGGGCATTCAGTGTCACTGAAAACAATGTAGGACAAGACTGAAATGAGGAACACACTAGACATTTTGACCACCTTGGTTTCCGCAATGTCAAAGGAATGTGTCATTTCGGTTGTCATTTCGGTGGGAATGACTTACTCATTGAAACAGTGAGTTCATTTTGACACATGGATTAAAGGTTTTGGGGAGTGACAGCCTTTTGCAGGTCGGCGTTTTGCTGCAAGTGTGAGCTGTTTTGGGAAATGCATCGTGTTGAAAAGTTAAAAAAGTGTTTCGACAAAATTCTAAAAGTGTGTGTTCAGTTGTTGGGTTCATGTTCTGTTGACTTTACTGTATTTAATCTCTTGGTCACAAGGTGGCAGCCTTATACAGCTCTCTCCGTCTCTCTTCGCCCTTTGCAGGATGCATAATCTTCTCCACAGTTTGGAGCACATCAGGTTTTGTTATGCGCAACGATCATGTCATTGGAGTTGGCGGAGATGCCATTCAAAATGCCAACACAATTTTTTCACGTTGAATGTAAAAAAAACACCTCACTTACGCGCTCTGGCAGCCATTAGGGACACACTTTTAATATTTCCTGAACAATTGAGTGATGGCGCTGACAGTCCCACACTGCCACATGATATATAGACCACACACTGCGCTGCTGTAATTACCTTTACGCACGACAGAGAGGATGTCAGCCTGCAGTTACAAGTCTATCCATCCTTACTGACGTCTTAATTCTAAGCCCGAGGCGTCGCTTCATTGTAAAGAATCCAAACATATAAAGAGTAACCTACGTAAACGTTCACATTAAGCATTGTATTGCCACATGTGAGGAGGCCGATTTTTGCTTGAAACTGTTGCGGCGAATGAATTTATCCACTTGTTTCAATTCTTTTCTTGAGCAACGTTTAGCTTCTGGCGGTCGTTTCTGCTTTGTTCCACTAACAAAAGTTTCTTTAACATGGTTGTAATAAGTTCATCAACACCGTGAGAAAGAAAAAAACCCACAAAACTTATTGACCTCCTTCCACCAGCACAGATCCACCTGTTTGAAAAACAGACACTGGAAAAGACGAGGACGTCAATTTCTAAAAACGTGTAAAAAAGGATAAAGTTAAACTTGACACATTAAGCCGAGGACAGAAGTCAGGAGTTAATACCAAGACTAAAAACGCAGGGGGGCATTAAACGGAGAAGACCACCTGCAGAGCCCCTATTGCCATGCCGACGTCGTTCCCTGCGTCTCTCAGCATGTGAATCTCAAACACTGGGGAGGTTTAATAACGCTAACACACCCCACGTGTCCCCAAAGGCGAGTTAGAACTTTTAGTTATACATATACACAGTATATAAGTTAATCTATAACTTTAATAACTCGGGCATTACGCACAGAGACATTGGGATCGTATCATCTTGTGCGCTCCGCCACGAGTCCACACTTTTAAATCATGCACAACAACATATTTAAAACAGTTTACAGTGTCCAACCTCACACAACAAAGTTTGGGCGAGAATGACCAGGACGCACGAGGAGAAAAATTCAATATAAGTTGTTTTATTCTCAAAATAAAATTTTCTATCAAAGTGGAAATTATACATATTTACAATCTCATAAATTTTCATATACAAATGTACAATATATGTACACCAATAATTATATAAATACACTTTACGCGCTAATGCACCCGTATGAGACAGTATTAAGGCATCGACTAAAGTAAGTGTAAATCCATCTTGCAGACAAAAAAACAGCCCGGCAGCGATGGCCTCGTTTCAAGCAGAGCAGTCTCATTGTGAATCTTATGCTTAAGACACAGCGGTTCTTTACAGTAAGGAGAAGAAGAGCCTCAGCTATACCATGTAACCTATCGACAAGGGGGATCTTGTCAGCTGTGCGCATTCAATTAAGCCCAGATAAGGCTCTGCATTCTTCGTGCCAGGTACATTGTTCTGCTGCTGACAGTCTCATTATTTAAAGAGAAACCATTAGGCGCTCATTAATGTGCTAATTACAACACGCTGATGGACAATCCCAACACAATTAGTCACCCCCCACCCCCCCTCCCCTACTCAACACCCTCTATTCAAACCCATGGACGTCATTTGGATAAGGCAAGAGAGAAGCACTTTGGACAAGTGCAAACTGATCTTAGAACTTTTAAAAAGCAGAATGGAGCATAGATGATAAAAAAAATTATGTTCACATTGAAGGAGTGCTCGTGACCAAAGTTACATATAAACTGGCTTCATAATTCACCAGATGAACCAAACGAAACATTTAAAATAGTCTTTACCCCACTTCGTCCCCCAAAGAGCTGATACGTGCTGGTTTAAGTCTTTAGTGTCAAATGAAAGATGTATTTGAGTTCAAACCCGGGACAGCGGCATCTGTTTGGGGCAGGAGACGGAGCTTGCCGTCCCGGACCTCCAGGTCAGTCCCGTGCTCACATCACTGTACATGGAGCCCGCGGAGGCTTTACTCCCCCAGCAGCACCGCGTGCAAAAAGTCCTCCAGGAGTCCAAGGTTTTCCCGGACCAGATCCAGGCTCCCGAAGTGATGCCTACCAGGAGGCACATAAAGTATTTTAGCATGAACACAGCATAGTCCGGTCTTTGCCTGTTCGGGTCCGTCATGCACGTACAGTTGTGCGTAATCTCCCACGTCTGTCTGTTATGCTGCTCGTAAAAGTAACACGCCACAATGACAGTGGCTGGGACGGTGTACAAAACTGTGAACACTCCTATCCGGATCATCAGCCTCTCCAGTTTGTCAGTCTTGGTGCCCCCTTGTTTGATTACACTCCTGATCCTAAACAACGAGACGAACCCGGCCAGCAGAAACATGGTGCCGATGAACAGGTAGATAACCAGCGGTGCCAACACAAACCCTCGCAGGTTATCCAAATTCTGGTTTCCTACGTAGCAAATCCCAGCCACGGAGTCCCCGTCCACCGAGCTCAGTGCCAAAACTGCGATGGATTTCATGCTGGGGATGAGCCAGGCGGCCAAATGAAAGTACTGTGCGTAACTGGCGATGGCCTCGTTCCCCCACTTCATACCGGCGGCGAGAAACCAAGTGAGGGACAGTATCACCCACCAGATCGAACTGGCCATGCCGAAGAAGTAAATGAGCAGGAAAACGATGGTGCAGAGCGCAGGACCCGTGGTTTCATAGTGGATGTGTTCAGCGCCGTTTTCCCTGTTGCAGGCCACTTCCTCGTGTCCGGCGATCAGTCTGACAATGTATCCAACTGACACGAACATGTAGCAGGCGGAGAGGAATATGATGGGGCGCTCGGGGTACTTGAACCTCTCCATGTCGATTAAAAAAGTCGCCACAGTAGCGAAAGTGGAGATGAAACACAGGACGGACCACAAGCCGATCCAGAAGGCAGTAAAAGTCCTCTCTTCCTGGGTGAAGTAGGGGTTGTGGCACGGCATGGCGCAATTCAGGATCTGTCCCGTCTTGACGCGGTTGTGCAGCGGGTGCCCGTCGCTGCTCACTGGCACCATGGGCGCGCGGCAGAAGCATCCCGGCTCACAGGGGGACGCTGCCGGTTTGTGTTTTCCGGGGATGCCGCGTCCGTAGCCGCTCTTCTTCCTGGGGTTGTACGGCTTCAGGGGCCGGTTGGTCGGTTTCGCCACTACTGGAGACGCAGTGGTGGTCTGACTCCGGTTGTAGTCCATGCACAGTGTGTCCTGGTTGCCTTGCTCGGGCAGCAGGTCGCACCTCATCCGGTCTGGCCACGGGAACCCGTACTGCCTCATGAGCGGAGCGCAGCCAGCTTTGGCTCGC
This sequence comes from Echiichthys vipera, assembly GCF_963691815.1. NCBI lineage: Eukaryota > Metazoa > Chordata > Actinopteri > Perciformes > Trachinidae > Echiichthys > Echiichthys vipera. Next base: position 4,879,456 of record NC_139840.1, on the reverse strand, counting down.
TCGCACACGCTCCTACACGGCGGTAGGGGCTTCTTGTAGTCTTCCAGGCAGATCGGCGTGTACATGCTGCAGAGGAAGAAGCGCAAGTCCAGGGAACACTTTATCTCAACCAGCGGCCAAAACTGGTGCACCTCCAGGCCGGCTTCGTCCTGCGTGTCGTGGTTGAACTGGTTGGGCATGTAGGTGTAATTGTAGCCGATTCCCTTGCACAGGGGCACGGATATCTCCTGACACTGGAGCTCCTTGGCAGCCATGCAGCCCGTTCGGTGCAGGACGAGGGCTAACAGCACGCACCATCCCGGGATGCTCCTCTCCATCGTTGTTTTCGGTGCGCGAATCGTCCTCGACAAAGTGCCAGCGAACTTGCGCTTTGCAAGTAGGCTGCAGATGCGATTAATCCAGGGATGCTGCAGAACTCATGCTAGAGCGCAGATAGTTTGTGATTGTCTGTAGTGTCTGTAATATCCACAACAAGCGCGTTACTTTCACAAAGTCTGGGATAAGGCCAGTTTCCTCTCCCTTTGTGTCGGTGCTGCACCGCGTCTCCCTTTGCATGCTCCAGAGCTGGAGGGTGCGTTGGGTTTTATACGGGAGAAGCGAGGACACTCCCCCAGTATGGGCGGGGAGGGAGAATAGGGTTCCTTCTATAGGTGTTTGTTTAAAATGTTCACCCTGGAGGAAGGGTTATAATCACTTTGTCTCCCCCAAACACACACACGCACACACACACACACACACATGCAGCCCTTTACACACAAGGACCGGGGGAGTTATAATACAATGGAGACATTAGGAAGAAATGTAATTAGGGATGCAGACAGTGGGGAGCAAACTAACATAAAGTCAACCGAACCACTCATTAGGCTGTCAGGATGTGCCTGAATGCATCATAGCATCATGATGCAAATGATACGATTAAGGGAAAAATTAAATGCTTTCCTGAAAGTAAAGGTCATAATTTACCCAACCACATGTCTGTCCATATTGCTTATAGAATATATCTTGAGACAATATTAAAAAATGATTGTCATCTGCTCGTAAATGTACCACAAAGTCAACAAAGAAAGGAAAATTTTATAAAGTAAAATGGAACATTTGAGTATTGATAGGTTAGTCCTGTCACATGTTAAAACCATGCAATAGCCACAGTGCCTGTCAAGACCAGAGATAGTGAATCCCGGCAAGTTCATTTCTCAGATGCAGAGCTTAAAGTTTTGTTAAAAAAATGGTGTTATTTGGTCATTTTCTCCAGACCAAGTCAGCCCTGCAAAGGCTTCATTTACACACACACACACACACACACACACACACACACACAAAAATAATAATCATTTTGGGAACAATAAAGACCTGTTCTATTATCTGGACACGTATCTTTTGCTTCTTTTTGTTGACAATAGTGGATTTTGTTTGCTTTAACTACGAAACGTTCTGGTGAAACCAAGGCAAAATCTGGCAACATCACTAAAGGTGCTGCGTCTGTGTTTCGTTTGGGCTTAATGCTTTATTTTCCCACACTGAAGTTACAGCGTTTAGCCTCTATTCCGTCATGAATACACACAAATCATACATTATGCAGACTGAATAAAGAGGTATTAATTCAATACACATATTAGTTGACCCAGTTTTGTCCTAATGATGTGAATTGGTAATGTACCATCCAAAGACAAAGTAAATGGTTTTTTTTTTAAAACAACAACCAACAAACAAAAAAAATGGATTGATTTTTTCATTATGTTTTTAATTGGATGGTTTCGTGAAATATCACTTGATTCTATCTAGGTCATAATTATGATCATACAATATAGTGCTTATACTGTAAGTTATGGCATTTTGCTTTTGTGCAGACAATGCAAGTACAGAGTAACTTAACATCTGAAAAAGGGTCAAAGGTCGAGACGAGGATTTTTATTTATATAAGAATTTCCATATTAAAATACAAGGACATTAATTCAACTGGACACCAAAACAACTTTACAGTAATTTCTCTCAGTTCTACACTCTGGTGAGTTAAGGTCTTTTGTCTTTGTGTAGTGTAGTAAAAAAAATGTCACTCAATTCTTTCAGATAAGTCTTTTGGGTGCAACCCTGATGGTTCAATTGGCTGTAAAGTTTATGAAAAGCCGATGGTTCAATTGTTCATCCGCAAATGGTTCTGTAAGCCACAAAGAAGCACTAGTCTGATACTGTCTGTCCTTCACATCCAAATGCAGTGAATGTGACTTCCACTCTTCTGTGAATCTGAATCAGACGACGGATGAAAATATGCATGTGGCCTCAGAGCTGCATGCATGTGTGAAAGAATGAGAGATGTTGACATGTAAATGAGTCAGTATGTGAATATATCTGAATGTCTGTTTGCATAGAGAAATAGAGGGACAGCGTATGTGTGTGTGTGTGTGGTAACAGAGGTTAATGTGGTCTTGTTAACCCACAGCAGGGGGTCGTCTTGGTTTAAAGGGAGGAGGAGCTGTTTGTCTTAACCTTGGTGCCAATGTTTCACTCAGGGCATGCTGGGCAAGCGATTACTGCGAGGCACCACTGTGCCATACAAACAAGACAGTGTGTGTGTGTGTGTTTCAGAGCTCAGCCTAAAGAAAATAAGCTAACATGGGCAGATACAGCATTGTGATAGCAGTAATTAAAGTCATTCACACTTCTTATTGGATTCATCAGCTTCAAATGGAGCTGAGACAGTTTGGCAGACAGGCATCGTGTTTCTAATGAGCAGGTTTTATCAGAACTCATTAGCCCCAAACTCCAATATTTGCTAAAGGATGCTTGTTTTAGCTCAGTCTGGGGTCCCAGCTGGGAGGGTATAATGGGAAAAGATCATTTTGAGGGTGCTGGGTAAGTTAGCGAGTCACAAAAACGTTTCTAAGTTTAAGATACTCTCCTAACTTCTTAACTCATTGTATTCTCCTAATGGGCAAACATTATTCAACTGGTAGAAAAGTTCAACAAAACAATGAGAAAACAATACACTGATCACATCCAACACAGGCAAATGTGTGGTTAGGTGCCCTTGTCCAAGAACGTCAAGTTAGTTTTATCTATAAAGTCCCCAAACTGCTCTGTGCAACATACTGTAAACCACAGTTGATATAAAAGGGAAAAACACTATAATCCTCTAATGCACTGCTCATTCCTCACTCATTTTAGTACACTCACTTGTTTTAGTGCTTACAGTTAACTCTTACAGTGCATCCGGAAAGTATTCAGTGTTTCACTTTTTCCACATTTTATTACATTACAGCCTTATTCCAAATTGTATTAAATGAAACTGTCCTCAAAATTCTACACATAATGCCCCATTATGACCACGTGAAAAAAGTTTTGAGAGTTTTGAAAATTTATTAAAATTAAAAAACAAAGAAATCACATTTACGCAAGTATTCACAGCCTTTGCTTAATACTTTGTAGAACCACCTTTGGCAGCCTCTACAGCCTCAAGTCTTTTTGAATATGATGCCACAAGCTTGGCACACCTCTCTTTAGGCAGTTTTGCCCATTCGTCTTTGCAGGACCTCTCAAGCTCTATCAGGTTGGATGGGAAACGTCTGTGCACAGCCATTTTCAGATCTCTCCAGAGATGTTCAATCGGATTCAAGTCTGGGCTCTGGCTAAGCCACTCCAGGACAGTCACAGAGTGGTCCTGAAGCCACTCCTTTGAGATCTTGACTGTGTGCTTGGGGTCGTTGTCCTGCTGAAAAATGAACTGTCGCCCTAGACTGAGGTCAAGAGCACTGTATTGACCTCGTGATGAGCAGTGCCTGGTTTCCTCCAAACATGACGCCTGGCATTCACACCAAAGAGTTCAATCTTTGTCTCATCAGACCAGATAATTTTGTTTCTCATGGTCTGAGAGTCCTTCAGGTGCCTTTTGGCAAATTCCAGACGGGCTGCCTTGTGCCTTTTACTAAGGAGTGGCTTTCACCTGGCCACTCTGCCATACAGGCCTGATTGGATGATTGCTGCAGAGATGGTTGTCCTTCTGCAAGGTTCTGATCTCTCCACGGAGGAACGCTGGAGCTCTGACAGAGTGACCATCGGTTTCTTGGTCACTTCCCTGACCAACGCCCTTCTCCCCCGATTGCTCAATTTAGACGGCCAGCCAGCTCTAGGAAAAGTCCTGGTGGTTCCAAACTTCTTCCATTTACGAATGATGGAGGCCACTGTGCTCATTTGGACATTCAAAGCAGCAGATATTTTTCTGTATCCTTCCCCAGATTTGTACCTCGAGGCAGTTTTGTCTCTGAGGTCTACAGACAATTCCTTTGACTTCATGCTTGGTGTTTGCGCTCTGACACTCAGTCAACTGTTGGACCTTATATAGACAGGTGTGTGCCCTTCCAAATCATGTCCAATCAACTGGATTGACCACAGGTGGACTCCATTTAAGCTGTAGGAACATCTCAAGGATGATCAGTGGAAACAGGATGCACCTGAGCTCAATTTCGAGCTTCATGGTAAAGGCTGTGAATTCTGACGTAAATGTGATTTCTTTGTTTTTTAATTTTAATACATTTTCAAAACTCTCAAGAAAACTTTTTTCACATGGTCATAATGGGGCATTATGTGTAGAATTTTGAGGACAGAGATTAATTAAATACAATTTGGAATAAGGCTGTAACGTAATAAAATGTGGAAAAAGTGAAACGCTGTGAATACTTTACGGATGCACTGTAAGTGTTTATATTGGAACGTGTGCTTTACAGTGCAGAGGGGCTAAGGCAACCACTGAACCAGCATCCTGTCAATGATTGGGCAGCCTGTGTCACCCAGCCAAACATTTGTACAACTAGTCTGCATAGTAACCACCCCACTAAAGTCCCAACCAAGAACTCAAGTTGAAGCCTCCATGAAGGGGTTCTGGCCCTTCACTTGTGGAAAAGTCCAGTTCACGTGTGACATTTTCTTTTCACACGTTAAAATTCTAGTTTACAGCTGAAATAGCAGATTGAATGTGAAAAAGCAAATTTCATGTGCCGTGTTTTGTTTGCACATGTGGAAATTCTATCTCATGTGCAAAAAGCCAATCACATGTGAAAATGTTCAATTCACATGTGAACTTCACATTGAAGTTATTTAAGTCTACGTGAAAGATAAAAAAACAAACAACCACACAAAAAAAAACCCCCAGACCAAACAAAAACAACCCTGATTACTGGTATGCTGGTCTGCATGACTCACAGTATTCCCCAAATCTATAATACTCAGTTTGGAAGAAAACATGTTGTTTAATGTTCACCACCTATCACAACACCTATGGTAAGAAGAAGAAGAAGAAGAAGAAGAAGAAGAAGAAGAAGAAGAAGAAGAATTCCTTTATTCGTCCCGCAATGGGGAAATTAAATTTTCACTCTATTTTTTTCATTTTATACACACACAGGTCCGAAATACACGCACATGCACAGACAGGACCTATATACATGCAACCAATGGAGAGATGTTAAAGCGAGGGGGCTGCCAGTGACCGGCGCCTCGAGCAGTTGGGGGTTCGGTGCCTTGCTCAACAGCACCTCGGCAGTGCCCAGGAGATGAACTGGCACCTCTCCAGCCACCAGTCCACGCTCCATTCATGGTCCACACAGGGACTCGTACCAGCGACCCTCCAGTTCCCAGCCATAAAAAAAAAAGCAAAAGGTACATTACAGGTGACTTTACAGTCTGATGGTTCCAAACAGCACGGACGGAGATATTGTAAGAGTTATAACTTGCTGAGTACATAGAATACACATACATGTGTTTACAGCATTACAGCATTTCCCCTCAGTGAACTTGAGATACTTATTTGTGTTTTTTTTCCCGATCTTTTACATAAACATCTTTCCTTGTTCTGCATTAAAAAAGGTCCAAATACCTCACAACATCACCAATTTCCAGCATTTAGTTTTACTTTTATAAGTCACCATCATTTCATCGGAACAGGTGGAACATTTTTCTCCTGGTGGAATGAGACTCCTCAGACATTCCCGAGCTCATGCAGGGACTTTTTACAGGCTGGTCCGGAGGCCTCCTGCTTGGCCAGCCATCTCCGGCCGAGCTGTGAAACGCAGGTGAAAGTCGGGGGGAACAGGTGCCTCCTCCCACCAGGGAGAACAGAATAGCATACTGAGCATCGGTTACACCATCCGCTGTCTGTCCGAGTGGAACCCGTATTGATTAACAAGGCTGATAGACTCTGCAGCCCCAGCCACCAACTGTCGACTATGCCCTCCCGCCTTCTGTGTGCAACGGCGATAGTGGGTTTAGGGTTACGCGCTGGCCCCCTGCATACCAAATTTAAAGGGGTGGAAATGGAATTACTGCATCTGTTTAGAAGTCAATTTCTGCATTCTCCGGGTTACCCGCCCCACCACTCCTTTATCTAACCTCCCTTCTTGCCTCTCTCTTTTCCCCCTGATTCTCCCAGGGCTCTCAAAGCTCATGACGGCAAAGAAAGAGGCGAGGGAGGAGGGAGGGTTCTCACAGAGTTACTGAGGCGTGCTGTGAAACTCTGAAATGTTTGTCTTTGTAACCTCCTCATGGGAAGTTTGGCCTTGTGATACTCTCAAACTCTACCATCTTTCCGATAACTGAAGCCTCTTTCACATATAGGTTGCAAAACGGAAATTATCTAGACGTGACCCGGCAAAGTTGTACGTGAGAACAAAATATCCAAATCAGCGGGACTGGACATCAAGTGCTCTTTACCCTCCCAGGGCCCTAGTACTAATACAGATGCTCGTTGCCTAGAGTATTCGCGGCTAGCCATTGGCATGTTGATGACGTTTCGCACCTCCAACATTGAAGAAGATGGAAACAAAAATGTCTGGAGAGATGATTTGAGAACTTCTGTCAGTAAGGGCCGACGCTGAAATGTAAAGCAAGAGACATGGCTGTTTATGACCAAATTAAGAAACAGAGTATTTCCAGCTAGTGAGAACACATCTGACATGGAGAAGCTCTTGCCGTGTGCTACACGTGTCAAAGGGCATCTTGGGACAATGTCCGGATCTGATTCTCCTGATCATTTTTGGAGTTCATATGTGAAAAAGGCTATAATGTGCTAAATTTCAGTTGATCAACATTGTGTTGAGGCACTGGGGACACTTACATTGGTTAGCCAACGTCCAAACTCCTGCACCGATGTTCAATATAAGGCCAGTTTGGTTGTTTGTGTATGTGTGTTGCATGTCGACTCATCAGGTTATAAGACCATCCTATTTCCCACTTTCTCCTGCTCGTCCACCCAAAAAGCAGCAATCTTAATTGCTTCCTCTGGTGCGTCCTGTGTCTGCGTCTGGCATTAAATGATGTGATGCGGCAGGTGTGTGTTGTGCTTAAGCGTTTGCTTGCTGGTAGAAATGCCACCATCCTCTCATCTTTCCATAATGACAGTTCACCTGGTGGGAGTTAATGGAAGGAGAGACTGTTGGAGATCTAGCTTCATTCAGCTTGTTGCCCAATTCTGTGCTAGCTGAGATGCAAGCCAGAAAAAAGAAACTAAGCCCTCAAAAGATTTTTCAGTAGCTATATTTCAAACTTGCCAAATGTAGTTCATGTACATAAAGAAAATGACATCGCTTTAGGTGAAAACGACCTTCAATCTCGATTTTCCCACTTCCTCTTTCTGTAGTTGCTAATAACCAATCTGACCTAGTTTCACTGAACGCCACAGCGCCTCCTGAATATCTGTCTGAAGCTGGCAATTTAATTCATATTTAAATAATGTGTCGTCTCAGTCCCCAAGGGTAATATACTTGATTTAAAACACCATGTGTGTATTGGAGTAGAGGTCTGAGTGTAATTAGATCTGATGTATGACTTCAAGATAAGACGAGGAGGCCCCCCCTGTTTTCTGAAGATGTTTACTCTCTTTAAGTTTGGACGCAGCCCTTAAAGACGCCACCCTTGATCTCCGAGGGAACGTTGCTGTCACAGAGTTCTCACTGGCCGGATAAATAATCAGTGTATAAATAACTATACGGAGAGTCAGAAAGATCTATGCATCCATGTTGGGGAAAAATATGCAATGATTCCATAACATAGATGATCCAGACTTTTTTAACATCATTTTGATTATATAATAACTTTTTTGCCATAAACATGACAGACATGTTTTTCAAACTGCTGATATTTCAATAAAACCAAATTTTTTGGAGGAGAAATCAAGGAGACACTGAAGGAGAAAGTCAGGTTCCCTTTGTCAGCAACTTGTCAAATGTGTTTTTCTTACTTTTGAGTGTGTTATTATGGAGTGGAAGTCTTTAATTTTCCAGGGGAAATTGAAGTTTCGGGTCACGTGTCCATTTTGCCGCTCGTGGTCAGTGATGGATGGAGGATTCCTCCCTTCCTTCCTTCCACAGGTTAGACTCTTCCACAGTTAGCTGTGTGTTTACTTAAAGGCCGACTACTAATCAGCCTGAGGCGGGATGTGAGGCTTAAAGCAGTCACCCTTGACAGCATGCACGGACACACACACACACACACACACACACACACACACACACACACACACACACACACACACACACACACACACACACACACACACACACACACACACACCCCTGACAGTGTCCCTCTGTTGACAGAGTGTGTGTATTGTATTGGCTCACCTTCCTTCCGCTCATTAACCAGAGCAAACAGTGACACAAAACCCTCCCATCCAATCAGTCTACTGCTGGGCAGGATCATGACAGCCAGGTTTGTTAACCGACCTCCTAAACACACACACACACACACACACACACACACACACACACACACACACACACACACACACACACACACACGCACGCACGCACACACACACTCACTCACTCTAAGGGTTTGACCACACGATAGAAAATTATCTTTTTTCTCCCTCGTTCTTAAAAAGTTTACCGTCCACATGGCGTCATCTCAAGACTATCTGTGTCCACATGGAACCATTGAAACTGACTCAAAATGCTGTGCTACACATGCTAGGCCTATATGTAGCAACTCTAATACAACAAAAATGGAGAAGAAGAGACAGAGAGACGCTGTATACAACAGTGTTGCCAACTTGGCATCTTTCTTGCTAAATCTGGTGACTTTCAACCTGAAAGCACGTATTGTTCTGCAGTTACTGTCCTCAATGAGCAGCGGGTGCTGCCGTGAGCCCCTCCCCCATCCCAAAGCACTCACAGACGGTCACTTTCTCACTTTTCAGTACTTCTTAGCAACTTTATTTATAAATAGGGTCTAGCAACAAATTTAGCGACTTATTCAGACCATCAGGCAGAAGGAATAAATAAATGGTAATTCATTCCCATGCATGCAGCTCAGAGTAATCAAACCCCACGACTGCTGAGGCCTGTCTCTCCCCCTATCTCCTCTTGTGCAGCAGCACTGCACAGCTATTCAGTACGGGTGGCACAAAGTATGCGGTTTAGCTGTCCAGACGACAACGTCATTTTTTTTTATCCACTATGAGACCCGGTCTCAGAAAAGAACGGTTTCAGGCTCCCATAACGTTGCATCTGTGTGGCGGATCGACCAAAAACTGTAAAGATAGAAAACTTTTGTGGTTACAGCAAAACACATCTTTGTGCAGATAGCCCCAAAGGCGCTAAATATACAGTAAGCCAAGAATATAAAATTATAGGCATATATGTTTTCAAGATCCCCCCGGATCAACACTAACATACAGTTAGACAAAGAGGTAATCTGTCTGTGGTTCATTTTAATGTATGACTAAATCCATTCTCATTCCCAAGGGGAGTGATATGAAGCAAGTTTGACAGAGCCAGGCTTTATTTGCCTTTGTGCCCAAGTACATTTAAGCCTGAACCCCCTCTGGAAACAATTTGGAAGATATCTGAAGCTATTGGTCTCATGAGAACCTAGATGATCTTAAAATCCATTGGCACCCACCATGTCATGCTAGCTTGTTTTTGGCCGGGGAAAAACTGGTTTAAACTCTACTTGGATGGGATTAGTTTTACCCGGGGTAAAATAGTTTTACCTCAGGAAGTCTGTAATATAAAATGGCCAATTCACACAGGATTAAGAAATCTCTGTATGCTATCAGAGATGGGAGGGGTTACTTGAGCTACGCACTATATCACCTCCATGTCACCATGTGCGTTCTACGTAGCTTCCTGATATCACAAAATTAAGTGAACACGAAACTAAAGGACGTAATCGATTATCTAAAGAAGGTTATCAGAGTGCTTCTACAAGCGCCTCCATGGAAAACTATGCATTGATGGGATATGACACAATATCAACATATGTTTTACAGAGGTTCATATTTGGACGGGTCTAGTTTGATCTAAATCAATGTCATTTTTACTGACATTCTCCGTAATATTTACTGACATACGCATTCGGACCGGACTAAAACCCCCGGTAAAAATTACCTTACCCAACATCTCGGCATCAAACTAATCCTATCAGAATAGGGCTATAGTCATATTCACATCGATCTTTTGACCTCTGACCTAAAGATATGTAAATAAATAGGTAAGAAAATGGGTTCAATGGGTACCCTCAAGTCCCCCCTTTACAGACATGCTCACTTTATGACAATCCCAGACAGTTTGGCTGCAAAACCATGCGTTTTTTTCTCCTGCAGTACAAATGTGCTATTTTAGCCTATTCCAAAATGGTGTATTTGAATATTTCTGCATATTGGGGTCCCTTAACAGTCTTGGAATTGCATAAATTGGGTCTGACTAGAAAGCTGAGGTTGAAACTGAAGCTCATGTGTGATGATGTTGGTTCCTATAGTTACCATTTTATTGTAGTCAGACCTTTTTAACTTCACCTCACTGTATGAAATGATGACCTGGGAGGCCTGGGTAATGCAAGTAGAGACGGAGAAAGAGTAGTCTAAAGCTCTGTTCGGACGGGATTAGTTTGCCATGGGGTAAAATAGTCTTACCTCAGGACGTCCGTACTATAAATGGCCAATTCCCACGTGATTAAGAAATCCCTGTATTCTACCAGGAGGGGTTACTCGATTTACACACTGCCGTCACCTCCCTGTCAACATGTGCGTGCTACGTTGCTTCCTGATATCACAAAATGGAGTAAACACAAAACTAAAGGACAGAATTGATTATCTTCTTCTTACAGTATGTGGAACCCACGTGTTGACAGGATATGACTGAATATCAACATATGTTTTACAGAGGGTCGTATTCAGATGGGATTAGTTTTGCCTGAGGTATTTTTTCCGGACTGTTTTACAACCTCTGCTAAAAATGACCTTACCCCACGTCCCCACATTAAACTAATCCCGTCCGCATTAGTGAGAAAAAGTAAATGCGTACACTAGTAGTTACAAGTTTTTCACTGACAATATATGTTAAGTTTCCACAATATTTCTCAACTCGAAGAAAGAAAACTGAATGAGTCTGATAATGTGAGATTTAAAGTTCACATGTTGGTCAAAAGGATAGGGCCAATATGACAACAGACCTCAGTTTTGTCACAATTGAGATGGAGGAAATTTAAAATTTTGCACAGATAGAAGTCAGTATAGCCAAGTACCTTTAAAGAATATACATAACAAATAACAAATAAAACAGTAATTCAAGATACTTTGTTACTGCACCTTGGCAAACACAAGCACACACAAGTGCACCACATTTAATACAATATCGTCTGCTGCAGAACAGTTTCCCCTTTCCTTCCATGAGTAGACAGAGCCCAGTCACTCACTGCTGGGAGCTCATCATGCACACCTGCTTTCAATATCACTGAATGCGCATATGATTTGCATCAAAATATTAATCTTTTGAACACCATAACCCTTAGGAACACAGCAGTCAGGCCATTTTTAAACAAATACATGGAAGCATTTTGAACTGAGAATGAAGGTGAAGGTTAAATTATCACTCAAACTGTTTCTTCTAAACATCCATCATTAACTGTGATTCACAGTGTTTGCTGTAGTTGTTTTTGCACGCCTGTGCTATATTATTAGCAACACTTCGCTGTATTTTCAGTTCAGTCCTTCATCAAAATAAAGCTCTTTACACGATTACATTGTCAAACTGCTTGTGTTTTCTGCCTTGTCTGACTTTGAGCTATAGCGGTGTCGCTGTGTTTCCATGATCTTGTAAATGACTTCAACAAAACTATAAAAATAAGGCTTGAGTGTTCATTAATTCAAGGGTGACCTTGCAAAACCCAGGGAGATTATTGATTTCACACAAAAACACTGCTAATGATTGGGCAAAGTGAATAAGTTCTAATTGTGACGTGTTTTCCTTTCTCAGGGAGTGAAAAGAGCTGCCAAAGTCTGACCATTTTGTCTCAGTTTGTCCCCTACGCCCTCCATAATCCCTCCATACTGTAGTCTAAATGAGGAGGGTGCCAGCCCCGCTCTGAGGGTCTTACGGTGAGCCCTTCTAAATTGCCACTTGTTCTGCTGGCGTCATTAAGGCAGTGGAGCGACAGGAGGCCTGTTCTTAAATTGCTGCCCCTAGAAACAGCAGTGGCATGTTTATAATTATGCTCTTTCTTCAGGGGCTATGACGTCTTCACCATGGTAAACATGCTCATTTGACCGGCTCTGGTCCTACACAGACCTGAGGATTCATTAAGAGCTGTGACGACAGCCTCAAACCTTGGTTAACTCCGAGTCGTTGGCTCTGTTTTTATGAGCGCCCCTCACCTCAGAGGGAGCTTGTCATCGACGCTGCTCTGAGATTAAAAACAGGGACTAGGTGGGAAATGTAGCCATGTTGAAAGCCATTAGTGTTCCATTAGTGTTTGGCCTTCAGGAGTGAGCTGTGGCAAACAGAAGTGACACTGACACACTGCACCTTTCTTCCTCTGACTGCTGTGCCATATGTGTTACAGGTCATTTTAAACAAATTAACTCTGTTCTTGAGTGAACAGTATGTATTTAAACACAGGTACAAGTACAAGTTGTTTTTATGACAATTTTAAAGTCTCTTTGAATGAACAGCATATTTATATATTATAACCAGGGTTCTAAATTAACCTTTTTTGATCACCAGCCAATGTGGCTCTTCTCCCCTTCTCGCCCCTAGAAGTCTGTCCCAACAAGATGCAAGATGGCAAGCTGCTCTAAGGTGACAGAAACCCTGAGACAGCAGGTTTGTCCAGATGAAAGGCCAGAGGGATGACCCTCTCAGCCATCAGAGAGAGGTTGGGTGTTCCAAGTCTGTGATTTCAAGAATATTAAAACTTTACAAGGACACAGATTCATTTAAGTCCCTTAAAAAGGTCAGTCATCCACGTAAAACAAGTGCACGAGAGGAAAGAATTATGCAAAGACTCTCAATGGGGAATCGGTTTAACACTGCAGCTGGAGTTGCTCACCAGTTCAGTGCTGAACTGGGCAAGGATCTGTCTCTGCACACAGTGTCTCGTCATTTAAGACTTTTTAGACTGAAAGCCCACTCTGCAGTGACCAAACCTCTCATCAGCAGAAAGAATGAAAAGGCTAGACTTGCCTTTGCTGAGGAGCACGTTGTGTGGACAGAGGAGAAGTGGTCCAGAGTGATGAGAGCAAATTCAGTTTCAACATTATGTCCGACATAGGACTGGGGAAAGACTGAACCCAAAGTGTGTAAAGAAGTCTGTGTCATGGTTAAGGGGATGTTTTTTGCAGCAGGAGTTGGGCCTCTTGTCCAGCTACATGGCAGGGTGAATGTAAATGTTTATGTGAACCTTCTCAGCAACATGCAATACCTTCACTACAATTGTCTCCCAATCAGCTGCAATTTTTATGCAAGACAATGCCCCCTGTGGCCTTTACACTTCCTATTCATTTTTGAATCCTATAGAAGAAAACATTGTTGAAATCTTCTCTTCTGACACAGTGGTTACTGTTCTCTAATTTTGCTCAATTTTCTTTCACAAACTAAAGGTTTTTGTTGAAGTGCCTTGGTTATTTAAAATAACATGCAAGTACAGCTGTGGTATAGCCACAGAGGCTATTCTATCAAATTCTGAACAATGTATCGGCGTATTACTGGGTATCCAAGGGCATGCTTTGTGTGGTAGTACAAGAAACAAAATTATTTCTTTTCTGGATTCTGTTGGTCCAGACTAATAAATACATATAAGCCACACCTATTTGCGTCTAGATAGATTTTATTTGTGATTATTTTTATCAGTGATTAACCTTCCGGCAGAATGTGGCTTATAATTTTGGGCTTTCGCCAAATTTGTTTTACATATTTTTCTGCCCCATTGTGTGAAACAGAAATAAATTGTGAGCACAACATTGACATACCGCACATTTAAAGTGGAAATCCTAGCAAAGAGTTGCATATTTACATATTCAGCAGTTATGGAGCAACGTCATTATTCATTTGAATGCAATTATGGCCCATATTCTCTCTTTTAGCTCTGTTTTTGTGCCCCATCAACTCCTGAGAGAAATTTTTGTCTCGTTAGCTACTTAATGCTCAACTATGTTCACCAGCGTGTCACTAACTGTGTCAAACAAAAAACTGTACAGACCAGTGTTGATAACTTTCCTATAAAAGCTGTGATTCTGTTCATGTGTTACTCCCGGGCCAGACCACCTACCCCTGCCTTTGAAAATGGCTATAAATAATAGAAGTAAAGCCTTGTGTTAATAAATGAAGGGACTCTGTTCCCAGAAACGCTGAGGGCTTGTAATCTGAAACGGAATGAGGAAGTGTTGAGTTAAAAATAAATATTTATGTTTTTTCCTGCCTGTGACATATTCTACGTACAGTATATAGACACTAATGCTGTAGTGAATGGTTGAAGGCTAATTTATGCTCAACGTCAGATACAGATACAGAAGAAGGCTTCAGATTTTTTTCTGTTCGTATTCATGAAGACTTCCTGAAAGCTTATGGATATGGGCGAAATGGAGCAGTGGGGCAGTGTAGCCAATTGCAAGCGAGACACGACCATAAGACACTACGATAAAAATGTCGGAACGGAATGGCGATGTGTTTCATATATTTAGAAATGTTTTGTTTATATGATGTATTTAATCACCATCAACATCTACAATGCTACATCTACGTTTGCCTATTTTTAAAGGGATAGTTTGGCTATTTTGAAGTGATGTTGTATGAGGTACTTATTGATAGACAGTGTGTTACCTACAGTAGATGACGGCAAAGTAAAGTGGTGAAAATATTCTAAATATAGCTTCCACTCAAACTGATCTGATAATTTTTTTTAGGAGGGTAAAGGTTGTTTTCCTGCAGTCCCCATCCACAGCAGCTTCTGTATTGATACTCCTGTCTGCTTCTTCAAGCTAACCGCCATCTACTGTTGGTAACACTCTGACTATGGATAAGTATACCTCATACAACCCCACTTCAAAAAAGCCAAACTAGCCCTTTAAGAATAAAATCATCACAACCTCCTCCACAGTCCCCATGCTTGTTGTTAGTTGATGTAAATACGTAAAGTACAGTATGTATGTCATCGTACATGATGCAAGGTACTACTTTATGTGGGCAGTGATGGTTGCATTGTTTACATTTCTTACGTGAAGGGAGCATAAGTCAGCCTTTATGTTGCTGGTAAGATGTCAGTATGACTATCAACAGATCATTTTCACAGAGATGTTTTTGCTGAGGACCGTGCAGAACATATATAGGCCTACACTCCAAGTTTCTAGATCAGACTGTGTGGTTAACCTGTTAACATGGGTTCTGAAATGATGCAACAGAGTGGTAAATAACATGTCCTTGGCTCGTTCTTTAATTTACACTGGATACCTTGGAAACACCCACCGTCCACCTCTTCGTCAAATTAAGTCTTGAACATTTGGGAAGATCAACTTCCCTTAAGTACTGAAGCCATGAGTGTAAATGTTTGAAAAAGAGATAAGTAGCCTAGCATCTCTGTAGTGCCTGGGTCTTGTCCTCTCCTTCTCAGGGAATTGGGGATTTGGCAGCTTTCCCTCATCTTAGTTGAGCTGACCTTGTCTTTTCTTTTTTTTCTTCTTCTTTTCTGGTAAACCTGTTGGCCCCTTTTTACCGCTGTCCCTCTACCTCGGAATACTTGGAGCAGTGAAGCTGGAAAAGCCATTTAGGACGGATATCAGATGATGTGTAATTTGGGCTTAAAATAACATGTACGCAGCGTGTGAGTCTGAAGGCTCAACTTATTTCCTGGAGCGTTTAAGTGGCCTCGATTTACTCATTTGGTAAAAATCTGACTAACATACACATTTGTGCAGACAGGTTAATAAACATTCACACACACACACACACACACACACACACACACACACACACACACACACACACACACACACACACACACACACACACACACACTCACACACACACACACACACACACACACACACACACACACTTGAACACACACTTTGAAAGACATCCCACACAAAAATACACACATCTGCACATAGGGTAAACAGTCATGCTCCCCCCCTCTTTCTCCCTGCTAATATTTACCCATGTTAGACCCTTAAGTAACAGCTTCTCCTGTGGTGTGTGTGGGTGTGTGTGTGTGTGTGTGTGCACATGCGTGTGTTTATATATCATTCAAATATACTGGAGATTCCTTTAATTTACTGATAATGGAACTCAAAGTATTCAAATGTAAAGCCTTGACAGCATTTCTTTGTGGATGTTTCTGTATCTGTGTGACACACTACATTCAATTTTGAGAATTTCTCACATTCCACCTTCAAAATATGGACCAGGCAAAGGGTGTTGACTGTTTTCTGAAGGCGGTGTACATACATGTATTTGTACCTGGAGGATCGACACATTCCACACTAAGGTGGTGAATCAATCTTGCCCCAGACGAAGCCTGGCAATAGCCTCTGTCCGCCCTGTTGACCCACCCACGCCCATTGTCAACACATATCCTTCAGTTCATAGACACCCACACACACCAACAGGCTGCTCACAGTAAACCGAGAGCGCCCCGGCCTCCCCCAAACAGACAGGAGTGAATTATTGGGGTGAACGAGGGTCGATGTAGGATTGGGAAAGGATGAGGAGATCAGATGTTGTAAAGAGGAAAAGGCAAGAAGAGAGAAGGAGGGGGACAGAGAGGGAGGGGTGCAATAAGTGACAGGCAGCTAAGTCAGAAAAACTCTACTCATCCTAACACGTCACATACTGTCAGGACCCTTTGGCGTCTAAGGGCGAACTCACACTGTCCATCCGTACTGTGCCCGTGCTTTAGGGTACTTGACATCCCCTCCGTCTCCCCCGCGGCCCAGGTCCGTTTGTACTCACACTGCCTGGGCCTCGGCAAATGCTTCTTGCTGTCCATACGTCATCAGGCCGTCACACGCATTGATGACGTCATCGCGATGCGTCTCTTTGTTTACAAATCTTTCCATAGACCTCAGAGTTTTTGTGCGTCTTGTCGACTGTTTTTGAATCTTTTCATCGACCTAATCTGCAGTAAACACTCCACCTCCGCATCACACCAACGTGAACCTTTCACCGCCATTGTTTTAAATGTCCGCGCATGGTCCCTCCTTCTTTTTTCTGTGTCCGAACAGGCGCACATAAAATGACTCGTGCTTGTACACGTGCGCACGCTCGTGCTCGCACATGTGCAAACGTGCTTTACAAAAGCCCACCTCTCCCAAACGGGCCGCGGACGGCAAGCGTGCCGCTCCTAGGCGTGGTACGGTTGCACTCACACTGGTCAAACGAACTAGACTTTAGCCGTGAAACGTGCTTGGGCACGGTACGGATGGACAGTGTGAGTGCGCCCTAATACGTTTTAAACACGGGGGAACACATGGTCAATGTTGTGAAGTGAAACAAAACTACGGGGTTAGGTTCAGGCAACCACTTAATGAGGGTTAGGAAAAGATGATCGGTGAGGTTAAAATAAGTGTGTTTGTAACATACTGTAACTACAATGATGAATGGGACATTAACAGGACACGGAGCATGGTCTCCCAGGTGAAAGTCCAGTGTTTGTTTGACCCATTGACCACCCTACAGTAATATATCTCCTTACGGATAGAGATTTCACCACGATGGGTTTACACTTAGAAGCCTGCTGTGTTTGGCATGTCGGAGCCAGGCGCTAATGGCTGTCACAGATGGCAGGACTGATTTTGATGATTTAGGAATGATGAGAGCTGGTCAGACATAAACAAGAAAATATCTAATATAACGTACTAAGTTTTAGTGGCATTACAAATAATTTAGTATCGGTCATTATAGGTAAATCCTGGGACTATGAACACTTACACAAATATAATAATGCACTGTAATTCGTATGTAATCCACATATTTATTGCTTGTAAAAAATGATGTCTGGAGAAAAGAGGGAAATCAGGCGAGGTAATGTGAGAGCGCTATAATCCACGTAGACAGGAGGGTCGGTTGATTGAGAATTCAGTGTTTGTGTCCTGGAAATACTGAGCCAAACGATACCCTTTTTCTAATCTTAACCAAGTTGTTTTGTTGCCTAAACTTAACTGTCATGGTCACCTACTGGTCACTATTTCACAGAGTTTAATACAATGCCATATATTGTAAGATAGCATACGAACCTGTTGATGGGGATTTGCTGTACACCACAACTGCTACTCTTGATGGGGTTTATATTAAGTGTAATATTAATGATTTAGATGTGGGGCTGCTTTTTTTAGCTTGTGCCAGTGCTATCACAAATCCATTCTTTAAAAAGTATTGAGATAAGTATTAACTAAAATACCACAACATAGTAACACGATATCACATAAAAGTCCTGCATTCAAAAAAAACAACTAGTGGTTTAAGGATCACACACTCAAGACAAAATTAACTTAAACGGTCGAAATTCATTGTGAGCAGAAAATCTGGCTCTGTTAAGTATGGTGACTGCAAGATAAATAATGGAAGGTAAAAAAAAACATTTCCCTCTGAAATGTAGAGGATGTAAAGAAGAAAGTCTCAGGAAAAGGAAAATATACATGAAACACTTCCTTTAGATTGTACTTTATTAGAGGACTTTTCAACTTCACACCTCTGCTGCTACTCAAATTACAACTCCTCCTCCTATTACTGGATATCTAAAACAACAGACACATGTTAACTATATAAGGAATAAGGAATAAAACTATCCTAGTCTCTTTTTTCTACACTTGGTTTGTTGTACTCAATATGTAACCGAATAACATATAGTACCTCTATAAATTCACAATATGTATTAGGCCTACTACAATGACTGTACTTTTACATGTGCACTACATTTACTAAATGCAGATTTTGTATTTATGTTTTTATGACAACTGAGTTATCTCTTAAAGAGCACTTCATCTACTGAATGGCATTCCTGAAGCCCTGGAAGTGCAGCCCCTGTACAAACTCCAGGTATGTCACTCAGCGGTGATAAAGCATGCACCAGAGCGTAATTAACCTTATCTCACCTCAAATAAGTCTGACAACAGGTGCGTTTAGTGCGGCAGTCGACAAGAATTGCAGCTGCAAGAGCCCTTATTTGTGCGATAGCGCTGTCAAAGGCTAACCAACCCGAGGAGAGATGGCTGCGAATGTTCAGAGGCACATAAAAATGTCAATCTATGGCTGACTAATGGCATTTAGTCTGCAAATGAGGACTTGTTTTTAACTACAGCACTGCAGTTATTTGGCCTTGTCTCAAGATAACATAAGTATACTCATTGCAGGGTATGGTTTTGACAAACAAAAATATATTTATAGAAACATAATGGATTTTAAAACCGTCTAGGATGTTGAGTCTTTCTACTGGTTGTTGAGATTGATCATTCTGCTAGTAAACACATTTTAAGGAGGGATTTATTTCTTTATTTATTGTCAGTCACAAGTGGATGGGGTGGCCCGATGGGTTGGTCTTAACTGTTTTCCTTCAAACTTTCTGCTGCTCTTTGGCGAGCTTCTTCCGCGCAGTGTGAAGAAGAACTAAGTCTGGCCCCTGAACTCGGCTCCAAAGGTCACAGACGTTGACGCAGCGAGACACTCCTCTCCTTTCTGTCAAAGAGCCTCGAGCGCTTATGGCGCAGACGCTCCAAATTTAGAGACACAATCCTAAATACATAAAGCTTTTTATACCATACGGCATGCAAACATCTCGTCCTGCCCAGACAACAACCCACTAATCGCAGCAAAGCTGAAGGTAACTGTTTAGTTACCGTGGTAACACTGTGTGTGGTGGCTCTCTGCATTTAGGGCTATATAAAGACTAAGGGGATTTAAATCAGTGTTTACATCGCAGGAAACCGATAAATACTATTTAACATGGGCTGTTAAAACGATGTAGGCTCAAAACTTTCTTGGCCCTTCATGGATGACAGACAGGCCATCTGGACAGTAAACTGACCGTTGCACTGTATGTTCTTATGGTAAGCTATATAGCATAACTGTAAGAGAGAAATATTTTTTACTCACTGAGCGCCAGCTTTAGCCTCTGTCTCTGAAAACACAATTGAATGCACAACCCTTTGAGCATCTGCTGCTTCTGTGCATTTGCCGGAAATGCTGTGGGGCTTTCATTTTCAAGAAAACACATAGATTTGTCTCTGGGGATTTCACTTCTGCAGGGGTTTAAAAGAGTTTCTCTGACTCTTTATGTCTCCACCTTTCTTCAGTGCAGAAGCTTCACACCAAAGGTTTGTTTTTGTGCATTAGTATTTCTAAACCATGAGCCATCCCGCTCCAGGAGGCTACAGGTGTCCAGTACAACCGACCAGACAAATGGGGACCCATGAGAGTAGGGAGTGTGACTATAACTACTGTATATTTCTTTAAAATGGCCCCATGGATTGAATTTAGGGCTTCAGCTATTGAGTCACATTTCCTCAAACAAAACAATAAAGACTGATCAGGTAGGTAACGTTATGTTTAACATTCATGAATAACTAAACATAGAGGCATTCACGAGGACAGCTAACTTTACGCATTCTCTTCCTGTTTGTCTATCACTACCATGGTCACTATGGCAACCGCACCTCCTTTAACAGAAACAGCGGCGCTCTGTGAAGTGGCATCAACAATTGGCTTCGACGCCGAATCATCGATGTCGTGCTGTTGTGGCATAACAGTTCTAGTTTGCAGTGGACACATTGTACCCTTTTGGCTTGTGTGCCTTTTCTGGATGTAATGGTGTGCATCCGCAAAAACGTCTGCATGGAACAATGATCCCTGCGCTGAAAAGGCTGCATAACGCGTTGAGATAGGAATTAAAAGAATCATCAAGGAAGAGATTTTGCCTCGATGAGTAATTGTTTCAGCTCCTAATTAAATTGATTGTGAACACATGCTTTAAAGTGATAGCACATAAGGCAATGCTCTAAACAGTGTCAACCCTCAACAGCCCTGTTTAAGTTTACACAGGGCGAAGTGAATCTGTTTATCACTCTTGTCAAAGTTTCCAGACTCCTTTTGACAAAAAAAAACAATAATTTTACCTAGTATAATCGAGACAATGGTAAGATTATTGTTTTTGTCAATGGAGTCTGGTGGCCTCGAAGAGAGCATATACCAGATACATACTTCCTGTGTATACTTAAACAGGGCTGTCTGATGGCAATGGACAGCTGTTAAAATATTCTAAACTTTTATAAACTATTCTATACTGATCTTTTTAGGTGTGCCTTTTTTAGGTAGCTAAAATACGATACGCTGTTACCCCATTTTACATTGATTAGCTTCCATGCCTGTCCGCCTGCTGCTTCCCCAAACTTGGAGC
The DNA here is from genome assembly GCF_963691815.1 of Echiichthys vipera. NCBI lineage: Eukaryota > Metazoa > Chordata > Actinopteri > Perciformes > Trachinidae > Echiichthys > Echiichthys vipera. The sequence goes on along the minus strand of NC_139840.1, from coordinate 4,857,811 downwards.
GTGTCGACCGCCATCTACTGTAGGTAATACCCTGACTATGGATTATGGATTAAAAAAATATATAAACATAGTCAAAGATTAAGTTATGTACTTTAGTTGCAACCAGTGGAGGCTTCAGGAAGTATTTTGTAAGTTGTAAAAATACTTTTTAACCAATTCAAGTCGATGTAATACAACTCTATCTGTGTATTTAGCACCTTTTAAATGGATTTTGGAGGACACAATACATGATTGAGAGACAAATCTGTAAGCATATATTGACAACTTATGCTAATGGTCTCCCACATTATTGGGGGATCTTCTTAAGTAAACTTAAGATTGTAGGGAGGACTTTCAGTGGCTTTGTAGTAATCCCGTTGGCTAGCTGCTGTGGCTCTGGCGCAGAGCTCGGAGCGCGGCGTTGGGTTTCGCCAGCGGGTCTTTTGACCGGGCTCACTGGGGATGAGTGGAGATCCTGAGCGCTGCTGAGGCACTTATGAAGGACGCACATTGTTGCCAGCCCTGGGGAGAAAACTGAGTAGTCTGGCAACACAGGCGGAATTTCCTACTGCGATGTTATCTCACACAAGACATTTAGCTTCAGCCAAATGAAGGAGAGGGAGAGAAAGAGGCAAGAGGCAGGAGGGAAAGGGGGGAGAGCGGGACAGGGAGTGATGGAGGAGGGAGAAAGGTGAACAAATGAGGGGGTGGAAGAGGGGATGAAGATGAGAGAAGGAGAGTGAATTGTAAGAGCAGGAAAGGAAATGAGTGAAGTCATGCAAGTTATCGGAGTTAAACTCTTTAATTTGTGCAAAACAATTAATTAATACTCTTGAATTATTAATTTTGTTCCCTCAGACCCATTTTGTTAATTGCAAAGATAACGCTGTGTTAAGGCAACAAGCACTCATGATATGAGTGCTCCAAGAAAACCGGAAGAGCCCTTCACTATTTATCTTGTATTACACGGCCGCATGTATACAGTTAGCCACCAAATCTGGTTAGCAAAGAGTAAACAAGGAGTTGTGAAATAACGTCCACTGTAGCATCAAAACTTTATGGCAAACAGTAGAACGGGAGGACCTTTGAACCCGTATTAAAGGCTGAACAGCACTTTGTATCATAGATTTCACCCTGCGAGTCTATTGGCTCAAAGCTGTTTGAATCGTGTGCACTGCAGAAATCATTTCAGCAAACTGTTTTTTTTTATTTATTTAAATAAAAAGGGTTGGGAAAATCCAACATGCACCAATTATCATACGATTTCTCTCCCAGTAAATGACAGGAACAGGCTGTCCTGAACAACAGCAGATCAAAATCTTAGAACACCTCACATCTTCTGCCACTTTTTCCCCTTTCCTGATCCAGTTTTAGCTGCTAAAACTAAAGCTGCAAATTTCTACCTTAGCAGCCAAAGGTGGTGTTAATAAACTGTAACATTCACTGACTTAAGGCTCACACATTTTTACAATGTGGTTTGAATTGTAAGCGATGAAGTGTTAAACATCTGACTGAACCTGCACTGAGGCAATACTCTGTGTGGAGGTGTAAACGACAATAAATCTACATTTATGAGGCTGTATTTGTTTCCTGTACTTTGGCAGTCAATCATAGGAGGTGTTAATATGGCTTGTCTTCCAAGATGTCAAATGTAATGTAAAGAACTTAGAAAATCTGATTAAAAATATGACTCTAAACTTCTTTCTAGACATTTATGCAAAGTAGTCCATGTTTATACTGGAATTTCCTATGAGCACAACCCTGAAAGATTTTGCATTGAGGATCTGAAGATAGTAAAACACAACTCCTCATAAAAGAACTGGGAACACAGCTTAATAAAAATTCCACAGGATTCCAATATTATCTGTTTTATTTCTCTGAATGAGCTGCGAGGGGGGAAAAGTGACAGCATCATATAATAAACTGTCTGGATTGCAGAACACACTAAGCACACTGGTAAATGGTTTACTCTTGTTCGACAGGCAACACTCTCAGTGAAGCTAATGGCTGATCTGCACACTGGGATTTAAAGATTTAAAATGCTGGATAATGATTACCAAAGGGCAGTCTGTCCTGAACTATATTACACCACAACTATGGCTTTGAATTAGATTAAGGCCCAGACACACCAACCCAAGCCTCCAGGAAGTGTGCTGATTTTGAAGCTAATTGTGGCTAAATGCTGGAATTACAGCTTACTGTCAATGGGCCCAAAACACTTTTTTTTCCATTGACTTGCATGGCAAAAGAGATGTCTGTAAATGTGAAATGAGTTATTTCACAATTAAATGATTTAATCCCCATTCAAGTCAGCAGAGCGTTGGGCGTAAATACAGCAGAAGCAGTGCTGATCAATCAGGGATTTTCAGTTCAAAACATTTGTATCCTTATGAAGCTGAACAAAGAGGAATCATGAAACGCTCTAATTTTTAAATTAATAACGTCTGACTTTTGAAAATATACTATAGGGTTTGCTTGTGGTTTGTGGCCAACCTGCATGAGATACATTGATTTACAGAAAGCAAAGACACAGAACACCACTGCAACCGCAATATGTGTCAAAACTCATCAGGAGATAAAATAACAGCCTACAGCATATCTGAGACTCTGCCTGCCAAACCTCAACAGTAGTGTTTCTTTTCCCCGAGATAATGATTACCAACCTGTAATCAATTCATAACTTTGTTAATGTTTTCTCATGGTGTTTACAACACTGCCCTGGTAGTTACTGTAGGCAAGAACAAGATATAACAGTATTGCTATTCTGTGTCGTACCATCGAGGATCGCTGAATGACTCCCTGGGACACTATAGCAAATCCAATCCATGTTGTTATTAGTTACACCTGTGTTGTTATCCAGGAGAAAAGAGTGGTTACATGAGTACGCAGTAAAAGCATAGACAAAAGAACGCCTCCTACAAAAGCTCAAACTTCAATAACAGAAAATTCAATTCAATTCAATTTTATTTATAGTGTCGAATCATAACAAAAGTTCTCTCAGGACACTTTACAGAATAGGTAAAGACCACACTCTATGACTTATTTATGATTTACATAGACCCAACAATTCCTCTGTAGAGTTGTCAATAATAATTTTCTTTATTTCTACGTCTATTTCTCACAATATTCTGTCGCCTCACAGCGAGAAGGTTCCAGGTTCGCATCCCGGCCTGGGCCCTTCTGTGTGGAGTTTGCATGTTCTCCACGTGTCTGCGTGGGTTTCCTCCGGGTTCTCCAGTTTCCTCCCACAATCCAAAGACGTGCAGGTGTTCGGTTCATTGATGACTCTAAATTGCCCGTAGGTGTGAGTGGTTGTCTGTCTCTGTGCGTCTCTATGTGCCCTGTGATAGACTGGCGTCCTGTCCAGGGTGGACCCCGCCTCACGCCCGATGTCAGCTGGGATCGGATCCCTGACCTCGGGATAAGCGGTTGAAGATGAATGTCAGAAAGTGGTTCACTATTTGGTTATAGCCAAACATTATCACTTGCCCGGATGCTTTTGGTGACTTGGATTAATTTACGAGATAAATCACAAAAAACAAAATGAAGCACATAGGAAAGGTCAACTAAGTTTTAAGTAAAGTTTTAATGCAGGAGTAATAAAGAGAAAAAAAAAACATGAATGGATTCAATTTAAAAGTGTGGAAAATCCTCCAAATCCTTGGTAAAGGTAAAACTACCAATACAATAATGTAGGTAAATATGTGAAAATGTAGGTAAAATGTTCGTTACTTCCAGAATTACTTTTGGAATCTCAAAAAGTGGCCGTGAGCTCGTTGTATGAAGATATGAGCAGCTCAATGAGGGAAATCAAGGGATTAGCAAACGCTTCCTGGATAAAAAAAAAAGGGAAGGTTGAAAAAAAAGCCGAGCTGCTTTGTGAAACATCCCCGTTTGACACATGACCTGTCAATCTAAATCACAGTCGGACCTGATTTAGCTGATGAAACCAACAGAGAGCCACTTGAAACTGACAAAGACACATTCCACTTTGTACATGTCAGACAATATTGTTCCAGCAGCGACAGGCTGACAGTTATATGAGGGCAGATGTTAAAGGAATCAAAAAAAAGAAACTATCTCAACAGCTCGTTCGTACTCACGCTTTAAAAAATCTGCCGATGACGTGAGTTGAGTTCTCTTGTTTCCAGTGCAAATGAACTCACCGTAATTAAAAACTAGTTTGTTTTTTATTTAAATGATTTATTACATTATCAAATGATTAGATGAACCATGCTCATATTCATTCTGTGCCTGAAAACGAATCACTGCAAAAGCACAATGATACAATGTAGCAACTCAACCCAACTCCTGTTGTCCTAATGAAAACAGCAAGTCAGGTAAAAATTAGGGCGCACTCACACTGTCCTTCCGCACCGTGCCCCGGGCTTTAGGGTACTCCCTCCCCCCGCGCCCCAGGCCCGTTTGTACTCACACTACCTGGGCCTCGCGCAAATGCTTCTTGCTGTCCATACGCCATCACGCCGTAACACGTCACACGCATTGGTGACGTCATCGTGATGCGTGGCTTTGTTTACAAATCTTTCCATAGACCTCAGAGTTTTTGTGCATTTTGTCGACTGTTTTTGAATCTTTTCTTCGACCAAATCTGCAGTAAACACTCCACCTCCGCATCACACCAACGTGAAACTTTCGCCGTCATTGTTGTTGTTAAATGTCCACGCATGGTCCGTCCTTCTTTTTTCTATGTCCCCACAGGCGCACATAAATTACGTCAGAACCGTCGTAGGCCTCATGCTCGTACACATGCGCACGATCGTGCTCGTACATGTGCAAACGCGCTCTACAAAAGCCCACCTCTCTCAGACGGGCCGTGGACAGTTATGCGCGGAGCGGTTGCACTCACACTGGTCAAATGCACTAGGCTTGACTCGAAAAACCTGTTTGGGCCCGGTGCGGAAGGACAGTGTGAGTGCGCCCTTACAAAATTGTAAGACCCCCCCCCCCCCCCCCACCAATAAAGGGACAGCAACCATTGGTTCACTATTACATAATACCGTTTTCACCTTTTTACCATATGGGGGAGAAACAGTAACTCAGTTAAGCAACTTTCTTTAAATTAAGCAGTGAATTTTTTCGTAAATATTTTTAGAACTCACAGATCATGCCACGTTCATGTCATATTAGCGATGGGAATGGCTACTGCTGTAGCTGTTTGCGAGATTTCACCCCATTGCATTGAGAGCAACTAAGGAAAGGTATAATCTGTGAATAAATAGTTATGGTGTGGAGGGAATGGAGCTCTCTCTCTTTCCTTCTCTCTCTGTACCGTGCTGACACCAGAGGCCCTGTTGCTGTTTTTATTTGCTGTTTATTTGTACATCACAACACCCGACACACATTTTACACACACCCACTACCGATGTTACTGATTTTCACGCCTCATACTTGTATTTAGTTTCGCTTTATATATATATATATATATACTTGCTGTTAATAAATCACTTACATTATAGGCATTTCGTGTCTCTTCCCGGTTTAGTCATAACCCAGAGCCGTGTTTATGACAGACTTGAACAAATAGTTAGCAAAGAATTAGCAGCTGTGCTAATGTTTTACAAAGTGTTGTGTTTGAGGATGGAATAGTTTGCTTCCAGTTGTTCATTTGGAACAACACATTCATGAGACTTTAGACCATGACTGAGTACAGTTAATGACTTGCTAGAATATGGTATATACAGAACGAGCGATGCAACCTTCACCTGCCAACACCGCTGCGGTTGCTCATAATTTTGGTGATCTAGTCATTCCAGCTTAAACCCTGCTCTAGCATTCATTGTAATGTGAATGGATACTTGTTGCTGTGTGTCTGAGTGAAGAGGCCCAGTCCTGGTCGACTTAGCTGGGTGACACGCGATAGGGTCCAAATCCAAAGTGGAATGGCTGCAGGCTTCAACCTGCGCTTAAGAGGGTCACTGCCGAACAAAGGGGGTTCAGTCCGTAGCTGAGAGGCTGCACACACTGAAAGAAAGATGGGGCCAAGGCTGTGTGTGTGTGTGTGTGTGTGTGTGTGAGTGTGTGTCAGAAAGAGCGAGCATGTAGCAGTTTGGAGTTTTAATTCAACAAACGTTTCCAGGAGTTAAATGAGTGGTCCTTTCTAAAGAGCCAACAGAGGCGTCGTGAGCTTCTGATGACGGCTGCACTGTTGAGTTCACCTGCCTGTCTCGGTCTGGGGATGGGATATACTTTTCACATAATAAGTAAAAGTTACAACTAAGGCGTCTTCTTTGACATTAAGGATTTTGCACATGACAACATGACAAACCTAAAGGTTCCTTCTTCGGGCTGATATTTACCGTACCATACAGTGTATCAAACTTTAACATAAATCAACCATTTGTTCAGTGACAGGACATTTATGTGAAACTCTTACTTCTGTTTACTTCATTTAATCATCCATGATGTTGGCACAGACACATTTGGGTGAACATTGGAAATACTGATGGTGATCTGATTTGAGAGGCTGGATCGCTCCAACAATATAACATTGACTGTGTTTCCAATGTATGAATTTGTGCGTTAGAGACATTCTTTACCATAATCTAATGGCATTTAATTCAGACATGTCGCGTGCTGCTGTGGAAATGTTGCTGCCCCGACCTTGTAAGACTGTCATAGAGGGTGCTTCTTTAGACTCGAGGATTACATGTTTGCACCACGCGAATGTCCCTACCTCCTCCATCGCTGTGAGGTACTCTGCATCCTCTGACACAGACTCTCTCTCACACACACACACACACACACACACACACACACACACACACACACACACACACACACACACACACACACACACACACACACACACACACACACACACACACACACACACACACACACACACACACACACTCACTAACAGCCAGGCGACTCACAGGCCAGGATCAGGTGCCTGTGAGTGTTCTGTATGAGAGCGGGCCAGGATGATAGTGGCTGACCCATCACACCCAGCTCACTGCCTCTACAGAATGCTCCCATGCGGCTGCATGTTCGGCAAATGAATAACACTTTTAATAACACATTTACACACAAAAGCAAATATTTACAGCAAAACAACACAACGTGTGGTCAAAGGAATACATTCTTTATCTTTATCATTACACAATATACAACAAAATACAAAGTACAAAACCGGTTCAAGCCTGTGTTTGTTGATACGTTACATAGTTATAGAATATGCCAAAAAAGGCAAGCAAGCAGATCACAGCACAAACTGTGTTCTTTTCTCCAAAGATGATTTTACGATTGACGATGATTACGATTTTACTGAAATCTCAGGGTACCATTGGGAAGACACATCTATTCGAATGACCAAACACATAGAGTAATTGAAAACACTAAGAGACACACCTGAAAACACTTACTTGACAACACTGAGCACCAATCAGCCGGCCTCAGTTAGCCATTATGAGATCTTGGACAGCATGGATGCAGGGAGAGCAAGAGGCAGAGGAAGAGGAGGACGTGGAGTCATACAAGGACCTGTCTTGCTTGATCTACATAACAATAAGTGTGACTTGGCAATCAAAAAAAAACTAACGTGACGAACGACATGTTTGAAAAAGGTAAAGATGATTATTGGAATGTGGTAAAATGACTGGTTTCATAAATAAAGATGCATGCTCACATGACAACAGGCACAGGAAGCACATCATACTAAGCCAGTGTTTGTTAAAGACAGACAATCAAGAAAATAAGAAATAAAATAAGATGCATCCATTATTTAAATTTGCTTTACACAGAAATTCACTGATACTTAACCCCAAACCCATTCATTAATGAACATGAACAATGAAATAATTTCTGCTCCTGAACTAAAACTCTGTCTGTGGTTGTGTGTGTGTGTGTGTGTGTGTGTGTGTGTGTGTGTGTGTGTGTGTGCGCAGGCCAAACATGTTCTGACATTGTTTCCTGGTTATTTAGCCAAGAGCAAGAAGTGTGACTGAGATTTTCATAGATTAAATTCTTGCGAAAAGACAAAGATTGTCCAGTCTCATTTGTTTCAGACAGTTTCAGAATGTTATGCAGAGCTCTCTAGCCTCTAGTGCATCTTGAGAAAATTAATTCAGAGATCTTTAAAAGCCTTCTATGTTTATCATTTATTCTTTTTGTGTAGGGTCACACCTGCCACCTCTCCTGCCGGTGCGTATTATACCGCACGCTGATTTCCTCCAAGAAACGGCGCATTTCTCAAGAGAGCTGATTGACGTGTAGCTTTGTATTCGATCAGTGGTATCTGTTGTCTCAGATATTCCTTGTCTGTGAACATCATGCGGAGGCTCAGCTTTCACAATAAACTCCCCTTTCCATGAGAACGCTTCAAAATCCCCAGACATGACCGCTGAAAACAGTATCTTTATTATTCTGGAAGAATAATACAGTAAATGCTCCCATACAGTCAAGGGCTGTCTGCGAACCGTGCCTTTCTAGTCTTCTGTTGTCGCTCTTTCTAAATCCAAACTCTTGTCGTCCCTGTTATACGGCTCCCCACACAGCTTTGGCAGAAAGGCTCGTCGAATCGAGGAATATTTCCCCTCTTAAGCCAAATGTGAAGTGCCAAACCTGCGGAACACAGCGACTGCCTCGGCTTTTCACTTCGCCTGGCACACATCACTTAATGTCAGGCCATTTCCCACGCCAAATCTACTTCGAAAGCTAAAAAAGGAAGAGAAAAGAAAAAAGTCCTGTCAAGTTTTGCCACTTGGTTTTGTTCTCTTTTTGGGCTGCTGTGTTTTTTCACCTCAGTATCTATTTGTCCCCTCTTCTTTTCTCCTATTCGGTCCCTCCACCTCCACCTCCACCTCCTCCCCTCTCCTTCTCTGCACGTCTAACATGTCATTCTTCGTCTTTTGTACCTACAGGCCTTTTTCCCTATTGAACTCCACGCCCTCCCCACTCCTTTGGCTCTCCCTTTCCCTCTCAGGGGCCTAATTATGAGCCGGCATTAAATAAAAACATTTATATTTCTCCAGAAAGAGCTTCTCTCTCTGCTTTTTCTGGACAATGAGGGCTTGTGATTCCCCCCTCCCTCCTGCTCCCTCTTTCTGTCCCTTTTTCCGCTGAGTGGCCATTCACTGGGGGTCTTTGTCTCTCTTTGTGATTGGCTCGCTGCAGGACTCCAAGGGGGCAGTAATTGTGTCTCATTAAGTCTTACAGTAGTCGTGAGGGGAGTGTAGCGGGGTGGGAAGTGAGGGGGAGTTCGCCGCACAAGGCCTCGCAATTAGAAATCCCAGAGAGCTTGAATGGGAGCCCTAATCAGGCCACAATGGCTGGGGCTCCCTGCCTATTAGGCCAAAAAGGAAGTGTTGCCATTGTCCAAACGTGCGCACACACACACACACACACACACACACACACACACACACACACACACACACACACACACACACACACACACACACACACACACACACACACACACACACACACACACACACACACACACACACACACACACCAGGAATGCATGCAGCACAGCGGGGATGGATGTAGTTGTGTGGTGGCGTCATCCCAGAGGCCAATTTGGAAAGATTGGGGGAGAGCTTTTCACTGTCTCAGTCATGTCACACACACATTCATGCACTCACAGAGTCATGCACACACAGGTGCACACTCTCTCTCTCTCTCTCTCTCTCTCTCACACACACACACACACACACACACACACACACACACACACGCTTCCATCCATACTGAAGCTGAAAAAGGTTCTCATTAGTGATGTTCAGCGCAAGCCAGGAGTTTGCTTTCTGTTTGCTCATTTGTCGCCGTGTGATTCTACCTGCTGCACACCGGAGGTTTTTTCAATTTTTTGTGCGAAAAACATCTTCTGCAAGAAACATATTTCAGTGTCTTGGTGAAGCAGCAGCGGGGTAATAAAATCAGCATGCTGCGTCTGTGGCACATACATAAATAACCCATGCACCTCGTCTCTGAGGAAATTCAGTAAATTTCAGTGTCTGTGAAATATAAAAAAAACATACAAATAATGATATTCCACCACCACCTGTCTCTAAAAGGGGAAATGCAATGAAAAGTGAAAACTTTGCAAAGCCTTTCTCTTTTTTTTATCTCGTAATAGGAGCAGAAAGTGGGCCTCTTTTTCTCCGTTTATCTGTGTAGTGTTCCCAGGAGAAACAGTGGCTACCCCTCCTTATCTTTGTTACCGCCGAGTGCTGCAGTGGATTATGAAGTGGATTATGCAAATGCCTCGCAATATATTCATATTAACAAAGGTTGAGGTTCATGCGCCCGTGCCCGGAATTTATGAATACGCAAATAAAAAAACCCTGAATTGGCTGGAATGTGTTATCATTTAATGAAAATTAACTAGGTTCACAGTATTGTGCTGTGTTTTGGCTCATTTGTTAATTTGTTGAATTAGCCGCATCTGCAACATAGTGATATCCAATTTAGCCCCTTGTTTTAATTATTTTGCGAGGTGTCTAAGTGTAGCTCAATAACTGATATTTCTGTAGTCATACATTTCTAATTGTGTGGATTTCTCCCCCACTTTTCACTCCATTGCGACAGAAGAATGGATTCTCTGTTGCATTGTTGGAGGCTGTTGGATATTGATCCAAATTTGGAATAATCTCCAGTGCATTGTTTCCACGTTCAACCAACTACTGCGATCAAAGTATGTATTGGCCACAAATTCGTGCCTCTCTGCCTCTCGTTTTGTTGGTTCGTTGTTAGTGAAAAATCTTATCTGTCGAACTGAAAGAAACCTTCAAACATCCACATTTTGGCTCAGAGTCGCTCTGGATCCACTCAGCACTGAGCAGTAGAGGAAGCTTGTACTGGCGGGTTCCTCTACTGCAGAAAGAAATGAAGGTCATACAAGTAATCTGTTTTACATTCAGCATATGCAAGTTCAAATTGCAGCTAGATGGACTACCTCAATTATCAGCAGCACGGTAAGTCCTGATTTAGTAACTGGCAGGTCAAAATATGTTCAGAGATCCAGATTCAAATCAGGCTACATTTGTTTGAAAAGTGAACAGTATTTAGATGTTTTGGGTTACACATGACTTTGTTTTGAACAGCATTTATAGGACAATATAAAGTCAGTAAATACAGTTAACTCACAATGAAATAAACAATAATTGTATGTAACTGCAATATTAAATATCTGGTCTTTTGACCTGAAAATGACTAAACATATTCAGTTGGGGTGACATTTGGATTCCTTTGAGTTTTTTTTGACATATGAAATCTAATACGTGGGCAAGACTTCATGACAGAGGTCACGAGGACTGACTCATACATAATGATGCAATCAAAACTTACAGTTGTCAAAGGTATGTGTCATCGGAGGTGATGGTTCAACAACCAGCAAGAGTTGAGATGAGTTTGAGTTTCAGTATGAGATCAAATAGTCTGATCATACGGTATACTGTACCGACATACTGTACAGGCTAATGAATTCAGTGATTACAAACATGAAATTACAATTATCAAAGTAATAAATAATAACTCTGACATCCGTTATAGATGATGATTACAGGTTAAAGTCACAAGTTGGAACCTGCAGACTCAATGGGGAAATCTGAGTGTGGAAAGTCAACAGGAAACTCTGACTCCTCCTCCTCAGGAGTGACTGCTGCAGTGTCCTTCAGCAAGGCACTCCAATGTCAGCAAAGCAAAGCAGAAAAAGGCTAAAGCTGCATTACTTTACATAACGCTGCTCTAATGTTAACAACAATGTATCAAATAACTCCAATATGTGTGATGTGAACAGAGTCGCTAGCAGTGAGAAATTCTTAAAGAAATATCCTGCTGACCTTGCAGCGTCTCTCATAGTTTTTGCTTTTCAACTTGCTTCTCTACTGTTTGGTTTCACTCTCAGTGATCTCATCAACATGTTTCTGTCAGCAGCAGGCAAATGTTTCCAGTGAAAATGCTCTGATAAACCCACCGTACACTACCAGCCCAGCTCCGAACAGCACACAGACACAGTCAGACCAGCTGATGAACGTAGCGTAGCAGATCTTTCCCTCAGGAGTTGGTGGAGAGTGACTCTGACTTACATTCTCCATGCACTCTAAGGGCCCGTACACAGGAAGATGCGTTTTCCTGTAACCGCACAACTTTAGTATCGTTTTGGCCGATCATCCACACATAGCCGGCGTTATTGGAGCCTGAAAACGGTATCTTTTGAAATGGGATCCCAGAGTGGGAAGATTTGAAAATGCCCCCCGTGGCGTTGTCGTCTGGACGGCGAAACCACATACTTAACGATGCCGTCATCTCCACACCTCTGACCTCTAACCCCCCCGGCGTAGAAGGTGGTAATGGCGGTGGAAAACAGAGTAGTTGCAAAGCAAACACAGCAACATATTTAAGTGGTATGTAGAATTATCCATTCACGGTTAAGGGAAAGGAGCTCCCACACAACAAGGATGAAAACACAAAAGCTCTGTCAGCCTAACTGACTGATAAGACTGACTGACGTTTCAAAATGTCTCAGTTTGTGCCCCTCTAGACTAAAACTCAACCCTGGAGTTTTCAAACTAAAAAACGGCACAGCAGTGTCTCTGTTTTAGGGGCTCGCAAACACTGAGGTAGTGTGGACGCGAGGAGTAAAAGTAGATAAAGATTTTGAACAAAAACGCAGCACTGTGGATGTAGCCTTAGTGACTAAGCAGCTAAAGGATTGCTGTGAAGGACACTTAAGCGGGTCATTTGGCTACTTAAGAACACACACTGAACTTCCAAATGCTACTTCATGTGCACTCTCAGTGGTCATCTGCATATTCTGGGTTCTCACAGGCTCACTATCAGCGCCACTACATTTGTATCATTTCTCCACGCTGAGAACGATACGCTGACAAATTTCATGACCTCACGTCAGATTACATTACAGCTCTGTGTGTTTCTGTGTGCTGGAGCTGAATGGGTGACTAGCTGAACCAGAATGACTGGGCGCTCTGTGTGCCAGGGGAAGCATGGTGAGTTTCATCTCCACAACAGGGAAAGCAGTCTTTGGGTGGCAGCGGGGACAAATCTAGCAGCTAATTGGTGTTGTTAGCATTTTAAACACAATTAATGACAGTTCCTTCTCCTCTCCCCCCTGACCTAATTGTAGGTGATAATTATTGTTTGGGACCTAATTTACACAAATAATTAACAGATGTATGCTGACAAATAGGCCGTCTTGATTCTTTTCAAATCCCTGCACCATTGTATTGTTAATTGGGCCGAATGTAAGCAGATACTCTAACGTGTTTTCCCCCCTCCTCGCTGCTCCTCGCTGAATACAATCCTAATCTTCTGAATAAACAGCCTCAACTTTAGGAGGTGTGTTCTTCTAGAAGCCCAGATTGAGTTTCACATTGTTAGTCTGGTTAAGGGAAGTTAACAAAAAAAAAAATAGATGAACAGTTTGTTTATTGGAGACTTTAGAACAAAGCTAACGATCCTACGCTGACCAACTGGAGCCAGTTTACAGGACAAGGGGCATTAAGTATATGAGAGTGACGATGTATTGTTAAACATTTAAGCATACTGAACCGTTTGTCCAGAGAATTATAGATGTTTCTAAAAAAGTGAATGACATTTCTGTATTGTTCTGTTGCTATGCTCTTATAATAACGTCAATGCACTGTTGCATAGTTCATTTCAATCTGTAAATCTGGCATAAACTCGCTTATCGTTGCCTGTAAAATACAGCTATACATCTTATACTGAGCAGTTGAATATATGTTGAACAGTAATGATTTGTATGAAATCATGTCTACACTGAATCATTAATGACATGTGTGTCTCATCTGTGCTCTGGTGTAGTAAGGGAACAGTTAGCAGGTCATGCATACACATTTCATCGTAACCTGTAAATCTGACAGGAAGATTCTAAGCATACTTGTCTTCTGCATCAACCACTTTCCCCTTGGGCTACATCCACACTACTACTTTTTTTTTTTAATGTTTAAACGTTTTACACTACTATGAGATTGCATTGCTTATATCAAGTCTTGTCCTACTGGTGAAAAAGAGGGTTTTGTAGCAGTGAAATGATCTTTACTGATTGGTTGAATTGAGTGATTCTATTTGATATATGATTTAAAAATAATTACAGCCTGGACAGAACAATACATGTTGGCCTTTTTTCTTTTCTTTTGATACGTGCAAATGTCTGTAAATTGTCTTGTTTTGTATACGGGGATTGTGTGATATTTAACATCTGCATCACAAACCCTAGTTTGCTCTGTGACACTGCTGGATGCTTCCACATCCTCCAGAGCTAATCAAATAACACACCCTGTTAGTACTTCTGACGGTGCACAGCGATATGACGTCTGAGACCATGCTTTCCATGTTTCCACCGAGCAGATTCCCAAGTCATGATAAAGGCACGAAGACTGTGTTGATTTGTATGGGGTTTCCCACCCTGCCACACAAAGGGGGCTTAGCTGAGAGGCAGCATGTTCTCAGGCATTGTCTCTGTGTCGGGACCACCCGTTCCCACTGTCAGTCAAACAATACAATTCTACAAGTCCTGCTTTGCCCCCAACCCCCATCCTATTTACTCAGCCAGCCCCTCCCTGCTCCCACCACCCACACTTTGGACACAGGGAGTGGTGACATGGTGTTTTTTTAGTGATGAATGTGGACTATTAGTCAACAGCTGGGCCACGATTCATTCAATTGATAAGTCAAGTCAAGACACGGTGGTGTTGCATTAGCATGCTGCAACAGAGGACATGAATACGGAACAACAAATCAGGCCTGCAGTTTTTCCCATTTAACAAACATTTGAATGACAAAAAGCTGCACAAGCTCTATAAGTGTGGACTCCAGTGCACTCTGTGTTAGTGAAGACAGAGATTTTCCTTTCATTTCCCCTTTATTTCAGTCATTTTTTATATAGTTTTATTGACAAAGCATTCTTGTATCTTCCATGAAAAGACAGTTAACATTCCCTGGACATTTCTTTCTCAACTCATCTTCGAAAGGGGGTAGAGAGGTTTGTAATGGATGAGCGAAACCCCTCTCCATCAAGTCTGAGACCTAATGTATAATACAGGTCAACTTTACACCGTTTTAACCATAATAAATCACCCTGTAACACGGCTACAGCTGTGGATTTGAATCAATCAATACTAAATCAGTATTCAGAAACAGTAGCTTATCAGGTTATTGAGAGCACCAGTGAGGTACAACAACATGGCCTTGTGGGTCCCGGGGGCCTTGTCTGAGTTTTTGGGGCTGTAGTCTCATCCAATCAGACGTGTGCCTGACTTTGTTGACTGATGTCTCTGTGCAGGCTCAGGCATGAGCCGGCCTGAATCGCGCCTGGGGCTATGTTGACCGGTAGTCAGGCAGGAGTCAATATGGCTCCAGGCTAAAGCATCTGGGCAGACAGCTACAGCTAGGTAGCCAAGCCGACATTTTGCATTACATGTGTGGAATTACGCTGATGCTCTTTTCCAGAGACACTTAATAATGAGTGACACAGAACTCAAAACCCAGATCATTCACTGGACATGCAGCAAAAGAGTCCAAGTACTCAGTCCAAGCGCCAAGCAATAAATGACAATGGGTGACAGATAAGTGCCACAACAGGAAACAGGAGCTGAGGTAGAAAGATTTGCATGGAGCTGACATTAATTATTTGCGACTGGTCTTGGCTTCACTTACTTGATGAACTCAACAAGGGAATAATTGTCCTGACAGTGACCTTGTATGCTACCATGTATAGAAGTATGTATTCTGCCATATATTCTGATTGACAAGGCTGATAAATGTTTTGTCATATTGCTTTTTAACAGCGAGCACCTGTTGGCAAGCAACCGGAGGTGGTCATGGGGAGGATTTCTGTGTCTCTGCTGGGATTTTGTTCTGCAGCTTCTTTCAAAACACCAGAGTCAGATGTCTGTCTGTACAGCAGGAAGAAGCTGACATTGTATTCTCATCACCTGAACTGTGACCCATCTTGGTAGGGAAACTTCCACTTCTCTGTCCATTAGAAACATATCCCCAACCTGACAGGATGTAAGCTTGTGAAATAGCAAATTGATTGCATGTGTCCCCATCACAGTTGCAATGAGAGCCTTAACTGAGCATCAAATGTACCAGGCTCTTCTCCAAGTGAGCATTTGCAGGTTTAAACACATCTAGATGGAAGTTTTCGACAGCATTTCAATTACTATAATTCAATGTGGAGTAAAGACCTACATGTCATTGAAAGAGGGGCAATCAAGTAAGCCAAGTTGCAACCTCCAGGGCTCAAAAATGATGCCAACGCGGGAGTGCCAAAACTGCAGTTCCTTGAATGGCCACAGAGCCCCATGTTAAAATGCCCAACTTTACAGCACAACATGTTCACAGCCTGGGTTTGGGTTTGGTCTCTATAGATAATTTCCCAATTCATAACTGTTTGGGGGCTGAATTTTTATATAACTTACTTACAAATTATATTAAGGCTTAAAGTTCTGCATAATTAATTTCTGGCCGCGAGGCTGTGTTTTTAATTCGGCCCACCTCATCTCCATCCATGCTCCACCTCTTTGCCCATTTTTGGATTAGCCGTCAGGCACTGCCAAGATGGCGATGGACAGAGTCATCGGCAGCAGGCTGTCCACATTCACTGTTCGTACATATACCTCTGAAAAATAATGCACTATATGTTTTGATATCATTGATTTTCATCTTCAACTGCTTATCCCGGGGTCAGGGTTGCGGGGGGCTGGAGCCGATCCAAGCTGACATCGGGCGTGAGGCGGGGTACACCCTGGACAGGACACCAGGTTAATTGATTACTCTAAGAATTGCCCTTAGGTGTGAATGGTTGTCTGTCTCTGTTCGTCTCTATGCACTATATGTAATTTACATATTTTTTGTTGTAGAAATTATATCCAGAGCATAGAAAGGAAATCAGGTGATGTAGGCAAAGAGCGGCAAAATCCACATCGAGGGACAGTCAGTGTGGTTGATGGGTCCCAGAACACAGGACCTTCACCCAGGGGTTCACGTCCTGGAAATGTTCCTAGCTAAGCAGAACCACAACCTTTTTTCTAATGTTAATCAAGTCATTTTTGGTGCCGTTTAACTGTAACCTTTTGTTTCCTAAATTTAACTGTACCGGCCATGTACTGGTCGCTGCTTCACAGCATTAAGTAGAACGTCAAATGTCATAAAATATCATACGAATTGTTGTGGATGAGTTCTCATAAGATATCATGAAAACCTGCTGATGAGAATACATCGCTGGGAGCAGCTGCGGACTTGAACTCACTTGCTCAAACAGACATGATATTATTAATGTATTAAAAATGAAACTGTCAAAAAGTAAGGTCCTTGTAATAACCCAACATTATTATTTGAGGGTCAGACTTGGAGACGTTGTGGCTGCTCCTCACTTACATCCTGGTAGTTTGCTGTGGTGGAATGCTAATGACGGTGAATCACAGGTCTCCGGTCGATGTGCTGGAGGGAGTGAGGAAGTCAGGAGACCACCCAGATCTACTCCATGTCTCCGTCTGAAACACTTAGTGGTGTAATTATATGGGAGTGACATGTGAAAAAACACTGTGCAAATATGGATTAAGACCCAGACAGACACTTGTGTATGCGTGCCATGCAGCGTGCACAAAACACCACATCTTACTTTCCTTTAATCGTCCCCAAAGTTAAGTAAAAATATGTTGTATGTATGGGTGTTAGAATTCTCTCTACTTGAGACTAAGTAATTAGTTATCCCTCATCGTTCACGTTAGAAATGGTGTAGCTGTTGAGATGCTGTGAAATCTCAGTATTTTTATAACATCCCACTCTCAGATCCTCTTTAACTAAATAAGATGTTTAATCCTGTCTAGCTGAGGTTTTGTTATCTGCAGAATGTCTCTCTTTACAAGATCACTCTTGGAAACTATCTTGCACAATCACAGGAGTGTTGTAAGGCCCTTTCCAGTGATCTAATAAGGAGTCACAATGCTCGACCTTGTTTAATTGTTCTGTCAAAACCAGCAGATGCTGTGATTTCCAAATAGAAGCAAACCGGTTTGCACTCACATATAAGCATATTTCTTTTATTTTGTGTTGTATTTATTGATTCATAATGCAGGAGAGAAGCATGCACATGTGTATGATAAAGCACACTTTCAATGATCATCACACTTCAATTTCTTATATCAGGTAACTGGAATCAGGGACAATTATAGAAGACAGGTCAGATAGAGCCGATAATAACAGCACCAAGGTATAGCAGTAAAGTTGTAAAATCAATACTTCTTCAATACCACGTGTTTAAAATGTTAAATCTCCATTAATTACATTAGATGGGAGCAAAAGTACAGTACGGTATCAAAGCTATAAGAAAACAACACAAATGACAAATGTATGTAAACAAAAAACAAACAATGGTAATGGGCACCAACAGGACTCCGTGGGGCATTCAGGTGCACTTCTGAAACTTTAACTGTGACAGAAGTACCCTTGTGCCATCTAGAAGGGGATTTTTTTCTGGACCAGCACTGTTTGCAGGTCAATAATTTGTTTGTGTGCCTCGGACTTTTATTTCCTTTTTGCCATGGTATTATAGAGGTATGAAGTATCTTTTTTTTAATACTAGTATTGTATCAAAGGTTTAAATTCTGGTATTGTGACAACCTTAGTACATAGACTCAAGACACAATTGACTTACGTGGTGTGGCAAAAAAGACAAAACAACAACAACAACAGGCCAGGATACTTATACATGATACACCTTCATAGCAAACACTTCACTGCCGTTACTGTGGTGATGTTTCTATCCGGATAACGTATCCCGATACAGATCACGAAAAGATTTATTTTTGTTGTCCTGTTGATAGGGGAGTAAAATGCTTCCATAGGAGAATAACAAATGATGTATTTAGTTGTTTAACTTGGACGACTTGTTGTCAAAAGCAGTATTAATCTAAATCAATACTAACCATTACAGTGAGCTGTGGCAGTTTTTCAGTATATTCTCACACTTTCTTGCAACTAAGGAGCAAAGTTTACCTCCTTTTTTTATTGACCACTAAATCAGTGCAGGTGCATGCGTTTAGATTCCAGGATGTTATATAAATGTCATTATTTAAAAAAATAAAAAGTGATAAAAACATAATTAGTGCAGGGTTTTACGACGATTCAACTCTGATACTAACCCTTTGCATTTGTAAAGAATCCCTTTTGTGTACGGTGATATTGAATGTCTTATATTAGAATGAAATTAAATGCTCATAGCTCACGAACAACTGCTGTGCAGTTCACCTCACTGCTGGCGACGTGTCTTCCTCCCTCTCCCTTCCATGAAACCTTATATCTGTGTTTAGTTGATCGAATAAACATCTGTATGTGCAGCAGCAGAGATCCCACAGCCCGCTGTGAGAAGCTCCAGTGTTTTTGGTTTAGAGAAAATACAATTGAAAACAAACACGGCGTTCAGAAGTATAGACAATGCCAGGGTGGCCGGGCGAGAGTGCAGCACATTCCTCTCCATTTGAGCTAATATTCTGTGAGATTCTGTGCTTAATGTAATTACTGGGGAAATGACAGTCTCAAATGCGCAGGAGGGAGTTGGTGACTGAATGCAGGGACAGACGTTAATACTCTGAAATTCACTCTGTTACTGTGGGAGTAGTGCTAAATGAATTTCCCAGAATTCCAAGGCTCAATTTTGACATGGGCCGAATTTCCAGAGACGTTTTTACCTCCGAGGGATTCAGCTACTCGCCGGACTACTTTCTGCTAAACAGAAGAAACTCCTGCAAATATATTAATTTATGAATTTTCCAGGGACAAACTATTAAAGTTGGAGCTCAGTGGCTGCAGAAGGGGCGAGCTCAGCTGTTAAACAGATGGTGGGGAAAGTCATCTTTGCAATAATGAACAAGTTTCCAATCTGCAACCGGCTTCTGAGGGAGTTCAACAATAATATGTGGTAACGTGATCAACGAAAATACTAAGTTTGGAATGCAAGTATTTGACTTAAAGTCTGAACTTTGCTGCAGAAAATATGACAAAAAGCTTGTGAGACATATGAAGTACGCATTTAGAATAAATACCTCAACATAATAGTTTATTGTGGACCAGAGGTATCATGCCAGAATTTTATTTAACCTTTAATTTGAGTTCAGAGAAATTATATTTAAGACCAATTGATAAGATAATGACTAACAAGATCAACTTACCAATGTGATTCATCATCAGTGCAAAAATAACCTCCATCAGGGAAAAAGACTTTCAGTGAAAGAAATATAATCCTGCCTGTCGAATTGAATGGAAACCCCCCCATCCACAAACAAAGTCCTATTATTGTCTTAAAGGAATATTCCAACCATTTGGTAAATGCGTTTATTTGCTGTATAACAGTTCAGTTAGATGAGAAGATCAACATCAAATTCCTCTTCAAAGGCCTTAAGTCCTTTTCTCTTTCCTGAGTGAACTGGGCCAGCTCAGCTGTTCAAATGGGATGTGATGTTAAATGCTTAAAACTATCTTGCTGTACACCAGGGGGGTCAAACTCAGGCCCGTGGGCCAAATCTGGCCCGCGGTGTAATTATATTTGGCCTGCAAGATGATATCAAGGTTCTATGAGAGCTGGCCCGTGAGTATAAAGCGCATACGACGCGCCTAGACGCGGTACGGTTCCACTCACACTGGTCAAACAAACTAGACTTTGCCTGTGAAACGTGCTTGGGCACGGTACGGGTGGACAGTGTGAGTGCGCCCTTATATGTGACTGTTGCGATGGACATTTAAAAAGATGCCGCCGAATGGTTTGCGGTTGTTTGATGCGGCGGTGGAGTGTTTACTGCAGATTTGGACAGATGAAATGTGCAGAAACAGTCAGACAAAAGTAAATCTCTGAGGGGTGATGACGTATTGAGCAATAGAGCAGCGGCCCAGATCATTATAAGTAATGTGAGTACAAGCAGGCAAGGCCACGGGGGAAGAGGAAGGGGGAAAATGACCATAAAGCACAGGGCACGGTATGAATGGACAATGTGAGTGCACCCTCAGAGCCACCAGGGTCGCTAATAAGAAGGGGTTTCTGAGCCATACAGATAACTTTTAACACTTAATCAAAACATTTCCTCTGTTATGTTCACAGTCTGAATCTCACATTCTAGAGTAACTGTGTCATATTTTGTTTTATGCCTCCATAAAAATGTGTTCCACAGAAATTAGCCTGAGAATTACTGCACGAAGAAAAGATCTTTGTTACATACTTGGTATTTTTACAAAAGGCAACATTAGAGGCTGTTCTGGAACTGAAAGTTCCTGAGATTCATTTTTATCAGCCATCTGTCTTGACAAAGTGTCCTTCACCAAGACACACACACACCCGCACCCTCCTCCCTGCTCAGCAGTTGTTCTGGATGAGAATATCAGATAAAAGTGTTGCCATTAACTGTCAGTTTTTTTTTCTCACAGCTACAAAGGTTTGCTGTATTGAGAGGTGACAGAGGAAGACAGCTTCTATGTCACATCTTCTATATCCGGTCCTCAAGTCTGCCGTAACACACTTTCAAAATACTATTTCTGGATCCAAACCCTCCATCGAACAAATCAAACAACGACGGCCGACCTGTGCACCTTTTACGATCACTTCTTTCTTCAGTGAGACAACTTTTCATCAGTATGAAAGCAGAAAAATGACAATACCTTCATTTCTTGTGCTCAGATGAGTTCAAACTACGGGGAACACAGCAATGGGGCATTGTAGAAATTCGAGGCTTGGACCTGCTTGGGCCTGCTTGGACCTGGAAATAGTATTTTGAAAGGGCGCTACGTTACAAAAGCTGTGATGACCAAGTAGTGAAGGTGTTGGATTTGAAATCCAATGGGGACTCCCTGTGTAGGTTCAAATCCTGCTCACAGTGAGCATATAAGGCCACAGCCTAAATATGTTATAATGCTTAAGCACTTTACACTTCCTGGTCGTGGCCTGGTTGAGAGAGGTGGGCCTCAGCCCGGCTCGATTGCACATGTACAAGCACAAGCATTGAAAGCAGTCCTGAGGACTATCTATATGCTGCCGTACCACGCAGCAGACATTTAAAAAGATGCCACCAGGGTTCTCAGTGGTCTGATGGAGTGTTTATTGCAGATTTGGTCAGATGGAAATATTCAAAAGCAGTTGGACAAAACAAAAGCTCCGAGGGTTGATGACGTATAAGCAAGTAGTAATCTTGCAGGGGAGAGGAAGAGGGGACAATCACGCTAAAGCACGGCCCTCATCAACTCATGGTATGAAGAAGAAGAAGCTAGCAAGCCTAACATCAGAACGTTAGCATTTTAACATGAGCATTTAGCTATAAGGACAGCCTAGGTGTCGCTACCATGGCAGTTTATTTTAACAGCTGATGCATTTTTTTTTCCTGATTCTGGTTCAGCGTCTGTGCTTAGAATTTGAATAGCCCTGGGCTCAAACAAAAAGGGCATACGATTTTAGCATATGATTATTGTAATATTATTCTTTAATACTTCTAGGAAGGAGTAATTTATTAGTCAGCCAGTGGACTGACAGAAACATAATAACCAGCTCAGTCACGGCACACTGTAAACTAAACACTGTGTGGAGGTGTGTTATTTTTGGTTCTGGCTACCTTGACCTGTTAGGAGACTCTATTTGGCCTCCCTAACAGTGAGACTGCAGGAGGAAGGAAGGAGGAGACATTCGATCTGGAGTTTCCACATGTGTCTTTTCTGCCCTGCCTGCACATTCTGGGCACATGTATGGACTGGAAGACCTACTACCTACTGTATTTTACTGTAGGTGTACATATGCTCTGATTTGCTTGAGCGATGCAGACCTGCACTTGGACGAGTAAGGTATGCATTTCAAAAATTCAGACTGCTGTTAGACATCAAAAACATCCAATCTGAGTACATTTTGTACATGCATTACGGGATAGTGCCCTTTGATAGCTCAGTTGGTAGAGCGGAAAACTGTAAAACTGTACAAGAACTGTAAAAGAACAGAGATGAAATCCATAAACTGTACTAAATATGGACGTAGTCTCCGTGACGTCGCCCAAAGTAAGTTATAAGTAAGCTCACCACAAGGAGATAATGGTATTAATCTCTAGATTATAATTCCCCAAATCACCATTGCAAACACTGAATACATATATGGTTTCCACAATGTTGCTATCGACAGCTCTGTGTCAGGTTATTATCTTGAATATGACTGTTGAGAAATAACATAAAATGATACTAGAATTTCACTCACCAGAGAAACTGCACCTACCTCTTGATTTAAATGCGTTAGCTTAGTTTAACCCAAGTACCAACACCACAAACATGGCTGAGTTGTCTGTAGCAGAGTTATCAGCTAGCTAGCAGCTATCGTTAGCCTCCTGTGATGGCAGCCACCTGCCACTCAAAGCAGCCACACCCTTAATTATGCATACATTCAAGGCTTAATTTAAACGGGTGACGCACCCCCGTAAAGTTGTCGTGAATGGTAATTAGCTATAGAACCTAAACTGTTTTTCTTGTACCAGGCTATAAACATGTTTAGTTCTGCTGTAATTTGTGTATTTTAACACGGGGCTATATGAGGATTGATTCACTTGATGACCTACAAGTTGTTTTTGGTACTTTCGTGATGGCTCCATCTCTCAGACCAGGTTTTCTTGCTTGCTGAAATCTTTAGGTTTCTGGTTTGACTCCAGCTCAGAGGAGGAGCCTTTCAGTTGTTGTCGCTGTTACAAAGACTGCTCTTGTGAAATGGGCAGCTGCAGCCCAGCAGGTAGAGCAAGACATTGATGATGCTAAAACAAAAGAGGGGCACAAACACACATCTTCTCTCAGCATGAGCAACACCCAATACCCATAAACAGATGGTTTACTGCTAATATTAGATACCACGCCTTCTTTAATCTAGCCAACAGGAACTAAATATAACTTTTCTTTCGCTTCACTTTGCAATTTTTTGTGTTTTTAACATGATATACACACGTATTATTGCAACTTCTTTCAAAAATCCTTTTTGACTTTCACACAGCGTTTTCTTTTCAAACCAACAAGCCTGGATGAAATGAACTTTATCATGAAGTCATAAACTTTTAAGAAGGATATTTAGCCACCAATGTATAACACAATTCCATGTGGTCCTTGGTCATTGTCACACAGAATTAGTCTCAGGTTTAGTTCAAATTTACTTTGTAGACATCGAGGTGAGGCTATTGAATGAGAACAGCCGGGAGAGATTTAGAATCTTGCTAAAAAAACGCATGTCGAAAACAGACTGCTGCTCGCTGAATCATTGTCTGTCGTTCAGAATAAACAGACCACGGACTGGTTACAGCAACAGCACTGGGCACAGCCTTTTATTTCTACAATCATTATACTGTATACACTCTACTGAGAATGTCTGTTTTGCATTGGCAGGTAAAGTTTTGGCACCTGAAACGATGCCACAGTTTTGGCATCCAAGACAGCTCGGGCTGCAGGACGACAAGAAACAACAATGTAAGAAAACAAACAGCTTATTGGATTATCCAAGGAGATTCCTCAATTCAGTCAAAGCTTGAAGGAATATTTTGTACCCAACGTGATTGAAACTGAGATGGACGTCATGTTCTTTGGTATGGTTATGGTTGTTTCTCTATCGGAATCCTGTATTGGTGCAACATTGTTGAAATAAATACGATTTGTTCTGAATGCTGTGGCCTCAGGGTTCTCTGTAGCGTGTTTATGTGATCATGTGTCTGTCTAGCTGCACTAACCTCTCCACAACCTTCAGGCAGATAATCATCCCACATGGTTTATATCTGGCAGCACATCGAGAGTTAGATAAGCAATGAAATAAAATGCACTTGTACTTTTGTCTTAGTGGATGGGCGTACACGGACATAAACACCCAGGCACTTTTATGCAACATATAAAATGTATGCACAGTAATTTGTATGATCAGAATCAGTATCAGAAATACTTTAATAATCCCAGGGGGAAATTGTTTTCATTGCAAACTCCAGCTATACAAACAACACATACCTATATTTTGGCGATATCTAGCCAAATATGACGTTCTATTTAACGCTGTGAAATGGTGATAGTTATGTGACCATGACGGTTAAGTTTAGGCAACAAAAGGTCATGGTTAAGTTTAGGCACCAAAACAACTTGGTTAAGATCAGTAAAAAAGGTTTGGCTGAGCATTTCCGGGACACGGACACTCATCCCCCAGGTGAATATCCTGTTTTAGGACCCATCCACCACTCCGACCCCTCCTCCCTGCATGGATTTTGGTGCTCTATACCATGTCCCTGTTTAACTGTTAGAAGAAGTCATGCAAACAGCAGTGTCAAAGTCAATAAAATTGAAAAAAAAAACACACAGAACTGAAAAAATAAATAACATAGATGTAAACAAAGTGCATCGGATGGTTATGCTTCAGGTGGAGATTTGTTGTATTTGCGCGTTCAGTTGCTATTCTTTTCAAACAAATGCGACGGTGAAGCGGTTCACCGCAATCATTCTGTTTGAAACCGAAGTGCTCCCACATGGCACAGCTGTCGCATTCAGCTTTGAAACCAATTTCATCTTTTTATACCTCAAAAACTCAACTACCATGTTTGCTACTCACAGGCTCTGATGCTGCACTCTGATTGTAAGGCCAGGGGTCCACCTCCAACACAACACGTGATGAGGCTTAAAAGGGGTCAAAAGAAACTGAAACTGATGCACCGGAGTGAAAACTCTTTTTTCTCTGATGGAAATGGAAATGATCACGCCTGGCAAAGTTACAGAGCTCATTAAAAGTTATCGTGTGATGAATCAATTTACTGCTTATCACGACAGGCGAACATTTACAAACTTTACAGATACAAGTCGGTAAAGTCATGGTCAGAAATTTTAGGGAGCACAAACAGAAGAAAAACACATTTTTGAGTGAAGGGGATACTTCAACAAAAATACTTGGTTGAGTTTAGGAGAAGATCATGGATTGGCTTAAAATGACTCACAGACCAAACTACATCACGTACTGATGTCTATAACAAAGCTGGGTGATTTCAAAATTCACCACTGACATTTGTCATGACCAAAAGAACGAGGTCGCGGGTACAAGCTGCCGAAATGGGGTTTCTCAGGAGGGTGGCTGGAGAGGGGGAGAAGTTCAGCCATCCGTGAGGAACTCGGAGTAGAGCCGCTGCTCCTTAGCGTTAAAAGGAGCCAGTTGAGGTGGTTCAGGATCATCTAGTTAGGATGAACCCTGGGCGCCTCCCTAGGGAGGTGTTCCAGGCACGTCCAGCTGGGAGGAGGCCTCGGGGAAGACCCAGGACCAGGTGGAGAGATTAGATCTCCACACTGGCCTGGGAACGCCTCGGGATCCCCCAGTTAGAGCTGGTTAATGTGGCCCGGGAAAGGGAAGTTTGGGGTCCCCTGTTAAAGCTGCTGCCCCCACGACCCGACAACGGATAAGCAGATGAAGATGAGATGAGATGAGATGAGACCACTGACATTTGGTTTCATAAAATACTTGGACACCTGGGTGAAAGTCCTGTCTTTGTTTTACTTATCCACCACTCCAACCTACTCTCTAGGTGGACTTTATTATACGACTCTACCTTACTGACCTGTTTCTAAGCAACTTACAAAACCATCACTTTTTTTTTTTGGTGAGGACGAAAAATGTAATGCTGTAATACTGTTGATCGTAAAGTTATTATACGGCTTTATACCCTTTTCTCTTATATACTAATATATGCGATGTTGCATTTTCCATAATTTAATTTGTCCATGTCCTCTAAAAGAACACATAGAAGCTTTTTGTGATCTGGCTTCAATACCGTTCACAGTTAGAAAATATATCTGTTTTATGATTTTTAACAAAGCTAATGCTACGGTTTGGTTTGGTTTACACAATAACCTCTAAAGATTCTGGTTTAGTTTAAAATGAGTACTTTGTTAGAAGGGGGAACTTTGTCATAATTGTTACGGTGATATCCATGTTTGAGAATGATCGTGGTCAAGCTTTAGGAAAAACTAAGTAGACTGTCGTTTGGAAGCAAGAAATGGACAGTTGGACAGTGGACAGTGGTCTCCTGTGTTAAAGTCCGATATTTTGTTGACCCAGACCCATCCATCCACGGCTGCTAGGACTTTGTCACTTCCTTGTAAACATGTTGTTTCAGGGCACTTGCTGAAACACCAGGCGGTGGAAGACAACCGCTATTAATCATTTGTTATTTAAAAGACAATGTGGCAAGATATTAAGATGTACACTATACCTACTAACACGTGAACTCCTTGTATTCAGTGCAAATGTAAACAATAGGTAAAAATATATATATATATTACACACCAAGGGCATAAGAAACTGAGAATTTGCTGTAAAGGATCCAACACTCTCTCTCTCACTCACACACACACACACACACACACACACACACACACACACACACACACACACACACACACACACACACACACACACACACACACACACACACACACACACACACACACACACACACACACACACACACACACACACACTCTGCTTCAGGCTATGTAGTGTAGCAAATAGAGCTGCCAGGAGAAATCGTGCCTGTCTGTCTGTCTGTCTGTGTTCCTGCTTGTCTGTCTGGCTGCCTGCCTGCCTGCCTGCCTAACTCTATCTGTCTGCATGTCTGTCAGAGGTTGTCATTAATCTGTGGGATAAATGAATGTTTGCAAGTCTGGAGTTGAAGCTTTACAATCCCTCTCAATAGAAACCTGTCACTGGTGGAAATGTTTTACATCGAGGCAGTTAATTGACACTTGCTCTGAGTGACATTCGGTGAGTGAAAAGTCAGCTCCAATTTGTAGGTTGCCAAAAGAAAAGTTTATATAGTGAGCAAAATCCTTGAAGAAATATGGATGAGACTAAAGTACAGCATCTAACTAAAGCAAATAATCTGTCTCGCTGTGTGTACTTTGGTGTAATTTGCACACGTGGCACATTCAATATTAATAAACTGCATAAACCATATGACCTCTGTGCTGCTGTGGTAGTGCATCAGGGCTCTGTGGATTGAGCTGAGTCGAGCACGTCATCCGCAGTGGGTTACAGATAAGCCCACTTTAAAACCTAGTCATGTCAAACCAAGTGACTAATACGTCTATTTGGAAATGAATACCTCCACTAAATATATGTCACTGTGTGCTTCTGACTGTGGATGCTGGGTAAACAGACACAGGGATCCTACAGGAACATCACTCCGCCATTGCAAGTGAAACTGTGTTTGCCATACTAACATAGCACTATGGATGTTACCACCGGCAAAATATCTCAAATATCTATTAAAATAAAGTGTTTTCTATGTTCAGGTGTGTCTTCCCTGTGGCGGGGCTAGGTGGTTGTGTTCAGCCGGAGGTGAAGGGAAGCGTCTGGGCAGGTTAGCATCGCAGAGTGCCACTGTCGGGAAGCTGTCTGCTGCTGTTCTATTGCCAAAAATATGACTTGCTAGCCCTGGCGTCTGGCTACCTTGCAAGACAAACTGAGCTGCTGCTATTGGGGCGAAAACTGCATACCTGCAACGTGGACTTCAGGATTTAATGACTCATACCAATCTCCACTACCCTTTCAGTGTCATAATTCATGATATATCCAGAATAGGTACCCTGTTAATAAACATTCGGATGCAAACACAGTGCACCTAATCATCCATTTGCTCTCAGTGTTGAACTATATAAACATAAAATCCCAGAACATATTCGACTGTGCAGAGGTGTGTTGTCATACAGGCAATTGAGAGTTTCAGTATTTAGATATTGAATTAATGGATGGGCACTCATTTGAAAAACATTGCTATCAGTTTTCAAAAACCCCAATTAGATTCTTGTAAAAATATGAATTGTTACATACACCCTGCTATAGTTACAGAAACTCATTCATCTCAACTCATCTATTCATGATCATCATTTACTCATCAAGAAAATGTCGGTGTGTTGGTAAATAATTAAGTTGCAAATTACCACCAATCCTTTTAATCATATATTCCCAGACATGATGAAAAGTCACTCTGCAGAACCGAGACAGACAGAATGCAGGCACCAGGGAATGTGGTCATGGATAAGATTTGGGATCATATGAAGGGGTCTGAATAAACCAGACACACACACACATACACATACACATACACACACAAACACATACACAGACACAGACACATACGCGTACGCGTACGCATACGCAGACACATACACATACACAGACACATACACATACACAGACACAAACAAAAACATCACCTGCACATACACATGGATGCACTTTTGGTCTAATGGGAGCTGTGGCATTTTGATTAATTTGTTATTCATCTATAACATGACACTCATATTATCCATAACTTCTGTCAGTCATTTATTTGATTTGTTTAAGCCAAGTTGATCTACAACCAAACAAACAAGTTGGGACAAAGTTGCAAAACACTGAAACCCCATATTCATATTCAATTGAAAATAACACAAATAAATGTTGACACTTCATTGTCAAAACTTCATTGTTTTTTTTTAAATGACATGCCTATATTGAATTTGATGCCAGCAACACAGTTCAGGGAAGTTGAGATAGCAGAAACAAAGACGGGAAAAGTTGTGAAATGCTCAAAGAAAACACCTGGTGGTAGTCTAACAATGAATGAGGTTAAGTGGCAACATGCTAGTAACATGACTGGGTAAAAAAAGAGCATCCAGAGGGGCTGAGTCTTTCTGAAGTAAAGATGGGGAGGGCTTCACCACACTGAAAGACTGTGCTGGCAAACAGTTCAACAATTTAAGAATAATGTTTCTCAATGTAAAATTGCAAGGAATTTGGGGATTTCATCATTTGTGATCTTTGGGCCATCACACTGCACTGCATTAAAAACAGACAGGATTCTATAGTGGACATCACGGCATGGGCTCAGGAACCAAAATCATTGCCTCTACCAGCTCGTTATCGGTGCACAGTTCAAAAGCCAGCATCTGTGATGGTATGGGGGTGTGTTAGTGCACACTGCATTGGGTAACCTGCACATTTGTGAAGGCACCATTAATGCTGAATGATATATCTGGTTTTCGAGCAACATATGCTGCCAAGTGAAAATTTCCTGTCGGGGAAGGCCTTGCTTATTTTTAGCAAGACAGTGGCAAACCACATCCTGCACATATTCCAACAGCAGGGATCCGTAGTAAAAGAGTCCGGGTGCTAAACTCGCCAGCCTGCAGTTCAGACTTGTCATCCATTGGAAATGTGGTCCATGATGAAATGTAAAATATGGCAAAGGAGACCCAGAACTGTTGAGCAGCTAAAATCAAGAAAGGGAAAACATTCAACTTTCAAAATGACAGCAGTTGGTCTCCTCAGTTCCCAAACGCTTACAGAGAGATGTTCAAATAAGATGTGATAAACAACTGTTTTTGTTGGTTAAATTAAATTTTTTCAGTTTTAACATTTGAAATGTTGTCTTTGTGCTATTTTCAATGCATTCTGTTGATATTTATATTTTACACAGCGTCTCAGCTTTTTGGGAAATGGGGTTGTATCTCAAAACGGGGGCAAAAACATCAAAAAGGCAGTCAAACAGCTGCAATGTGGACACCGAACAGAAATTCAAACCTGCTGGTCTGAAAGAAAAAGCTGACCATTATTGAATTCATGTCCAGTAAATATTTGCAACGTTACAGGGACATTTGCACATGACTGGCATTGGACATTGGGAGGGGTGGTTTGTACACTATTTGTTTCTGTTTATACATTTCTCATGGCCACCTCAACCCTTCAGCCAAGTTTTTCAGTGAAACAGATGTAGACTCTGCTCTCTGTTGTATATGAAAACAATCTTGCTATCTTGTATTTTGTCTAAGGAACACTGTGTGTCTTAACTGAAACATGTTTTCCAAATTACCCTAGACTAAAATGACAAATTCGATGTGTGTGGCTTGTCTGAATATAATTACATGTCTTTGTGCCAAAGATCCACATTGATGCTGTCTCTCCACCTTGAGCTTGCTTTACCAGTCTCTGTATAAATCATTGCTCAAAATATGCTTTCCTTAAAGGCGTATGTTGTGTATTATGTCTTGATAGTTTGTTTTGATTTGATTAAATGTATTAGAACGCAAATATTTTGTTATCTAATTCTCTATTATTTATTCATATTCGATCACTTTTTGAATCTGGGCCAAAACTCTGTAGCCTACGTAAGTGTTCAACGCTCCTCGACAGCAGTGAAAGTTACAGACTGAGAGGTGGTTTACTTTGGATGCGGAGTCAAACTTGTGTGTTTACAGAGGAATGGGGAAGCCACAGGCGTGATGTTGTGTGGTCTTCCTCCCTGGGTCAGCACCTGAGGCCAAAAAGGACTTGTGGGTCTAAATGCCATTTCAAATCTTTCCCATTCATTTGCTTGCAGTATCTTGTGCATCCATGGGGGAGCTTTCCTATCACAAGCATCACTGTCAGCTAAGACAACCATTTCATTCCCCCAAAAGTTGACCAATAACCATCTGTTTCACTTTATCACAATAATCGTTTTATCACGCCACTGGTTTCACAAATGTTGTCAAATGTTTAAAAATCATATGATTATTATTCACAGATGGATTATTTTAATTACATACACAAAGACAGGGATCCATAAACAGCAGCAGAAATAGCCTCATGTCATATTTGGGTGTTGTGTCTATCTACGAACTACTCCCTAATTACCCTTCCTCCTTAAATATCCCATCCCTTCCAGCCTACACACACTCCCGCACACTTCCCTCACATCCACACCACACTGCTGTAACTACTATATGAAGATAAATTAAATGCAAGAAAACAAATAAAATGTATGATGATCTCTCTTAAAAGTCAGCTGTTGTTTCTGCCGTGTTCATGTACGCTTTGTAAATGCACAGGATTTCATTTTTTTCTTGATTGCTAAGATTAAGAATGCAAATGTGTTTTCATTTGTTTTTGCACTCTTTTTCAAAACCGTTAACACAGACCTCACAGAAAGACCCCAAACTCTGCTGATTAACTGTGTTAAAGAAAAACAGAAATGATGCATAATTATGAATCTTGAAT
Source organism: Echiichthys vipera (assembly GCF_963691815.1). NCBI lineage: Eukaryota > Metazoa > Chordata > Actinopteri > Perciformes > Trachinidae > Echiichthys > Echiichthys vipera. The sequence continues at coordinate 4,825,791 of NC_139840.1, read as the reverse complement.
GCACCTGCGAGAAACGCCTTTGCACAACCCTTCAATCAACAAGCAGTCAGGAATGAATAGAAAAAAAATGTGAAGTTCTGAGTATTTGCACCCAGATGTTTATGTAACAGACAAATGTCTTCAATCAAAAGAGAAAAAAAATAATAGCATTTTATACAACTGCAATTTGTATAACACTAAAATCAGACACTGCTGTCTGGAAAACCGTATTTATGTCTCCAGCTAACACTCACTTCATGACCACCCAGTTACAGAAATATAATGCATATAACAAAAGCATGCCAGTCACAGACGGCAGTTCAGAATAAACCACATCCTATCCTGTAACAAAGTTAGTTAATTAGCTGGTTAGGGTTAAATAATGTGTGTGCAGATCCAATTTAATTACAGTGCACTGTTCCGGTGGTGGAGAGAGAAAAGACAGAGGGAAATGGTAGAAGAATGAACACTAAAATAAGAGATGAATACAGGAAAGGAGGAGGAAAGTAGAGGGAATGAAATGAGAAGGAAGAGAGGGAAATAAATGAACAAATGAAGATGCAAGAGTGAATAAAAAAAGGAAGGAGAGGAGCGCAAGGCAGGTACAAAATAGGTAATGAAAAAATGCAGGCAGGGAGAAAAGAGAGAAGAGACAGATGGAAAATGGGAGGAAAGAAATGATGAAGTGCAAAGAGAAAAGAGGAGGTGTAGAGACAAGGGTAGAGGAAATTAAAGAGATGACACAAGGGAGTGAGGGCAACGCAGCGTAGAAGAGAGGAAAAGAAGGAAAGAAGCAAAGCAAAGGTGCCATAAAATAGATAAGCGTCAAGAAAACAGGGGATGAGAAGGTTAATGTGTACAAGAAGTGGTGGAGGAGAAAGGTGCAGCAGAGTGAAGGAGAAGTGAGCTGCTGAGAGGGCGACACCAAAGGTCAGGGAGAGCCAGGCAGGATTTCTAGCCTCCCGATGGGAAATCCCACAGAGAAGCCACTGACCTTGAACAAAGAGGGAAGAGGAGAGGTGGTAGATACTGATGGAGAAGGGAAGAAGAAAAGACAGAATCAGAGGGGTGTGTGGAGGGAAGGAGGTGAGTGAAAAGCACCGGGTAAAGCGGTGAATAGACAGAGAGAAAAAAGAGAAGGTGTACAAGGAGGTTGATTTGGAAAGAGGGAGAAAAGAGATTGTTTTTTTTCATCATTTGTTGCAATAAACTACAAATATCTGTAAATAGATTTGACTTGGCAGGTGGAGCTAGGAAGAGCTCGAAAGTGGAACAGGGAACGCAGGAAAAAAAAAAAGCCGTCCAATCCAAATTAATTCTCAACAAAAAGACAAACTTGGCGAGAATTTTTTATTGTGTCCTGACTCGCTGCGTGATGTTTTAGTAAAATTACCTCACTGCACTGGCAGATAATCTTACTAATTACCATCAATGTTTTTTTTTCAGTTGGGGAGTTTTCTTTGGTCGACGGCTCGGAAAAATAAGGAGGATGACATTCTAACCCATTCAATTCAATTTTTATTTTATTTTTAGTGTCAAATCATAACAAAAGTTATCCCAGGACACTTTACAGAGTAGGTATAAACCACACTCTATGACTTATTTATGATTTACATAGACCCAACGATTCCCCTGTTGAGTACAGTGGCAATGAAAACCTTCACTATAACAGGCAGGAACGTCGGGCAGACCCAGCTCTGTGGAGGACGGACATCAACAGTGGGTCAATCCCCACAGACCCCCGTGTTAAAACACACAACTCAGACATAAACATGTTTTCAGCCTGGTACAAAAATGTTTTATGGTCTCTCTAGCTTATTGACCCACCCATGACCAACTGGGGTGTGTGAATTTTTACATTATATTAAAGCTTAAAGTTCTGCAGGGGCTGGCCGCTTTGGGTGACAGGTGGATGCCACCACAGGTCAGCTCCGTCCACTCTCCAGTTCTTTGCCCATTTTTGGATTAACCGAGAGAAAGGCGGAATCGGGCATGCCAAGATGGTGACAGGCGGGGCCACGGAGAACCCCCTATAATTTGAGCTTCATCCTGGCTCTTCAGTAACCTATGGGTGATGTCACGGAGACTACATCTATATTTTATACAGTCTGTGCTCTTAACTGTAAGCAATGATTGTCCCATCTCTTTTTAGCCGTACATAGAGTTTACACAGAGTCTCTTTCCTCATCGTTCATGGTATGGAGAAATTCACCATACCTAAAGTTGCCTAGTTTAAAATGAGTCTCAGCAAAACAAGTTTTTACAAATGTTGTGCTTCTTTGTGCAAAGCTGTGGATTTGTTTGGCTTAAGGTTGGATGCAAAATTGAATTATGGAGTTTTCCCTCTTAAGGGTGTGGAGTTATATCAGTTTCTTTGTTTGGGTATAAATGAATCTGAACGCCCTGTCAAAATGCATTGTGAGTTGAAATTGAAGGTTGTTGTTACAGTTGTTTATATTAGAAATGCCATTAAGTAATCAATTATCTAGCATATGCAAAGGCATAATCCAATCTGGGAAACAACAGCATGTATATTTGAAACAACTTTTACAACAGATGCAGAAGCTGTGTGTGTGTGTGTGTGTGTGTGTGTGTGTGTGTTTGCATCATTTGTGTGTATTGTGCTGTGTGACTGATTCTCTCTGTTTACGGCTCGTTAGTGTTGAAAAGGCCTGGACTAAATTCAGCAGGGGGGAAGAGCAAATTGGGGATTATTGGTCCATTTGCTGATTAAGGAAATCAGCTACAGTTTCACTCCAAGACAATGAGATTACATGTCGCCCGACAACTAGCCAGCTTCAGCAAACTACACAAACAACTCTGTGACCACCATACACTTGCAAAGACCACAACAGAAAAAAGATATTGCATTTGCCTATTAAAAAAAGTTAGTAGCTAGACAGCTTGACGGCTTTTAACAAATGTAGTTAATAAATGCCAAACAATCAAGGTACTTCATTTTATTAATGCAAATGAATGCTTTATTGCCACCATTCATCATTTATTTGCAGAATTATTGTTGACATGGATGTCTGCTCTTCCCTGTGTGCAGAGTTTGACACTACTTGGCTGTTTTCACATTAATCAAGTTTCTGTGTTCGCCTCAAATCTCCACGTAGAGGCATTATTTTGTGACATCACAACTAGTTTGGAAGCCAATCATGTCCCAATATACATGGAAAGTTGAAACTGTGCCAGCCCAGTTGCCAGAAAAAAATGTTGGCAAGTTTCTGCAAACCACAGAAACGTTGATATTAAATATTTGTCACCCACTAGTGTCTGTATGAGACAGAATGGGCTAATTAGGGGGGAGGTCACAGTGGATGGTTGGGTCATACACACACTGGACTTTTACCCCAGGGACTGCAGTTCATGGCTTGTTCATGTCCCATCCCATGTGAATGTAAAGCTTAATTACATAAGACTTACTTATTTTAACCCAAACCGTGGTCGTTCCTAATCTTAACCATGTCATTTTGATGCCTAAACCTAACCATGTTGCTAACAACGTATTCCATATTCTACGTGTCTTTTTGCAGAAAAATACAATGCCAACATTTTATCCTCATCTTTCTCCCAGGGCCTTTTCCGGCAAATACACTCATCAAATAAGCCATCGAGACCATTTTTTTTTCTAGAACGGCTAGCAGTAATTAGCTCGGTGCAGCACGGTGAACACATCAAAACGGCTTTTTTAACCACTAATACTGCTCATGATAACGCCAAACCTCTGCAGCAGCATGAGAAGAGTCCCTACACATTAACTGATGCACCAATGGGCTCCTTCCTTTAGGATTGCATCTTGTAATCGACATGAATGGACTTTACTATAAGAGGAGCTGGTACTGGGGCCTATTTTAATAAACTCTGGGTTCACTAACTACGTTGTTGGTGCTTCGGTTAATGTGTAGGGACTCTTATCATGCTACTGCAGAGATTTGGTGTTATTTTGAGCAGCATTTGTGGTTAAAAAAGATGTTTTAATGCCTTCACCGTACTGCCCTGAGCTAATCAGTGTCAGCCACATTACATTACATTAATTACTGTTAGTGACTGGTAGCTACTGTCCGGGATATCTCCGTTAATAGCTGTTACGTGAAAAAATTCTTCTCAAACGCTTATTTGCAGAAAAAGACCTTGGGGTGATTGTACACAAGACATATTTTGTCCAGTATTGTAATCAAAAAATATTTGACTTCATAGAAGATGGAATTTCAGATGGAAGAGAAAATGTAGATTTTGAACGGGGTAAATGAACTGGAAAAAACATATAAGACACAAATTATTATACAAAGACTTCATGTATTTTAAAGAGACCCACATACATATCCTATTCACACAACTCTATATGTACTATATCCATGCACACACGCACACACACACACACACACACACGCACACACACATACACACACACACACACACACAAATGCATGTACACACACCCACACTTCTTATTAATAAGGTAAACAGCCATGCCCTGTCCTATTCTGGAGGATAGTTGGAGGGGTTGTTAGGTGGGAACTCTCCTCAGAGTGCTGAGATTGTGAATGTGTGTGTGTGTGTTAATGTGTGTGTGTGTGTGTGTGTTTGTGTGTCAGCCTCTTTCCTTTCTCTTCTTAATCATCCACATCTTTATTTCTCTGCCTCTCTCTCACTATCTTCTTGCAACCCTTCTTCGATGTCTCTTTTGTTGGTCTCTCTCAAACACACACACACACACACACACACACACACACACACACACACACACACACACACACACACACACACACACACACACACACACACACACACACACACACACACACACACACACACACACACACACACACACACACACACACTCAGTTCACATGTGGTCTCGTCTGAGAGGTGGAGCTGAGCCCTCGGGGTACTGCTGTCTAATGAGCCGCTGGCAGCTCCGCGTTTGTCCTGTCAGAGCAGAGAAATGGCCTCACTGCTAACACTGAAGCCATGTTATCTCTGTGGGGAAGCTAGCCTGAGCTGCAGCATCTTTGAAAGGATTTAGTGCAACTGAGCGTGAAATCCCAATATCTCATGGCGGATATCCTTATTTAAACAGATGTTAAAACCACAACCACCTGGCAGCAGTGGTGTGCAGTATGATCTGTCTGTATATGATTGTCGATTGTCGATTGCATGTAAAGTCGTACATATAGCCGACAGTATCTGCCGATTGGTCTTTGCACTGAATCCTGGATTAGTCATTGTATTTGTGCCACATGTGTCACCTGGACTTTTTGTTATGTCTGTTATGGTTAAAGAATTTTGAAAATGTCAGACACTAACGATTAATGCAACTTCCGTTTGAGTCTGTTGTATTTACGCAAACAACGGATTTGCACTGAAATGTAAAGATTATAAAGAGGATTCAGTTAAAATGTAACATTTGGTTATGGTTAATAATTGGCAAAACCCATCAATATCTCTGCTCACTAGTCAAAAACTCCACCAGTAACCTCAATCTATGTTCTAGCAAATCTGTCCGTTCCAGTTTGCTCCTCGTGACTGGAATGAGTTGCAAAATAGGCTAAAACGCCACACCTTCGGTCTGTTACCCTCCTTTAATAACTCATTACTTTAGCTTCTGATTACTGCACCTGTTTTTAATAAGCTTCTCCAGAACACAGTACACATATCTCTGTTTTTGAAGATGCTATATAAGCCATCTTTCCACTATAAGCGAGTGAGATCTGTCTTTGAGCCAGCTGGTGTTGATGGCTCTGGGCTGCCAGCTGGGAGAACCAAAAACACATAACATGCAGTCCCCTAATAAATGTCATTCATTCATCCCATACACAAACAGGCTCCTGTAACTTAAAATAACCACACTACAGGAACCCACAACACAAGTAAAGCTAGGCTAACATTAAGATGTGATGAGGTGAATCACTCACCCTGTTTATCCAGGAAAATAAGTGACCACTAAAAAACTACACTGGTGGTCCGGGGGCGTTAATACGAAACACACATGGCCCAATGACTAAAAGCCCATCAGTCTGACGGATAATTATCCAGAAAAAAAGAGCTCAGACCCGCTCTGAAGTGGAGTTATTGGGAGTGATTGCCAGCCAATTTTTCATGTCTATGTCAACATTTAATCTACTGTTACACACCTGAGATATGTGATGGTTGTCTGTCTCTGTATGTCAGCCCTGTGATATCCTGCTAGCCTCGTGAGACCATCCTGATCTCTGAGCTCCATTGTGTTTTACTCGCAGATCAGTCTGGTAACTCACTGAAAATTTGGAGAAGTTTGCCAAGCAAAAAAACGAATCAGCGCTGGTTTTGATGGAGCTCGTGTGGCGAAATGAGAAGCGACTGTTCAGTCACCAACATGCCGGATTCCATGGATGAGATGAGCAGCTATCGAGTGAGCCGCTCCCTAGCGCTTTCTTCTCTTGGATCCTTCTGTTGGAATATGGACCGGGCACCTGAAAATTTGCCATTTATCCGTAATTTCATGCTACACAAATGGCAGATATCCTTTACCGACATGTGGTTTTCTAAGCTTTGCCCTGAAGCTGTTAGTAAGTCATACGCTTCGTTGATCTGATTGATTGATTTGGCCTGTATGTTGGTGATAGACGGATACAGTTACGCAGCTGATAGTCCTAAATCATGTACGACTTTTTGTGACGCCCGAAGAAAGAATTTTCCTTTTGGCTGATATTCAACATGATTATACAAAATTAACATCATTCTGTATTATTTTTATCTCTATGACCATGTGAATAAATGAGATGTTTCAATCCTTTCCATAAATGTTTGCACATTTTTATCACTGCTGATTTATTATTCCTCTTGACCACTGCTGTCGGTTAGCCTGCTGTCCGTTCTTCTTTTTTTACGGGTTCTTCAGCGATAATGAGAAATGAGCTGCTGTACATGTCTCTCTGCCCAGAGACTCTCAAATTCACCCCAGGCCACGATGGACCTGCTTGGCCCATGGGTCGATGGTGGGCCATATTCACCTGGAATGTGAATCCGACAATATAAGATGTTACCAGCTAGCTTTTCTTACCACAGAATTGTTTTGCCACCCTCCCACCCATCATTTAAAGAAACAAACAAATGAGTAATCCGAAAGATATTCTATTCCCCCAAAAAGTTCCGGTAATCCATCCATTGTTATTGTTTTAGCCTCATGCATTAAAACAAAAATCAAATGTATAATATGAGCACATATTGATAAAGACGCGGAGCATGTAGGAGGTCTGCTGCAGTCGGGATGTAACAGGAAGCAGAGGGAAGGAACCTGTGACACAGACATCAGTGTGTTGCTGTCAGCGCGCTGCGGCGTGTGTCGGCTTAGTGCCGAGGGAAAAGGGGAACCCCGCTGAGAGGAAAGTCCACTGAACAGCTCATCACACACAAGTGTGTGTGTGTGTGTGTGTGTGAGAGAGAGAGAAAGACAGGGAGGGAATTACAGAGCTGCTGCTGCTATAATTCATCACAGCTCTCCATGATGTACTCCTACACACTGCTGCTCTCTGTGGGTATGATGTTCATATGCACACAGTTGTCTTTGTTGCTGAGTGATTACATCAAGGCAGGTTACAATGTTAAATGAAGCTGTTTTCACACATGCTCTGCAAAAATTATTTATCTAAACAAACATCCAGGGGTGAGGTCTGCAGTTTTATTGGTCATAAGTAATATATAACATATAAAAATAATAGAATATGATACAATAACATTAATAAGGTGGAAAGACATAAAGAACCTGGACATTTATCTTTTTTTTGTGCAATAACTTTATCCACCACTTGAGTGTAATAATTTAATCTTACTGCTCATTTCTGTCATATACAGTCATACATATGTTATCTTATACATTTCACTTATCTGATTCCATTTTCCTTGAATTTTATTTTACCTGTATTCTTTCATCTACTCCATATATATTTAACCAAAAGTTTATTATTTATTGTTTATTGTGTCAGGGACGGTGACGGGGAATTGGATCCCAATGCAGACACAAACTCGGGAGTCAGTTTTAACAGATTTAATGAGCTACTTCACACAAAGGGTGCACAGAGAACGAGGGGAAAACACGGAGAGGACTGGGAAAAACTTGTCATGGGGAATGAGCACAGGAGGGTGGTACGCTGGGAGACAGGCTGGCAGGTAAGCAAGCAGGCTGGCAGTCAGGTCGACAGAGAGATGGGCAACTGGAGCAAAAACACAAGGAACAGTCACAGGTCGACAGGGAAACGGGAAACAGGAGCAACAAAACATAAAGAACAGTCACAAATAGGTCCACGGAGGAGTGAGAGGAAAAACATTGACACAAAGATGAAGCTAGCCCTGCTACACGCTACCGCTCCTGCCGCTGACGTAACTGGAATAACGATCCGGCCCCGAATGAGACTCAGGTCCGGCTTAATATACAGGGAGGCAGGTGATCAGTGCCAAGGACATCCACCTGGATCAACCTGCCAGGAAAACCAGCTCACAACAGGGAAACACAGAAACAGGAGCACATACAGGAAAACACCGACAGAGTGAGACAAAACACAGAGACAATAGGTCTGCCATGATGGAGTCATGACATATTGTTTTTCATACTTTCTGTATTTATTTAGCTAAGAGTTTATGGGTTATCTTATACTGTATTTTTTTTTATACCTCCCTTGTGTTTTTGTAAGCTGCTGGAAATTCAAAGGGATCAATAAAGACAAGTCTAAGCCTAAGTCTAAAGTTAAATACACTAGTAATGGTGACATGAATAAAAATTCTACCGTGGTCACGTAACATCAAATAAAATGGTCTTACATGTGATTTTTTTATGACTCACTGGCAATCACCCTGATCTGTTCTTGTGGATGTGATCTTTGATTCACAATGCAGCAGAAGGGTATAATTTGAATATCTGTAATGTAGAGAAATATGTGGCTTTGTTAAAAAAAAGAAAGAAAATACCCTCCCTCCTTATCAGTCAGTTCCCTTCTCCGTATCTCACTCTCTTCCCTGGCTTTGCTTGTATGTTCTCTGCTCTGTTCGGGGTCATTGGCTTCTCAGCAGGAGTTCCCATCAGAGGCTGCACACAGGAGGTTTCTTGCACCTTGTAAGATGTCCCTGCAGGCAGCCAGCAGAATGCCTACCCCTTTCTCTCCCCTGTTTCATAGGTGTATTAGGACTGAACTGCACTCCGGAAGTTAACTGTAGAGTGTTTCTCCTGTTAGTTTGTAGTGTCAGCGCAAATGAGAACGATGACTGTCAAACCTGGGTGGCACCAATTACCTGAAATGCTTTGTAATTTTTTGAGTGAGAATCTAATGTAGCCTGAATTTCAATAGTAAAGTACTTTTAAAAATGTGTAATTGGATATGGGTGAAATATCTTATTGCCGACATTATCTAAAGCACATTAGGGCTGTGTTTCCCACTGTCCAAAGACATGCAGGTAATAAGTTAATTGGTGACCGAATTGCCCGTCGGTGTGGAATTTAGCGTGGATGGTTGTCCGTCACTGTATGTCAGCCCTGTGATGTCCTGTCGAGAGTGTGCCTCGCCTCTCGGTCAATGTCAGCTGGGAACGAAAAGTAATGCACAGTAATTTGTGCATTTTCCACATATTTATTTCATGTGTATTTCATGCTTTTGTAACTAAAGAAAGCAATGCACTGTAATGCTAGCTTTGCAAGATCAGGGTGGTCTCACGAGCTCCATTATATTTTACTGGCAAGTCAGTCTAGTAACGTGCGGTGGAGAAAATTTGGAGAAGTTTGCCAAGCAAACGAACCAATCAGCACTGGTGTGAGGAAAAGAGAAGCGACTGTTCAGTGTATACAACATGACGGCTTCCGCGGATGAGATGAGCGCATCTAAAGAGCAAGCCACTTGTTAACGCCTTTTTTCTCTTGGATCCTTCTGTTGGAATATGGACTTTGCGTTACACAACAACACATATCCTTTACTGACATGTTTACTTTCTGAGCTTTGCCTCAACGCTGTTAGCATGTAATACGCTTCATTGATCTGATTGGTTGATTTTGCCCGTATGTTGGTGATAGACGGATGGTTTATCCAATCAGCGACCAGTATTTTCGCCCCTTCCCAAAAGATCTCCAAACGAGAGTTCCCAGATGGATATGCTGAGCAAATGAGAATCATGCGAATCAAAACATCTGGCGGAGTCAGGTTACTGTAATGCGTGTGTTTTCCATGTATTCATTTTGTGGGTATTTCACAATTTCACATAGTATAAGACAGCAAATCTCTGCTTGAGGAGGCAGGTTTGGGTGGTGGATGGGTCCCAAAACACACATGGGTCCCGTTCATGTCCTAAACCAAGCTTGGTTTTTCTCTGGCCACTGCAGTCTTTGCCTCTCGACCACCACCTATATAAAGGTGCTGTCTCCCTAAGGGGGCTCTCTGATTGGCTGCTATTTAAAAGTGCCCTAATATAAATTGAATTCCAAGTGATAAGACCATGCATTCTTGTTCACTTGTGAAATATTGTTAAGTTTCCATCAACATCCACTTGTGCAGCCACAACCTAACCTTGAGTGCCCCTGCTTTCCTTTCCTACCGCGTTTTTCCTCTATTCATCTCCTTCCTTTCTTCTCTATTTGTCCTCCCTGTCTTCCCAAGTCTTCCACATACTTCCTCTCACAGCTGAATGAAGGTTAAACACGTGCACATGTATCTGAGTTGTAATGAGTAGCAGGACATTACATAATCTACTCTACCTTATCACTCTTTCCCATTTTTCTTATCTAGGCGGTCGATCGAAATTTCAACTTCGACGGTGCTACCGCTTCTCTGATGCAATTTAGATTGTTCCCCCTAGGTGGAGGAATGGTGTCTCAGCAGGTTAAGGCAAAACCCGTACCCTACCGTACCTGCACTATCGTAGATTTGAATCGAGTATTTCCTCATCTACTCCTGTCTCCACACACCTATCTCCTTCTTTCTGCGCTTCCTCACAATTCTAGCTCCTTCCCCATTCCTCTTACACTCTGCAGCTCATGACCTTCAGTCTCTCTCCATCCCGTCATTCCTGTTGATCCCCTATAAAATCAACTTACGCTGCCAATACACACATGGATTTCCGAATCATGCTGGAGGAGGAAAGTGACTCCTTATCTCTGATCAGCTTGTTTTGTTTTACTTTAAGGTCTTAATGAGCAGTTTTATCTCCACACCACCTACACTCACCACTATCTGTCATTCATCATTATTGAGAGAAGGGGAAGAAGCAGAGGAAACTTAAGTCACTCATATTTATCTCTCTGTGTTGTAGTGCTGAATTCTTTGCCATAGTCAGATGAGAAAATGACGAAGCCATTTTGGGTTAATGAGGGACTTGACCCCATTGAGAAAGGCTACCCCGTTTATCTCCTGCTCTAACAAGCATGTGGCTAACAGCTGTTTAAAACGCCACATATTTACATTTAGAGTGAATCTTATGGCCCCGCCAACCCTTGACAGGAACTTTATGACTCGCAGTTAAAAAGAAACAAATGCGTTTAAGTGCCGGCTTTTTAAAAAGTAATTAACCCATTTGTTCAAATGTCACGGTTTGTGAGTTTTTTCTTTTTTTACATCGAGTGAAGGTTTGATTAGACATGCCGTTGGTTTGTTATCCACTTAGGAATATCTGTCCATTTCATCTCGCCGTCGTGTCCAGAGGCAAATTTCCATTTCTGCTGCTAGATTGGTGGGTGTGAAATCAGAAAGTTAACGTCAAATTGCTGTGAGAGAAGGATGTGTTTAACTTGGCTGTTCCTATTTAGCAATGAGTTCAATCAGCTTCTGGTATCTCTCCTGCTCGCTAATCAAATTGTCTCCGCGTGACACTGTTCTGATGTCGACAGTTGTGGCCTGTCTGTCTTATGCCCAAACACACAGGTGCACTAAACTGAATGCTGCCTCCTGTGCGCTTCTAAAAATCTTGCAACTCTAATTTTTTTATTTGCACATAATCTGGATGGAGCTTCTGACAGTTGAAGGTGTCAGAACCTGACCTTCATTTGGATCTCAACGACACATCTTTAAAGTTTCATGACTGTATCTTGCATGGTCATTGGGCCAGTGGTGTAAATTGAAGGAGCCAAGCCCTCCTTCCAGCCTCTTTGCTTAAATCACACCCAATTTAGACCTTGGTCTTCATATTGATCTAAAACTACAAACCTGTAAAGTTTTGTGACTGTGTCTAACACAGAATCATTAAAAAAGCTACAATCTTGCATTTGATGAATGGGTGGTGGAGTGATTGCCATTAGTTAATGATCCCCACCTACTCCACATGGAGTGTCCCTGATCAGTTTATCCAAAATTGTTTTCAATGTGCACATGTGGCATACAACTCAAAATCCAAAAGTACTTAAGGACAAAAGGGTTTGCCAAATAGATGTAATTTTATTCTAATCAAATCTTACACACTACCTTACTTAAGGCATTGACTCAAGTCTCATGATTGTTACATTGCAGCAATTTTAATGGTCTCTCAGTTGCTCAGTCACATACACACACAGGAAGAGGTGATGGGGATAGTGGGATGTTCTCCAGTTGCATTATTGACCCATCAGGCATGGAGCTGACATTTTGCTCACCAGGTTGTGTGAGGGCAGTAGCAATTTCTTTCCAACTCTTGACTTTTCTTTGAAGTCATATTTTCCATGTGTGCAGCAATAACCGATGACGACGGCTGCTGTCATGTCATTGGCTAATGTGACAAATCGTTCCGTTGCGCTGCCAGTACTACAAGAGCAATAATGAAAATATCATACATGAGCAAGAGCAAGATGATGATCTCACACTACATGAGTAGCAATGCTCCTAACAACACTTGGACTGAGATAGTTTCTCTCCTGAAAGATTCACGCCAAACTCTGCTGTGACATCAGTGCCATTGCTGTAAGTAACTCTTTCTCTAATCTTTCCAATCTTTGTAAAGACCATTTTTAATTCATTTAAATGAATGAATTCATTTTATTTTTACACTTAAGTTAAGAAGTACCGTAGACGAAATCATACACAATTGCAAAAACATACCTCATCCCCCTCAAACCTGTTACAACACACACAGTCCGTCTGCTCTCTGTAGCACAGCTGTGCACCGCTGACGCAATGGCAGGTCTCGAGGAAGGGCTTAAACATTGTGAGCACAACTCTCCCACTTCGCTCCCAACACAAGCAAACCATTGTGGGTATGCTGAGCGCTGGTAACAGCTGGACCACACGGCGGTTAACTTGAACCCCGACCCTGTGGTGATAACAGGATCTACTTTGGCCAAAAGCTGCCTTATCCACGGTCAGCACATGATGACATGATGGATGAATGTGCAGACAGGCTAGAGGAGCGAGCTGGCAAAGAGACACTACACTACACTTATACTGGGTGGCGCTTTACAACCACCCTGTTCTCGACTCTGAGCCATGTGTTAATTAACATGTAATGTGTTGAAAGTACAAAGTAAACTATTTTATGCAGGATTCATGTGTGAAAATCAAAGAGGGTGCAACAGACAAGACTGTTCCAACTCCACTAAATGAACTGCTGTAGATTTATCACGTTTAGTAGTACAAAGTAGTACATTGTGGTATGAAGTGCTACAACGGTAAGACGCATTAAAAGGCGGAAAACTCCATGTGAGGAGTGAGGTCGCGGTTTTAGATGCATCAAACACACATAGGACTCTCATCTGAGAGAGTGGAGTTTGTCTCCGTAGTAATTGGTCTTACGATGACCTTTTCAGATAACTTTCTTACACAACATTGTTGAGTGTTGTAAAGATTGTTTTTTGGCAGTTTTCAAGCCTTTTATTATATAGAACAGACAGGAAATGGGACATGAGACATGCAGCAAAAGGCCGCAGGTCAGAGTCAAACCAGTGGCCGCTGCTTTGAGGACCTTCAGCCTCTTTAGATGGGGTGAGTGCTTTAACCACTCAGCCACCAGCCACTCTATTTAACTCTCATTCTTTAGTATTTTACCTCAAACCATGATCTTTTCTAAAACCTAACCCCATAATTTTGTTGGCTAAACCAAACCAAGTAACCTTTGTTTCGTTTGAATTCACAATGGGACTCCCAGACACTGAATCAAGTGGTTGATTCCTTTCTTGTTGTCATGCAAAGAAGGTTCCAGTGAGTTTATTTTCAATACAAACTTTAATGAAAAACTCCAAACTCCAAACTTAACAAGGGAATACTCAAAATCTTAAATAAAACATAAAAGGTGATATTAAGTATTGCACTCTAGAGACACACACATTCATGTTATCTTTCTTGATTACCTATCAACACACATTTTGAACAATATAGCTCCACATAAACAGGCCCCCCTCCCAGTGACCCACGCAGATGTCAGGATTCCCGGGAGGTTTGCGTCCCTCATCAGGTGTGTATATTTATGAAGGGATTATGATTGGACCTCTGCTTCCTGCAACCTCTGACCCTAGTTTATCCCCATATGTTATTGGCTCATGAGTGATGTTCAGCCTCTCCTTTGATGTTCTCAGTGCACGTGCGTCCGTCAGAAAGACAGAAAGTTGAGGGCTTGTTTTTAACTACAGGGATGTGGTCTCTTTGGTATTTTTTACTAAAAATTTGCAGGCAAAGATATTTTCATATTTTACTTAGTGATCAGTGTTCAGAGCTCAATACCAGCATTTTAATGTTCCACCAGAGTTAAATGCATTAATTGTTGCATATTGTTGCAATGAGATGAAGTGAAGTGCTATTTGTTGTTGAACATTTATTCATTCATTCATCTTCAACCGCTTATCCCAGGGTCGGGGTCGCGGGGGGCTGGAGCCGATCCCAGCTGACATCGGGTGTGAGGTGGGGTCCACCCTGGACAGGACGCCAGTCTATGACAGGGCACATAGAGACGAACAGAGACAGAGAACCATTCACACCTACGGGTGATTTTAGAGTCATCAATTAACCTAACACATGCATGCATTTGGACTGTGGGAGGAAACGGGAAAACCTGGAGAAAACCCACGCAGACACGGTGAGTATGTTTATTCCTTTGAGCAAAGAAATAATTATGAAGGCAGACCCGGTCGTATTTTATGTATTTTAAGGCCCACTGCTGATGGATATGTATGAATTATATTGCGCTTTGCCTGTTTCTTCCCTTCTCACACACACACACACACACACACACACACACACACACACACACACACACACACACACACACACACACACACACATATACATGCATGCACAGACAGACTGACAATGAAAGGTGCGCAAAAGCTATTACACAAACCCCAAACTAATTTTCCAGGAGGCCCAAGTTTCATATCCACCTTTAGATAGAAAAAAAAATCCTGCTTCTGTCCCGCTTGTAATCTTAACATGAACAACATGATGCAACACTTGCAGCTCTGAGCTGTAAGTCAAATGTAACACCTGTCTGGGGTTAGGCTGAAATATTTCACCGTCTGAGATTTTTACGTCATATATTTGACACGAAATAGTCATTTTCTCATTAGGTGGTGAAGAAATATTAAAAACCAGATGTAAAGTATGTAACTAAGTAGCTTATGAGCGTCTGGAATCCCGACTGTGTTACCTGTCTGACTTTGGGCTCACTTCATTTAAGCAAAGGTCTTGACACATCCCAAATAACAGTGACATCCACTTTCGACATTCAAATTATAGAAAAATGGAGGAAGAGAGGGAAAGATGTTGTGTCTGACAGAGCTAAACTGAAAGAGTCACAGAGGCTTTGGCTCTGAGTCAAATAATTCCCTGTACCAGCTCACGCTAACATTAGCAGCAAGCAAATTAGACCTGGGAATAAATCCTGTCATATCCCACACTGTCTCCATACTGGTCTCTCAGTGTGTTAGTGAGTCAGGGAGTCGAAAGAGCGGACGTCTACTTTTCTCCCAAATCTGTGTGTGTATGTAAATGTGTGTGTTTATTTCTGTTGCTCTACACTCATTACAGCGATATTTCTGCACCTGATATTCAGTGTGGGTGTTACTATGATGTCTTTCCTATTGATGAAGGTGGAGCCTCTACAAACAATGATTTGTCTGTTGGTGTCTTACAAGATGACCCATATGAGTGTTTTATGATCACTTCTATGGTTAAAGTTTGGTTGAAGGAGTAGTCTTTTGACTTTTTGGTAAATACGCTAATTAGCTTCCCTGTCTGGTGCTAGATGAGCGTGTTGACACCACTTTCATATCAAATATCAAGCTTCAGCCAGCAAAGTCCACATGTGCAACGTGGTCTCATGGGAGGGCGTATAAATAGCACGCCACTTTTCATGACTTGCATGACTTTTCGCGTGCATGTCTACGCATATTAAGCTTTTCGCGTGTCATTTAACGCCCGTTGTTCCCCAGGGTTAGGGTTAGGGTTAGGGTCTGGGTTAGGGTTAGGGTTAGGGTAAGGGTTAGGGTAAGGGTTAGGGTTAGGGTTAGGGCATTTCACGCCCGTTATTTCAGCCATCCTTCACATGAAATATTGATTTAAAAACAACCCTCTGACAGAAAGCTCCACCACTTCGTAATTCTCCGGAAAGTAGCGGAGAAATACGAACACGTGGGTTTTCCCTCAATGACATTTCTGCGTGAAATGACAACGCCATCGCTGCACAATACAAGTCAATTGAGACTACATGGCGTGAAATGACACGCAAAAAACAGGACATGCGTTGTAATTATACGCGAGATGGCTTAAGAGAAATAGCGTGTCATTCACACGCCTTTTAGTGAGACCAGGCTGACATGTGCCTCTAAAACTCCCCTGTAAGTCTTAATTTAGTTTGTACACATTTCTACAGGCAGTTACGTACTGGTACTGCCTCCTTGCTTGGCCATAACTTCCTGGAGCCTCCTCTCCAACCTCACAGTGATCACTAGACAGAAGGAAACCACTGAGCTCAGCCAAGAAACAGTTCCACCAGTCTCAAATATCAAAGTCACACACTTTGTAACCCTCCTCATAGATCGGCTGATGAAATTCAGAGTTAAACTCAGCGAGAAACTCGATGCAGGTGCTACATCCGCCTTTTGTAATGAGTGAGAAAAGTCATTATCTGCAGACTGCGAGAGGTTGTCAGAAAAACGCCTTTGCTTTTTTCATTTTTATTTTATTTTGTCGTGGTGAAGTCTTTTTCTCGAAAACTGAACATATTTCTCTGCCACTTTGGTGACTTCCTGTGTGCTAGAAGAGTAGAAACTTCCATGATCTGTCCATAGCGGAGATCTTCAACAGGGGGTCTGAAGGTCCTCAGAGTTGCTCCAGGGTGTTTTTAATTGTTTGGTAATTATTGGTCTATTTTTACTTCCAAAAATAAAATTATACATTAATGTGAATCCAACATATTATTAGCAAAGATAAATCGGCCTATTTGTGAAATAGAAAAAACCCATTAAGAAGAAGAAGAAGAAGAAGAATTACTTTATTGATCCCGCAACGGGGACATTTAATTTAAACAGCATTGATGAAAGGCTTACTGGCCCTTAGCTAAGGTAGCCACTAGATAGTTAAGCTTAAGTATTGACTGTGCCTTCCACATGTAAGCCTATGTGTACTGTAAAACTATAGGGCTGTCAAATAGATTCAAATATTTAAAAGTGAATAATTGCATGATTGTCCAAAGGTAACTCAGGATTAATCTCACATTAATCGTATATTTTATATCTGTTCTAAATGTTCCTTAATTGGATATTTTTCAAGTTTTTAATGCTCTTATCAAAATGGGAGGGGACAAATATGCTGCTTTATACAATCATATGTGTATTATTATTGCAACAATCCAAAACAATGACAGATACTGTCCAGGATATTCTCCAGAATAATCCCAAATGTACTGCATTCTCACAAAAATAGGCTCAAAGGGCATATTGACCTGAATGTAGCATTACTCAGTACAAAAATATAACACAGTGTGTCCAACTTAACATATGTCAAGGTTTACTTTAAAATCCAGGGTTGTTTTGTACAACAGACCCTCGTCCTCAACAATTAAATCAGTCTGCATGCTGTAGCTGCCCATTTAAATATCACTGTTGAATGTTTGTTTCTTGTAGAGTTCTCCGTGGATCTCCATTGCAAATTATCCAGCTTGGTCTGGCTTTGGGGAGGGGGGCTCTTTGCTTCAGCTGTACGCTTTTCCAACAGGAGGTATTTGACACTTGACGTACTCCGGTGGTAACTCAGTTCACATGGACAGTAAAAGCAGATAACTTTGGTCTCGTCGAGAGAACCATCTGGCAGGGCTTTGAAGCTGAACTTGCCATTCAAAATACACTCTTTATTCATTTTTGCTTAGAAGAGGTTCTGCTGCATTGCTTCCTGATTGCCGAGGGTCATAATAATGTAACGTCTATGCGTTAATCGTGCATCAAAATAAGTGTGGCGTTATTATCGCGTTAACTGTGACAGCCCTAGTTAAAACATGATGTTTAAATATATGAATGTCAGTAATTATTATTTGAATAGCTCTGTATAGTATGCATCATAAAAGGGTACCCACCTTATTATAGGTCAGTTTAATATGCAACTTAGTTTTATGTACTGTACAATGTAGTAGGGGGTGCCTGGTCCATCTCTCTTTCACCAAAGGGATCCATGACCTACAAAACATTGAGGACCCCAGTCTATAGGTTACTATTATCGTGTTAAGCCTGAGCTTTACTGTATATAAGTCCTATTTTCTGGACAGCATTGTGTGGTATGCAGGGCAGATGCAGTAGGTATGGGTAGAAACAGTGATATGCACAAAGTGGAGGTGCATGGAGCAGCCATGTATAATGAATGAACAGCTGAGCCGCTGGAGGATGAGGCGAAGTAGATGGGGTTTTATTTTTTTTGACATATCACATGCTCCCGTGTCATGCATATTTCATTGGGCATGTCTGGTTGGGCTGCTGCTTGCCTAGGGAGCCAGGCAGATGTTGTGTGTACCTTTTGTGTGTATGTGTGTGTGTGTGTGTGTGTGTGTGTTAGAGAATACAAATAACGCATAAAAAATCTGTATGTTTGTGTGCACCTGACTGTGAGGTTCAGGATTGATCTAAAATCCGCACAGGTGGATGGAGTGCAGTATGCTTCACCAAGACAAGAAGTTGTAATACTATACTGATATTTAACTACAGGTCTTGAAATATGAGTTATCTGAGACATATTTAAAGGATACCAGTATGAACACTGATTCATTCATCTTTATTTATAAGTATTGGCCTTTATTTTAATATAACATGTATAATAAAAAGATGAAAACTCTTATTTCCATTATCTAATGATGTCTCTTCTTGTTTCTTCATTTACTTGCTATGAGGTAATTTAAGGGTAATTTAGATCTCCACAGTTACTACACCAGATATATTTGATATAAGGATGAGTGCATTAAAACAAACAAACAAAAAAAATCTCACAATATTATTTTCCTCTAATGAAAGCTGGGTGGGTTCAAACCTAGGTTTTAGAAAAGGCTGCCACAGGTTAAAAGAGAGGTTCTTCTGTAGAACGGTGGTTTGATTTGGCACATGAAGTCCCTTTTGCATCAACTGATTGACACCACGTTTTAACAGCCTGTCACAAGACAAGTTTGAGCGTTTTACTTCAATTTTTCTGAGACAGGCTGGTACTTAGGTAACTGAGTGCATATCACTTTTCTTCGCTTAAAGGCACAACGAGTGGGATTTTTCTAAAAAATAAAATAAAGTGGACTCATATAAAAGTAATCCCTCTCAGTCACTTAGAGCCACTAGAAGTGTATGGTGGTGTCTTTCCCTTCAGAGACCCTGTCCTTCTGCCTGGATTTTGCCGTGATCTGGACATTTCTGGACATCTCTCTGCCCCTCGCTCTGCCTCCCGCTTTCAATCTTCAGCTTCTTCGTCCTGTGGCTCCGTCCTGCCCTGGCTCACACTGTCATCAATGTTGTTGGAGTAGAAGCTCTGCTCAATTCTCCTGTCTGGACACAAATACTGTGTCCATGAGCTAGACCGAAGATCGCTACAGAAGGTTGTATTTGAACCCGTCCTCATCCCAGCTCCTATTTTCAGGACCAGATCATGTGAGTGGAGTGGAGCGGTGAGAATTTCTGCTCCTTGCTCACAGAGCTGTTTGTTCCCTCCACTAATCAAATGCTGATGAAACAAAGGTCATGCTATTTTCCAGAGCCAGGGCTATGGACTATATTGATCTCAATATTTACACTACAAACAGACTTACTGTACTACTGAAAGAGTCACTGAATATAAATATCTCAGCATCTCTGGAGTGATAAGAAGATCCCTTTCAAATTTGACTTGTGTGTCAACTCAGACAAAAGTTGTCTATTTGTAAAGAAATAAAAGTATCTTTCTCATGTTTGGTAGGTGAGGAGTTAGAGAGGATACGGTGATGTGGTTTATAGACATGCATCCTCTTCAACTTATACATCTTTGGACTCAGTCTATCACTTTACCTTGAGGTTTATTACTGGTGATTTCTGTGCTACACACACATATATATTGTATTATATATGACAAGGTTGAGTGGTTTTCTCTCCAAATGTGATTTTTTTCTATAAGGCCCTTATTGGAAAGCTACCAAACCTTTCTGAAATGCTCTGTCTCTCAGATGGACCTTATCAGGTACGCTCTACTGACTGCCTTTTGCTTTATGTTCCACAAGCTCAGTCTGAACTTAGAAAAACTGATTTTGATATAAGTGCACTTGATTTTAGAAATGTGGTATCTTTGTCTTTCTCTCTTTCTGTCTCCTTTTCTTCCTCCCCAACCGGTGCAGACAGATGTCCGTCCTCCACAGAGCTGGGTCTGTCTGACGTTCCTGGCTGTTAGAGGGAAGGTTTTCGTTGCCACCGTACTCTACGGGGGAATTGTTGGGTCTATGCCTACTGTAAAGTGTCCTTAGATAACTTTTGTTATGATTTGTAAATAAAATTGAATTGAATTGGTTTTAAACCTCCCAACCTCTATTTGTACTTGTAACTGTATTTTCTTTTTCATCATTCATTTGAACTAGTTCCCAAATCAGGACATTTTTTATGGCTTTCTTTTATTTTTATGTTATTGCTTCTTCTCTTTGTTGTTGTTTTAATTTAACTTGATTTCATTCCTCAATGATTTCTCTAAATGTTGAATCAATGAATGAACTCCCACACTCAAAGAGGCTCCACTCAATATTGCTCAGATTTCGACTCGGTCCACTCAAATCGCTCAGCGCCGCATAGATCAAGAATCATTACTTTGTACTCTAATTTTGATCTCCTGTGTATATAGTTCTTAATTTTAAAAACAAGTTTCAAAGTCACCAATGTATACAGATATTAAGTACAAGTTTTTACTTCAATTTAAAATTCATTTGAAGCTTACATTTGCTTCCGTTCCTTAAATAAGAAATAAGCTAATGCTGACCTGCTGTTTATTGTTTTCTTTTTGTTGCTCAGTGACATTGTCTGATATACTGGCTTTAATGCAGACTGTGAAACCATCATAATGTGATGATGGAATCAAAGAGAGCACAACATCAACTGTGGACTGGCTTATTTATGTTTGTTAAAGAATCATTGAAATTATTCACAACCACCTATAGATGTTTCTTTGAATTGAGATGTGATTTGGAAATAACTATGTTTAAATTATGTAGAATTCCAGTAGGTCCCCTATCTTATTCTTCAAACACTGTGCCTCATCATGTTACTCCTCATGCATCATGCATGGGCATTGTTTGATTGTTTGATTTCCAGTTCACAGAGTCCATTTGTTTCTTCCTCATTTGTTCATCAAAACCACACTAATCCTAAACCCTTCAGCAAAACACATATTATTCAACTCCTCCTGAGACTCTCAAGAAGTGCTGGGGTGTCAGAGTTGACACTGTGTTACTTTGATTATCTTATCCTTATACGGTGAAATGCATGTTTCATAAGAAATACCTGTGATGTTTAAATCATTCCACATGAAGACAATCAAACAAAGGAGTGAGCTAAACTGCTGAGTTGGGATATGTGCAGGGTTCTCTGTACCTCCTGTTCATGGCTCACATTGTGTTTCATAACTTTCATAAATTGTACATGTTTAAAGATATATCACTCACTCCCCTTGAAAGCCAAGCACATTGTCGTAAATTAATGGGTCTTTGCCACCTCTTGTATAGTTTTTAACACATTGCTCATTTTAATTGTTTGCATTGGAGAGTGGCCAAGGTTTCCTTGTGGCCGTATTGCTTTTGGCTGTTTGCAGGTCTCTGGGAATTGTTTTTCCAGACTTGGAGAGTTCCTCCCCTCCTGAAGTCTGAGCCAGGCCGAGAACGGAGCCCTGGGGTACTCCGTGTTTCCTGTGAACACATGCAGCCAACACTGGGACACGCCATACACACCAGTCACGTACACATGCAGAACTGTGCCCGCGAACCAGCCCCCGCTCTAACCATGTCTCATAAGAATTACGTTCATGTGCAGCTATTCTGCATTAGTGGGTTACAATACAGTTAGTGTTAAAGCAGGAAATGGTGCATGATGATGTGGAGGTCATGGTGGTAAATAGATGGATAGGTGTTTGGCTGTAATCCTGGTGTCTCAGGTTTAGATCCTGTCTCATACTTGTAGACAGTTGATATTTCTTATTATGTAACCACAAATATGATCTTTCTTGAACCTTGACCAAGACATTTGGTTCCTCAACCTGTACTTTGGTTGCTATGACCACAATGTTTCCCTAACTTTAACTTTATACCCTGACTGTACTTTCATTTATGAAAGGAAAAACAGTCAAACAGTGAAAGCAACAGATAGCAGCAGTAAGAAAAACAGGTTCTGAGATGGCAACCAGTTAAATCCAGTGAAAGTTGCTCATCTGGAGCACAATATGTTGTAAAAAGTTAACATGTTTGTGTCAAAAATAGCGCAAAGATAATAACTTTAACTTGGTAGAGAGATTTCTTTTTGTGACTCTAAAAAAATGCAATCATTGTTCACCAGTATTTTCTTCCATTTCATGTAACCTACAATTTGGACTGTGGCCACTATGCCAAATTAGCTGCACAGCTTGCTGTTCTTGCTTTGGACAAGACCGCTAAATTAAGTGCAGTTTGGTGACTAATAGACCTGGACTTTCAGAAAAATAATCACTTTTTGTCCTGTACTGTCAGCTGTTCTGGTGTATACTGTATACATCCAGTCCAGCTTCTGGGGTCTTGTAAGAAAACACTGGTATATTGTACCATTATTTTAAAACTGATAAGAGTGGACATTGACTTGGACAGTCCACTGTGGGGTGACTCTGGAGATTCCAAGCCAACCAGATTATATCAAACTATCTAAGTGTAATTTTGGCAGCAACTTTTGTGACAAAAGTTTGTATTTTGTAGAAGATGCTGCGTGTATGCACCATCAAATTACAATGTATGAACAAAGTCATTGAGGCCAACTCGACCAACGCAGACAAATATTTAGATGGCAGTATACAATCACTGTCAAAATGTTGGTTTTCATAATGGCCACGTCAGCTTAATTGTGTGATGTCACTATTGTAGAGTTACAATTGGCCCCTGATATAATCTTACTCATAATTAAACATCAGACACAAATAATACATATTTGTGTCTGATGTTTAATTATCTCATATTATGTCTATCTTAATTCAACCTTTAAGAAATGGGGGTTTACAGTTTTTTTAATTTTTTTTTATAAAAACTCAATATTGCCGTTGGAAAATAAAATAAACTGAAGTCAAAATCAGACCATCCACAGCAATTATTTCACTGTCTATCTCCTAATCACATTTCCTCAGCCTGTCTGTTCTGGTAAAACGGAGCTGTCCTGTTGCGGTTGCTCTTTGACCTCCTGT
Organism: Echiichthys vipera; assembly: GCF_963691815.1. NCBI lineage: Eukaryota > Metazoa > Chordata > Actinopteri > Perciformes > Trachinidae > Echiichthys > Echiichthys vipera. The sequence goes on along the minus strand of NC_139840.1, from coordinate 4,802,005 downwards.
GCGTGACTGATGTTTTTATTGGTGTACTACTGACTCTGGAGTGATGCGCCTATTACAGAGGTCACAGAGGTCCATTATGTCACCCCCCCTCCCGCTACACCCCCCCTCCCCCCACAGCTTGACAGCATAGCTCAGGCATCTTTTCCCAAAAGCATCTTGGCTTCATCCTTGTTACATTACCTTGCAGTGGAACAAAGATCAACTCCTCCTTTCAAAAACTTTTAAAAAACAAGAAAAATTCAGTCGTCTCCAGCCGTCAAACCACCTCCCTCTTCTCCCCCTTCGCCACAATTTAAATTTGTTCCACCTCATATTCAAATACTCACATGATCCCTTTGCACAAGTTCCAGATTACATGCATGTCAGTAAAACGTCCAGCGGTGCATGGTCCGGGGTGGGGGTTTGGATGTGGTGCTGGGGGAGAATTGCAGAACTATGTTGCCTAATTGAGTTAAGCAGCTCAGACAGTAGAGTTGCTGTATGACGGAACTTAGGGCTTATTATCTGTGCTTCAGTTATTTACTCTCCAAGCATTTTTGACATGGTCGCAACTCACAAATTAGCTGCGGCCAATATCGCAATAATCTGCTTCTTCTAATAGCACACACGTATTTTCATAAGATGAGTGCATTTTTTTCTGACAGGACCGTGAAGGCAAAACTTCACAGTGAAGAAGAACAGGTTGCGATTTGAGAGCAATTACAAAAAAAAAGGTTCGGATCAAAACATGAGACACTTCTGGATGATAGCTCGAAGCTAAAGTGCTTAGCGAGGGGTCTACTAAATTATTGACGTCCTGCATACTAACCATATTTTCACTCTTGCCAAAGATGCCAAATGATGAGGGGAAAAACATATTCATCTATTCCCTAAGTGCTTCAAAGCACCCAAAGTGTAACCTAGACAAACTGAGCCAAATACAAACACTTGAAAAGAATATGATGATACGGAAGCCAAATGGTGCCGAGCGTCGGCTGTAACAGGAGGCAGCGAGGGGAGTTTTGAAGAGCCATGCTGGGTTGTTGGCGGTGATGACATTCAAGCCGCGACACAGCTCACCGGGATGCGATTTAGAGCGTGTACTTCCACCTTCCAAATGATGGCACTTCTAAGAGGTGAAAATAGATCCTTCTGCCTTTTCGCAGAGTTCACAGACACTTTATTTCAGCTACTGAATCATGAATAAGGTCTTTGGAGCTTTGAGGCACATTAGGCTTAGTTTCGGCTCTGTAACAAACCTTTCTCAGCTCATTAAAACTAAGTTAAAAGTTGAAATAATGCTTACTCTGTTAAAAAAAATGTTTACTGAATGTTTTTTTTGTATATTTGCTTGACCTGAAAGGTGACATTTCATGGTCAGAGCAACTGAACTCATTTTGTATTACAAATGTGTTGGGATATGAACTCAATCTGGTCTAGTTGAGACAAGAAAGGAATAAATTACCTAAATCTGGTATGTCACCCATTGGAGATCAAATATTTTTGATACACTGAAGTTTTCTGTCACTTTAAACATCCCGTTCGATTTCTGGGAAAGCAGGGAAGCTGGATAGGTTTGTCATGTTCAGGTTGAACTGTGGTTGTGTTGGTGGATTTCCAATCCACTCCTGACTGCCATGAGCACCAGGGCTTGTGTTAGAGGAGACTGTGAGATCCCCCACAGGCGCACTGCATTTGCGAAGAATCTGTTGTCTGTTGTAGGGGGGGGGGGGGGGGGGGGAATCTGGAATAGTCCTCCCTCTACAATAAGGGAACGCCCACATATTCCTCTTTTAAAGGTCGACTCAAAAAGTGGCTTAAATCAAAAGTGCGACCACTGACTCGTCTCTATCATATTGCACATGACGTCTTATGTCATTGTCTTATCCTGTGTGGGGGTCTGGTGTCCTCCTGAGTATGTAATGTATTGTGTGGTGTGTCTTGTCTCTTCTATTTGTATTTAATTTATTAATTCAGTAGTTTTTTTAGCAGGGACTACGGATGCAAATTAGCATCTTTGCTATAATCCGGCACTTTTACAGTGATATGTTGTTATCGTTGTTCATTAATGTGCACTGTCCCTAACAAATAAAGGATTGATTGATGAGATTTGACCCTTCTGCTTAAAGTTACACACGTGTATCTCAAACATATACACCAATGAGCAAATTCCTGATTAAGCTGTGTACGAAGGCAGACACTGCTCTAAAAATCTTGTTTTTCAATGATTATGTAGTATCCTGACCTCATCCTGGGGGGCTCAGTGAGGAATTCATCCAAACTTTGAAAGGAAAACAAACTGGGCTCCAGTCATGCACTGTAATTGATCCTTGGGAAAACTCTGGTTTCAGGGCTAACTGGGACATTCAAATTAAACTACTCTGGAGAAACAATGACAGAAAGTGTTGACACAGACCTTAATATGACTAAGCAAGCAAATCTTTTCATTTTACTTTAGGTCCAATTCAGTGTACAGTATAGCCATTATAAAATATAAAGACCTACAGCGGGACTTCTGTAGGTTTCTACTTTTACTACTAAGTTTTCTGTCTCTGTCTACGGAGCGTGAATTTGTTCCCATTACTCTGGCAACGCTGGGCTTTGAGACAAGACACAGCAGCATGCATCACCAAGAAATAAGAAACTAAAAGCTCCCGGTCTTCCAACATTTTGTGCCTGCCTTTGTCCTCCTGGCCACCGCTGGCCATGTCAGCTTAATTATAAGATGTCACTATTGTAGAATTACAATTGGCCACTGATATAATCTACACAAATAATACATGTTATACTATGTCTATCTTAATTCAACCTTTAAGAAATGGGGCATTACGTTTTTTTTACCCCCTCTTTTCTTACTCTTCCAACAATTGAAGTCCCTGATGTACATAAGTGTGAATGGTTGCATTAATCAAAGTTTGATGAAATACACAAATATAAATTTTCTTTAAACTTGAACGTATGAAGATATGACTCATCATTGACGAAGACAAGTCTAATTTCTTTCTTTAGCCTAGAATGTCAGAAAGTGGTGATGAAATGTCACTGCCAACATTTGTGTAGATTGAAGGCCAGACTTTGCATAAAATAGGTGAAAGATGTTCAACCAAATTCAGATGCTGAAAATCCTAGATACCAAAGGTCTAAAGGGGAGCATGTGGTCAATTGTAAATCTTTTATCATTTGACTTTCACTGAAATTTGACTTTTTGCGTGTGGCTTGATTGAACCTTTTTCTCCGTAGGTGCAAGCTGGCATACACTAAACTTCCCAATTTATTCATCTGTATGTGCAACTGTTTCTTTGTGTCTCGGAGAACCTGAAAGGATTTAGAATTCCATGGAGGAGGTTCGCTCATTCCCAGTTTGCTCTTATTTGCGTTTCAGTGGACAAGTCATGTGAAAGGCCTTTTCTTTCCCCTCCTCAGTGCCACGGCCACCAGTTACAGCAGTGCCAGCCCTGTCTTTGTTATTTATCTATTTATTTAGCTGCCGGAGTTAAATGGCTTAGTGACAAATTAGAGTGTAACGATAATGACCGCGATAGTTAACAACGCTCACTTCTCATCGAACAGAGGAGGGAATTTCCAATGCTCCTTTCTCTCATTCTTATCCTGACGTATTTCACACCATCTCAATGTGAATGACAATTACAGCCTCCAGTGTGAATAGGAGCTCTGAACATTGTTTTTTTTCCTCCTTGGAATCTAATGTGGCAATACAGAAAGAGAGCGCTGGTTGCAACACAATGAAGGGGGGAAGGCTCCTTTTTTTTGGAGGAGCAGGCCGAGTTTGGAAAGAAGGGGGTCAAGAATCAAAATGGGAATGACATTTGCCATCAGTGGAGGCCTGCTTTATGCCAGCCATTGATGCGCCTTTTCCCAAAGTGAGCCTGCAAGGGAGGAGATCTGCATTGCAAATTGGCAGCGCACTGGCCCTTTTAACAAGTGGACAGGCGGGCCGGGGCATGGTTCCCACACACACCCCATTCGTCATTCCGCCTACCAACAAATGCCCAACCCCCCACTCTCCCTCCTAACCTCAGTTTGCCCAAATGGCCTCAATTGAAGCCCTGGTGGAGGCGGCCTAGCGTTCTCCCAGGCTGACTCCCCAGAGCAGGCACACACAGTGGGGGCTTTGTTCCAGTGGCAAGGCCTGGGGAGGGCCCGGGTCAAGGGGAGGAGACTGACAGCTTTGACAGGCTACAAGTAAAGGTGTAGTCTGTGCAGTGTGAGTTCCCCCACACTGAACTGCATGTTTGTTTGTTTGTTTTCCCTCAGCTTTGCCACATGAGGCACTTAAATGCACAGGGTGTATACAGAGTTTCCATTATTTGAGGCATTAAGGTGAATGAATGTGGCCTGTTTAAGCTGTCAGACCTTTGAGGTGGTCACACCGACAGGAGCAGTTCTATTGCTGGATTTTTTTTTTAATCAGTCCCCAAACTGACACAGCCATGGTCACTCAACACAGGTGTTTTTAATTTGAAAGGAAGTTTCAATTGATAAACTGCCATTAAACAAACAGAGTGTAATTGCACTGAATGTTAATAGGAGCAGACTGTTTTGAACAAGCTTCTTAAAGTGATATAAGTAAAAGTGCATTCCAATAATCCAACCAGGACATAAACAAAGACATGGATGATTTTCTTGTTGTCATAAAGATTAAACATGACTTGAGCATATTTGTTAAAATGTTAGAAAAAGTAAGGCGATGTCAATCAAGTCTGTATTCGCTCACACAGTCTTCAGGAAAGGTCTAATCAGGAACCATAAATGAAAACACTTGTGTGAGTTTATTTTAGTTTATTTGAAATACATGACTGAGCCTGCAGTCAGTTTAATGAGGCTAAACTTGAGTAATGTTGGTGTTTGAGGTCAGAACAGGCTGGATGCAGTTTTATAGAAAAGTGTTATTTGCAAATGCATCACAATAAAGGAAGCTACAAAAGCTTGGATGACTTTCTCTAGCCATCTAATTTTAGTGCCATTTCTGAGCTCATGGGAACATGACAGTATCACTGTTGTGATGACAGATTCTTTCCTGAGTTGTTTATCTTTTAATCTTTCTTCCTTATTAATGACATAGGAAACCTCTGCTCTGTTTTTGAAAACTTCTGGACAAAAATGTTAATCGTTTATTTGGTGACCTCAAGTCAACCTGAGCAGAGGTCTAATCAGATGAAATAACTGAAAACACCTGGGGCCACATGCATACAACTGAGAGAGATATGCATTCTTTTTATAACATTTTAAATCTGCACATACTGCTGATTTTTTTATGCTTTTGGCTCCTGTAAGGGAGGGCATGGCCTAATCACAAAGTTACAAAAATGGGTAATTTGCAGTTGTCTCTCCTTTGGAAGCAGGTAGTAGCACAGGAAGTGACACTTACTGTGCATGTTTGATGTCTCAGAACAAGCAAAAGTTCCAACAGATGTTTAATTATTTATTACAAAGAGCAACAGCACACAATTACTTTACTTACTTACACTTACACTCTCACTGGTTGACTGAAAATCTTAAATGAGACACAATCAGAGGCCTCCAAAAAGGTTACCTTGACAAATTTGACTTTTTTCATGTTTACATGAATCCAATTTCTGCACAAAACTGAACTAATTCCTTTGAGTCTACACCAGTCTCCACCTTCACCAGTCGTTGTTAGCCTCGGCTCAAAAGTCAACTTTTGTTGGAAAAAAGAACAACTTATTTAATTGTTAAAACATTTCCTCATGGCGCATGAGGAAAAGTGAAGCATTAGCACAGTAGGAGGCATGAAATATGAAGTAGGACCTCTACGCTGGCAACAGTATTCTCACCTCCTGTTTGAGAGTTATGACAGATCGGTATTTCTCTCACATTTCCTCCTCTATGCAGCTGAAATTGAACATCTGTTGGTGAAATTAGCGAGAGAAGTGCAGCCAAAAACGAGTCAGTCGACACTGGAAAAATATGGTAAAATAGCTGTTAAATGTATTTTGAAGACAGGGGAGACGAGAGAGGATGCCACACTTCAAACCTCATATTACTGCATTACACTTAATTTTCTGCACTCTACATGCCTGCAGCTTTCTGCCTCACTTCTCCAAACCGATAACTACCGCTGAAGTGAGAATACAGGGTGTTTGGTAGAAAAAGAAACTTACTGGCAAGGAATCTCATATTCATTCTTATGGAGTAATTAATCATTTCAAGCTTATAAATGTACCTCAGAAGAAAAACATTTTTAAATTTAAATTCAGGAATTAATGTAAAATCCGGGTATCTACCTTAGATAAAATATGAACTGGATAAAGCCTCTACGTCTGTGTCAGTTAGTTCACGTTGATCCAATTGTCCTCGCCTATGGGAGTCGCCATCTTGTCAGATTTTGTCTCTGCCTCATTTCCTCTTACCAAAAAAGGGCATTGACGTGACATTGTGGGGAGGGAGATACACCCATCTAGCTGACGTATACCAAAGTTACAACAAACCAACATAAACACGACCGCCAGGAGCTAGGCTCACAATATAAATAAAGGCTGTTGCTGATCTACGAGAAAAATGGGAGTGGGCGGGAGTGGGAGTCAATGTTAGGATTTTTTTTTCGTTAGTGCGATGGGATGGGAGTGAAAATCCACTGCTGTGTGAGTCTCTAGTGGAGAACACATTGGCTCCGGAACTGGATAAGCTTCATGTATCTATTAGTTTAAAAATGTACCCTATTGACCTGTAGTGCATCCCCTTAAAGTTTACTTTCACATCCTTGTCTTAACTCTATTCGTCTATAGGGGGCAGAATGTGGGGGCAGGGGCATCGAGGACAGGCCATTTGCTAATATCATACAAAAATCTCCCTCTTTTTCACAACGTATTGTTGGCAGGTATATAAGCTGCTTGCACAATCGACCTATGGACGTGTTTTTTGGTGAGGACGGTCTGGTGTACCAGATGCTACATGTGTTTTTCCCTTTTTGGACCGCAATTAAAAAACTCATTGAAATGACAAATGTGCAAAGTTTTCTCCCCCGCTTCAAGTGATGAAAGCAAATGCCCTTGACGAGCAACAACAGTGTCTGAGAGTTCACTTTAAAAAACGACCATAAATCGTAACCCCGTAAAGCCTCCTTTGTCCAAGCTTTTAATATCAAGAGTTTTATTGCTGGCCTTGACATTGTGAACGGGGTTGGTGGAGTGTTATTGAGAGTGAATGGCCTCTGGGTGTTATGCATTTCTAAAGGTTGCCTTAAAGCATCTCTCCCCCCACCCTGACACTTCTATCCTACATTTGGTATTTAAAGGACATGTAACCAGAGTTTAGATTGAGTTTGACGGAGCAAATTCCTGAATCATCAAGCAGATATTGAGACATTCATGTTTATCACACAATAATTTCCCCGGTGGAGGAAGAGCTAACTTGTCGTTTTGACAGATTACATGTAAAAAAAAGGACAGGGGTGGAGGAGGAGTAGCACTGTCAGTTCATGCACAGGTTTGTACCTTTATATGGCTTTAGAGAAACATCTAAAGAAAAGAAAAAAAAAAAAACATGAGTAGTTAGGAAGAAAAATACCTGGATGTTCGTTTTGCATTTTCACCCTGTCAATATTTAATTTACTTCAAATAGCTGTGCATGCAGTTGCTGTTCCTTGTAGTTTAGCACAGTTAATTGTTGGCAAAACTGGCTGATTCTGGATCTTGTTCAATTCAAACTCTTAACCCAATGAATTTAATGATTTACAATCCTGAGAACAAAATCACAATACAGTGAACAGAGTCAGAAATGCTAATATGGGAGTGGTTACTGCATCACCAAGCCTCTGGCACCGCCAATTTCATGACTGCACCTTAAAGAAGCAGAAACCATAGCAATAAAAAAAACATACAAATATGAAGCAAGAACACACACACACATATATATATATATATATATATATATATATATATATATATATATATATGCACAAGTATGCAAGGCCCAAAATAAAGTATTAAAGGTAGTAATAAAGTAATAATAAAGTATAAAGAAACTCAACACACAGATGCTTTTGTAAGTTTTATTCCATCCTAAATTGTAAAGGCACAGATGCAACTTAATATTGCTGTTACCCTGCGATTGTTATTTAGACAATGAGAAATAAGGAATAGCATTAAGGAAGAAAATAAGGTCCGAGGTAAGGAGGTGGAGAGGGTATTTATTTATCTTTTCCTCTTTTTATATGGGCCTATGTGAAAGGGGAGGCTGCTCAGGGGCCCTTTTTTAGCGCTGTCCCGTCTCTATGTCTCCGCCTTTATGTTTGGATGCCTTTGAGACGGGACGTGAAGGTATGCAGCTGAGAGGGCAAGCTCAGCGATGAATGGCTTCACGTTTTGAGTTGTTTTTAAAGCACTGGCTTGTTTTCACCCCAGTGTGTCCTCTCCACGAGGCCGTCCCGGAACAGAGCGGCAGCACTGCTCTGTGGCTGAGTAGATTCATTATGAAGGAAACCTGTGAAGAATTAGGACTGAGACACATGGGAACTACAGCTATATAAAAAACTATTACTGGACTGAGAAAATGACTGGGCAACACTTTTGTAAATTTAGATTAATTTCAATCATGCCAAAAAATGCCAAACAGCTTAACACGTGATCATTTTCTCCTTCTTGAACTGAATTGTTTGAAGATGTCATCATGGGCTCAAGGATGTAATGGGCATCTTTGAAGTAGACAATAATCATGAGATGATGTTTCACATCCAAGCCAAGAGCTGAGGACTAGTCAGTTGCGTAGTCACAGCCCAGCTTGGTCAGTTGCGTAGTCACAGCCCAGCCTGGTCAGTTGCGTAGTCACAGCCCAGCCTGGTCAGATGCATACATGAACTGATGAAGCCTCTTGGATGAGAGGTGAAACGTCTTCTTAGAGAAATAACCAAGTCCAGTTGCTTTTGACTGAAGTTGCTTTGGGGATAACGACGACCTGGACAAATGAAAACATTCACAGGCACAATAATCACGAGTTACAGCCTTAGATGGAGTGATCTTTTCAACGTTTTCACCAAAGCAACACAATCATATCTACTGTATTATGAGAAAAAACATGTCAGAAGGAAAGGGATTATTTATCTTTAACACAGTGATTATAAACACATGTACCATCGGTTCATCATAAAATTCAGTTAACCATAACAACATACCGTAAATATAACATGTAACAGAACGATACACATTACCATACTTGGAACATAAAATATCAATCTTCCTTAACACTAACCTAAAAGGTCAAACTAATTGAATTCCCAGTGCAACAGACTGTTTTTCATCAGCAGCTGAAGATACACTCACTAACTCGCTCAAGACTTGACTTGAATTTGCAACAAAAAAATAAAAAAAACAGGGGGACGGGGCATTGGCAAGAAAATACAGCAGAAAACAGTTTATCTATGCCAAGTTAGTAAGACGGTGAAAATGAGAATTTCAGTGCTTGACAAAACTGAGCTTTGGTGTCTCCATTCAGACTCTGTCAAGCGTTCCTCTCTCCCAGCCTCCATGAGACAACTATTAACGAGCGGGCTGATTTCAAAGGCCCTCTGGGTTAGAGAGACTGCATGTCCGGGCATCTGTGGAAGAAAAAAAAAAGTCCCATATTGCTCTCTCGCTCTCTGTGTCTCCTCTCTCTCCCTTTGAGAACTGACAGAAGTTTCGACAGTGGCAGTAAATTCACTTCGCAGACCTGCTGGGAGGCAGGGGAGCGCAGCGATGGGAAGGCCTTTCTGCACTTCAAGGACCCCGAGCGTCTGCTGGATAGCCTGTCAGAAATACTAAGGCTGATAATAAATTTGCTTTTGCACAGCTGTGGCTGTGAAACGAGCTCTGAGGCACCGGGGTGGAGGCGAGAGCTAGAAGAGACAAATCCATGTGAGGCAATTGGCTGGCTTAACTTTTATAGAGGGAGCAATTGTTCAAACAGTGACGGCAAGGCAAAGAGTGAAATTTATCACCACTGCATACTGCTTCACAAATATAGAGTGCCTTTTCTGTGTCATATGGGGTGCCAGTCATACTGAAAGGCCTGTCAGCAATGTGTCATTTAATATTTCCCAAACACAGATGAGTTTATTCTGTAGGAAATCTATCAATGACCCATCACCTGTGATTCACCACCTCCTATCAGCAAAATGACACAGTTGAAAAAGTGTTTTCTTCACAGTGTTCCACAGATAATAAGATCTTCACCTCTTTCACCCCGTTCGTATAGAGCATCTCAGATCAGCTGTTTAGACAAACAAGTGTGTTGAGCTGAAGAGAAAGCACGTATTTATCAGTGCCCTTTTAGACGTTTTCAGATGATGGACTGTTTTGAAAAGAAAGAAACATTTTAAGATTGATGCCGCAGAACCAGAAAATGGCTTTTTTAAAAATGATTCCACGCATTTTTAGCTTGTCAAAACCAAGACTGTATAAAAATATGGATGTAGTCTCGGTGACATAGGTTTCCTACAGTCTATGCTAGCCGTCCGTGATGGCACTGCCTGTCAATCAAAGTAGCCAGCACTTGATTATGCAGAACTTTAGGCCTAAATATAATTTGAATGTGTGAATAACATAGAAATTCAACCCTGGTACAGTTTTCATGAACAGGAAAATTTGCTATTTAACTAATAGAGAGGAGGGCCACATCACCTCATGTGTACAGTACCTCATATGTGAGCCAGCCATCAGTGGCCATTTGAGAAACTGCATTTTTTGGCACTTCTTGCATGGCTTCTTTTTTCAGACCAGGATGTGGCCTCTTTGGAAATATTAACCCGTATTCATGTATTCATAACCAGTTGATGAGAGTACTGCAACTCCTTGCTCTCTGGCATTAGTAGCTTTCAGCTCATCCTCTTTGCAGCATTCATTTCTTTGCTTTGTTGCAATGTTGACTCTCAAAAGTTGGATTTTGGTTACATTACCAAGGGAAGTTTAAATAACAATTGATATATACAACAGCATTACGACCTGAAAATAATACAGCTTTGACAACAAATACAGCCAAATGAAAGCTCTGAATGTAACTCAAACTAATGTTATGCTGATATGAATATGCACACTTAATTCAAAACATTTTCTACATAGAAGAAAGCAAAAAAAAAAGAAAGAAACCCACAAGGCAACAGGCTAAAAATTCTGCAAACCCTCTGGTACGGTCCCGGTGATGAGCGCACATTACGATTGCAGGGATCAAGCCTGTGACTGAAGCTGCAGTCACAGGGTGGTCTTTCGACACACTTCTTCTGCCTCAGGGCCTCTTTGCTCTGTAGCATGTTTGTCAGAATTGACTTCGAAACTCTGTGAACTGTCACCATGAAAAAATCCCAGCAGTTATTGCACCCAGTAAACAAAATTGATTCACAATGTAGAAACAAGTGTTGATGTAAACTTCTCTTCAAATATGAAAGTGCTAATGTTCAATAGGATTTTATACAAATACACATTCCGACATTTCGAGATGTCTCCTCACATCCTTGCAAGAGCTGCCTCTCATTCCTTTTGCTCCGTGCTCCCTGTGATCCGCCTCTCAGAATGTAAGGGAAGGTGATACGTGTCCCTTTGCAATTTCCCTCATCTATTTCCTTTCTTATCACACAAATGGAATGAGATCTGTAAGAAATATGTTCTCCTGGTATCTGCCCCTCTCCCTTTTCCCTTCTTTCCTTCGCCCACTCGCTGTCCCTCGCTCCCCCAGCACTCCCCCTCACACTGCGTTGCGTTTGCTTTGAGCCACCCTGTGCATTAAGGCTGGAATTTGAGAAATGTATAAATCTATTTGGTTCCTTCTTTTGCACACGCCCCACCCTGCAGTTCAGGCAGGCCTGGAGTGTCCAGGACCTCCTCGTGAGGCTCCCATGGGGGATACCTGCTGTTTGAAGCCATCTGCCCGCATACAAAAAAAAAACCTCCAGTCTGGGGGTAGGGAGGCAGGGATGGTGATACAAAGTCAAAAAGGGAAAGAGTGAGGTAGAGAAGCAGAGAGATATTTTTTTTATTCTTTTTTTATGTAAAATTAATCTTTCTAATTAATTCTAGATAATATCCTTGTGTAGAACATGTCTGAATAACACAGAGAACTTATTCATACCTAGTCACTTTATCTGGATTGGAGAGCCGTGTGTCAATGCAACATAGAACAATTTTGAAAAAAAAGGACTGAAATCTGATTGAGATGCATCTCTATTCCTCCAATTTGGATGGATTATCTGTAGGGGTAATGAGAGCATTGATATTTATGTGTGACAGAGCAGTGTGAGTCAATGCCGCTGAAGACAAGCGCGACGAACGAAGACGAGTAAGTCTTGCTCACTCATCCATTATCCATGTGTTTGTCTTAGCTAGCTAGGTAAGCCGTAATTGTTGTAACCCAAAGCTTAAGTGCCGAAGTAATTCTTCTGGCGTTTTTTTGGCAGTTACTAAAAGCTTTCAGGTGCATTACCAGTACCCTCTGGATTGGGGTTCTTGCTCTGCGATACTGAATTATTGTTGATGAATATGCAGCAGGTAGAGTACTCAGGGAGGGATTTATACAGGAATGCGCATGTTATGCTTCAAAATCCCTGAATCTAGCTCCTTAAACTTGCAGTAGCAAACATCTAGTCCTGGACAAAAGAACTCTAGTTAGTCCGGGCTTTTGTTTCCCATGTCAAAGAGCAGGGTCTTTCTTCTCCCCTGAAAAAAATGCTGATTGGATATAATGCTAAGCGGCATGTGACGTAGGTAGTACTCGACACCACAACAACATACGACATTTTGAAATGAAGGCGAAGTAGAGAGTAGACACTTTTATCCAGTGGCGTAGCACACTTTTTACTACCAGAGTGCACAAATAACACACTGTAGGCGGCCCGGGTTGGATTCCAACCTGCGTTCCTTTGCTGCTGGAGTCTAGTAAATCCCTCTAGGTTCCTTTTTTGTAATGGAGACACACCGAGTGAGAGGCTATTTTGGGAGGGTGTGCCCTGAAACTTTTCCAATGGCCACATTTTACCTAAATGAAAACACGCCTAATGCTAACTAACAGCTGGATAAATGTTTCTGGTTGGTCGGGTGGGGTGAGAGCAGATTGTCCACTGATTGCAGGGTTTGCGGTTCAATCCCCGGCTCCTCCTATCTGCACGTCTAAGTGTCGAGACGCTGCTGCCACCGGTGTGTGAATGTGTCAATGAGAGGCTAAATTGTTATGCTCGTTGGATAAAAGAGCCATATAAATGCAGAACATTTAACATTTCGGCAAAATATTTGCTGATACTGTTGGGGTCAACAACTTTCTGTGACCATAATTGTCTGTTTAATAATCAGCAGACGTGCTAATACACATGAAAAGTGTCAGTTTTTGTCAGGCTTTGTGCTACAGTAGCTTCCAGTAGGAGACAGATTTTTGTACAGATGTCTCTTGATGATATATTGCAAACAGCTTAAATCCTGTGCATAATTCTGGCATGGATTAGATATCACAGTCGGACTCTGAAACATCAATAAAGCGATTTCCATTCAGAGTGGGTGCATGTACTAACATCTCTTTAATGTAATGTAAAAGTGTCTTTACTTGAAGTGGTTTTGGAGCTTTGAGGTAAGATCAGATAGCTTTACACATCAAGATAAGAAACCACCTATCCGTGTTGAGCCATCAGCCTCACGCTGTCGTTCTGGCATTTTCTTGTTCTTATTCTGTGGTCTTACTATCTGTGTACATACATGACTCATTCACTGCTTTTCAACTCTCAACTGCCTGTAGAATTCAAAGAAGGGAGCATGTTTGAATAAGGCTTGTCATTTCAAGTGGTTGTAACACTGGCCCTGTTTATGTTTGATTTTAAAATGCGCTTCTCGGACAGTGGATGTTCACACCTGTGTCTTCAAAGGAGTTTCCAACTGACCTCTTTGTTTGTTGTTTAGATTTCGTTATAACCGCCTTAGCTTCATCAAAAAAAATTAATTTTTATTCATTCAAACCATCCAGCGACCCATCATGCCTTATGTGGATGCTTCTATCATGTTTATTCAATTAACCTATACATGTATTTTCTGAAACACCCTCTTATGTTTTACATGCATGACTCAACTATCCATCCATCCATCCATCCATCTTCAACCGCTTGTCCCTATCGGGGTCGCGCGGGGCAGCTGACTTGGGGCGTGAGGCGGGGTACACCCTGGACAGGACGCCAGGCTATCACAGGGCACATAGAGACAGACAACCATTTACACCTACGGGTCATCAATGAACCTAACACCTGCACGTCTTTGGAATGTGGGAGGAAGCTGGAGAACCTGGAGAAAACCCACGCAGACACAGGTTTCGAACCAGAAACCCTCTTGCTGTGAGGCGACAGTGCTAACCACCACTGTGCCGCCCATGATTCAACTATGTCTGGCTTAATGCTTCAATTGTGTTTCTATGCAGAAAATGAACAGGACTCTCCTGCTTTGCTACTCTACGATAATATCCCCAAATTGTTATTATAGCAGATTTCAGACAAAGAAGCAGCATATTGCTGTTAAGATATGCTGTGTTCAGCTCAAAACAGCTCAATTATAGCATATGATACCAAAATGAGTCACACAGATGCAAAAAATGTGGATTTGTACTTTGTTCTGTTTGTTGAATAATATATTTCAGACAAATGGGATATTATTTTTTGAGTCATTTCAGACTTAAAGTCACCCATATGCTGTGCCATCTGTGCTCCACATAGCTGTTCTGCTTTCTATTGGATCAACACACAACCTGGCAACCTTACAACTTGAAACCCAAATAATGGACTGTGTGTTTGCACAGGAAATCAACCAATTTCAAGTTCACATATGTCTTTTTCCACGCCACCCTTGGACCTAAATGGCGACAGTTTCTCTTGGCTGCACATGCTAAAGCTAAGTATGCTAGCAGGAGGCCAGCATGCAGCCAGAGCATTACCGCCTTCTGCTGAGGGCCAATTTGCAAAGGAGGGTCCTGGAGGAAATGGTCTGTGCTTATGTTGGCTGAAACCACCGCTTTAGTTCAGCACACTTGACCTTTCCAACCAACAAACTCCGTGGACACCCAGTGAGAAGGCAAATGAAGGGGGCAAATGATTAGAGAGGACCTAGTGATATTCTGGCTGCTGTTTGAAGGTGGTATGAATGACTCATCAGTTTATACACATTGGATTGAATGTGGATTTTTGACACGGCAGAGTATAGAAAAAGCAAGTCAATGTTGACA
This sequence comes from Echiichthys vipera, assembly GCF_963691815.1. Lineage (NCBI taxonomy): Eukaryota > Metazoa > Chordata > Actinopteri > Perciformes > Trachinidae > Echiichthys > Echiichthys vipera. Next base: position 4,786,831 of record NC_139840.1, on the reverse strand, counting down.
GTTACTGTATGTAATTAACATTAAAGGAGTGTATCTGTCCTTGCTGGATGGTTAAAAATGCATTTCGGGTCCATGATCTGCTACAAAAACGATACAGATACATTTGTTATAACTTTGAGTCAATACTTAATCTCAGATTTGAATCTAACTTGATATTTTTACAGTAGTGTTGTTGGATAATTGTATTGTAAGTGTAATAATTTGAACATGATATCTATTATTATATACTGTATGTTACTGTTCCCAGATGTAAAACACAAAAGCTTGAACAATAGTACATGTGTGTTGGTTTTACTTTGGCTGTACCACAAGACAGCAGATAATTGAAATACTGTAAATGCAGTAAGACTATGAAAACATGCTATTTGTCGAAGCAAAAGCAAAGTGTTCCAAAGCTATTTATAGTCATTCAAGCATACTGCATACTGCTGCACATTCCTGGGAGTCATACCTCAAGTGAATGTGGTGCGGAAACTGTAATCTGAATGTCAATCCCATGATGGCGTCTGCAATCTCAGGGACGCCACTGTTAATACGTAATTTAATTCAAACCTATATTTATCCAGGTTTTTCTGAGCATGAACTGTCTGCTTATTTTCAGCAACACAGTTGAGCTGCAGTTACATACTTTTCACACCTGATCTTCCCAAACCAGCTGCAATCCAATACCGACTGTTGAGAAACTCCACAGGAAGCTTCAGTGATGTGTCCCGTTCAATGGCAGCTGTTGAGGAAGTAGACAACACATGGATTGTTCACTCTATCCAATTATTTTAAGGGGAACTAACAGACTTTTTACAGATCAAAGTTAGTTTACTGGTCATTGGTCGTACTAGTCAGCACATGAAAACAGTTGTTTAAACAGCATATTTTGTTCATTAAGTTGTGTTATGGAGTATGACCTATCTAATGTTTTTGGAGCTCTACCTGTAGACTTTGCTGCACCTCTGATGAGTCACCTGTTTGACTGCATAATGATTAATGGCTATATGAAGTGCTAGTCTATTTAAACAGAAGTAAATATTAAGTTGGTATTAGTTGCTAAATGTTGAATTAGATAGATTAGAAACGCCAAGTATACCGGACTGAATACTGTATTCCCTCACATTGGTACAAAATTTCATAGTCTTCCTGTGAATTTTCAGTTACATGTAAGTTCATTTTTAGAAAATTGTAGAAAACCATGGAACCTGTAAAATACATTACCAGGGCACCCGTGCCACTTAGAGGTAAAGATGGAGACCCCCATAAGATCCCTGCCTCAGCTCTGGCCAGTTAAAATCTCCTTGCGGGCTTCTCCTTCATCCCTCCATTATAGCTACCGATGGAAATAAAATGCCCAAACAATATATTAAAAAAGAATTAAAAGTTAAATACAGACTGACGTCTTTTAAATGAGGTCCTACTGTTTTGTTATTTGATGCAAATTGTTCCGCAATAAAATGTGCTTCAAAAGATATAGTTTAGTCTTAAAGTCTGAATAAAGCAAAGACATGGAAAAGGAAAAAGTGGCTTCAACTATGGTGGTCCAAGCCTGTGAAACCTCAGACGATGATGATGTGTTAAGCATAGAGCAGTACAATCAAAACTTCCTGCATATACCCACAGTGCATTCATACACAAACAAGGTCCAACCTGGCAGTTTCAGCCCCTCTCTTTGTTTGGCAGAGGTCCTACATGATTAATGCTCCTGTTATAGAAACCGAGTGTTTGTGATTGTACAAACATCCACTGATGCGTTGCTGCGGGCTGCACCCTGCACAACAGATGAGTGATTGATAGCTGTCACAGTTCAGGTGACACTTAAGATGATCTTTTTTTTTTCACCCTTCACTAACTTAAAGATTAAATGTGTTTTTCTTCAGTTTATGTCCTCTGAAATGTCTGTACTTGACTGACTTGTGTCTGTGCAAAGTTTCCAAAGCTGTTTTCACTTTCCTTTACTTTCCCAAAATCTGAGATTCAGATGTACCCTGGGGGCAGTTGGTGCATCACAGAGACGAAAGCCAATCACTGTCTGATATGCAAAAGTCGAAAAGGAACCTGAAAAATGTACATGTCAGTTCAGCGAAATGTCACTGCAAGTTACAAGCTAATAAACAACAACAAAAAAATAAAATGCTAACTACACTCACCATTCTGATACGTTTACTAGTCTTCTACTTTGGTGCACAACAGACTCCTCATCTGAATCTGGGTCTGACTCAGGGAAGGTTCAGACAGGCAGCCGAAACTAACAACTATTGCTTAATTTAGGAAGTGGGGAGCTTTACCGCACTTTTGCCTCTTGCGAGCAGGCTACAGCGTTGTTTGGTCAGGAGTTGGAAACACATGGCTGTAAGCTGCCAGTAAAACAGAGTAGAAGAAGAGGTTGTGAAACAGAACTAAAACATGTTGCCTTGGCTATCTAACCCTGGCATCTATGATAGAAAATTGGAGATACAGTAAGTCTTCAGGAATTTGTTCCAAATGGACAGAAGCGATTATCGGACTCTACAGTGGTCATTGCTGTCTAGCCACGTAATTATGTCTGATTGGATGAGTACATTCACTCTTAGATTTTATTTTCAAATTAGCCTATAAAATGTACACGTTTCAAAACTGCCATGCTGATCCCAAACCAGCCCACATCTTTTTGACCTGCCCAAACTGATTTCGACCCGCTCGATCAAAATCAAAACTGCCCAGCTGGGCGGGAACCTGTCCAATCTGGCGACACTGAAACGGGTTAACTTGGGGAATTAATAAAATATGTCGAAGATGTCTTTTACACTAATACTGCATAAACGATAAGCAAAAAAAATCTGAAATTGAGACATTTTATTTTAACTTTAGATGCATGAACTATGCTAATGCTATCATGTAATGTAACTGTACAAATATGGTATGGGTCAGCCTCATTCATCATTGGTGGAATGAAGAGCTTTACCAGAGTTATTTACAGCGTCTTTCTGATGACATCTTTATGTGGTGCAGACAATCTGTTAGGAGGCACAGCCATGTTCACTTTCCTTATGGAGATGTCAGAGGGAAAACACACATTATTGTTGACAGCTGTGTGTGTGTGTGTGTCATGTCATGTCATTATTTTTAAACATAATCTGTCATACGTGCTGAACAGTAATTGTGCTGCCGTCTGAGTACATTCCTGCAGGCATATTTATTTTCGCCAGCATGACATACAGTGTGTGCCATTGTGGGCTGGATTGGAGTCAACTGTGTCAGTGTGTGCATCTATGCATCAGTTACAATGCCTAGATTGTCTGTCCAACTTTTGGTCACTTCACAGCTGTTTTGAGTTTTGCATAGTGTATAATTTTAGCTTTTAAAAGGTCTCTCTTGGATTCTCTTACACCCTTTTTCTGAAGAAACCATTGTTATAAATATTAAAATTCAGGAAATAACATTTAAGTTTCTAATGTTTCGAACGGTGGATACTTGGAGTTCAACCGGGAAGGGTTTTCCCAGTCACCACAGACCAACACTAAATCACAGCATTTCCTGTTAATGTAATTTATATTTATGTTTACTACTGATTCATATCTAATGTAGTTTTTCAAGCTCGTTTGAGAATCATCATCTGTGTTAATTTGTTTAGAAACAACCATGTAAGCTGATAAGATGAACGTACTGTCTGTGATTCTGGTTACAGATCGAATGTAGCGGCCATCTTTAAATGCCGTGTGTTTACAAACATTAAGCAAAACTACATATCACTACATATTATATCTTTTAAACCCACAATGACTATTTTTCCCCCAAAAAATATGCATCATTATGTCATCACTTGAGGCAACACAGTCTCACTCCCAGAACGTCAAATAGCGACTGACACTAAAGGGCCCTTGCCGTCAGTCGCTGAGTAAGACACTTCGATTCTTGAGACACGGCACAGTGATATGGTGGTTAGCACTGTCACCTCACAGCAAGAGGGTTCCAGGTTTGAATCCTGGCTGAGCTGGGGCCCTTCTGTGTGGAGTTTGTATGTTCTCCCCGTGTCTGCGTGGATTCTCTCAGGGTTCTCCTGCTTCCTCCGACAGTCCAGAGACATGCACGTGTTTGGTTAACTGGTGACTCTAAAAAAACTGCCCGTAGAGTTGCCCCTGAGTGTGAATGGTTGTTTGTCTCTGTTTGTCTCTATGTCCTATCCAGGGTGTACCCCGCCTCACGCCTGACACGGCTACAGCCCCCCATGACCCCATTAGGGACAAGCGGTTGAAGATGGATGGATGGAAGATGTTTTGGGCATCAACCTAAAAAAACGAAATATAATTAATGTAAAATGGACAATGAACTGCTTTCCATAGTTAGACTAGTTCAATACAAAATTTAAAAATGGCGTTTAAAAAAATGCAAGCAACAATCGTACTCATTCTGCCTTTAACTTTATTTGTCTGACATGTGTTGCTGGGCAAGAACAAGGGGTTTATTCGGAGCTTTTTCATTGACATCTTCGAACTGCTGCTGAAGACTAGATGAGAGTTAACTAAACACTTAAGTTGCAGGCCATAAAACCAAAACAATGAGCTGAAAGAGGCTAGAGTTCAGCAGAGAACAGAGTTGAACTGCTTTAAATTTTGGATCGCAGCTTTCAGCATCATTCATGAATTGCATCCAACAGAATGAAGGTCACGTTTTCTTGACCACCGAAACTAGAAGAATTGAAAAGGATGAGGGGAAACTATTTTGTGTATGTACATAGGTATGTATGTAGACAATGCATGGTGGGTTAAGTATGTGCTTTCGTTCATAGTTTGTATTCATGAGAGAGTCTCATCTGCCAAATCTGGGACAGCAGGGTGACCTTTAGGGGGAGTGTTTTCTTACTGCGGTGATGAGGGGGTTCAGGGAAATGTGGGAGGAGAAGAGGGGTGAGGGTGAAGGGAATGAGAGTGGAGCTGGGCGAGACGGGGATAGAGAGGGGGAGCAGGATGTCAGGGAGGTCCACTTGGCCATGAAATTAAAAAGAAAATGCAACGCGATACAAGGGAAATAAACAGAGAAGGGCCTCCCTGGTTTGGGTTTAAACAGCCGGGGTGATTATTGAATTGTGTTGATTGTTTCCTGGCTCCCCGTCTTAAACCAGAAGACTAACAGAAAACTGAGCAATGAAAAAACCTTAGATGGAAGGTCAGAAATAACTTGTTGGTTCCAAAATCGAACATCCATAGCTGCTAATGTGAAGTAAGATAATACGATACATGCATACAATGTAGGACTTTACTATATTAGCCTCATTTAAATACATTCCTGCATTTAGAAAACCACGTTTTTTGTATTTAAAATAGAGCTGAAGGGAAAGTCTCCTGTGCTATAGTAACCTCAACCAAACAACTTGTCTTCCTAAATTTATGTGACACCTTCCATCCATCAAGTGGGAGGAAACATGATTAAAACCTCAAGCAGCGCTGATAAACAATCTTGTAATTGAGCAGAACAGAGTAACAATGTTCACCCTATTGGGTATTTCCTGTTCAACTCATTCACTGACCTCTAACCCCAGCAGTCATTCCCATGCTCCATGTGTGGCGCTGAGCACCCGCTGTCCCAAGGTTCCTCAGTGCAGTTGCTTTTATCGTCCAAACATGCTTTAAGGCACCTTTGGAATAAAAAAGAATGACGATCGTCTTTGTGTCAAATAAACGTTGCATTTTAGAAACAGATAATTTCAAATAACATTCTTAATTTGTGCATGTTTAATTGAGGCATGTACTGCAACAACCCAATAGACTTTCCAAAAATGTATACTACTGCCAAGGTTCAGGCTGTCCTCATATCAAATTAAGTCTGTCGTTCCAAAAACAAATGCTCCATAGTTTTGACTGACATTGAACAAATTGAACAAAATATGATAAGGCTCTCGTGTAACTAAAACATCATAGTTTGACACTGAAACAATGCAGGGGAAAGTTGTCTCATGCACAGAACTATAGGAAAAACTAAAAATCTTTGGACGTTTTCATTTTGTAACTTTTGACACAGGATTACGACTGAAATGGGTCTTCTTGGTAGTGATGTTACTCGCCATTGAGAAGTCCTTGTGTTGTTGTTGTCTTTTTCGTGTTGTTTTGGCACCGTCAGTTTCTGATGTCTTCTATTTCCACGGAGTAGGGAGGGGGAGTTATTACCCAAGGAGCATGCACGGACGCGTAACCATATCATAATTGTGAAACTCTGTTTACATGCATGAATAGTACTGAAGGAGTTAACTAGGTCCGTTCATTGGGGTATGCAATCTCCAAATAAACCGGGGTGAAGTGTTTACATGGTGATTGAGGAACCAGAGTATTCCCTTAACCCCAATATAATCAGGTTTTCAAAATGCATGTAAACGCACTGACTGAGAAGCAGCTGGTTTGACCCGTTAACCTTACATTGGAAAAATGGGCTTTAATACTTAGGCTTGTCTCCTAAAAAGTATGTTCCCATTTAACAAAACTGCATTGTCAATGACGTTTTAAGAGAAACATATTTTGTCCTGGATTACGTTTGTCTTACGTTTGTCTACCAGAGGGGTGGGTGGATGGATAAGACAAAGACAGGACTTTCAGTGAGGGGACAAAAGTCAAGATTGACTTGTTTACATACGTATATAACTTAGGTCACATACTTAACTGAACTTTCATGCGTAACATGGAGTAACTCTCACCCAAACCATATCTTTTTCCAAACCAAAACATAACTGGTAATGCAGTTTTGTCATTTTTAGCAGCAGATCCCAGACGATGAAAAATGAGTTTATACTGGTAACATCAATATGAATCAGTTGAGTTCTGCAGTATTAAAATACCAATAAATCCCCACCTTCACCATGCGCTCATGGCTCTTCTGTGCATGTCTGAGTTTTTTTTTGTTGTTTTTCCTTTTTGGACATTTCCATCTCTTAAGGGGTGTAATTTATGTGGTGACCTGCATATGCACCTCCACACAGCACCATGAGAGTGAAAGATTTGACAGCTCTTTACTCTACCGGGGCTGTGATTGACTGCTGACATTTTCACAGTCTGACCCTTTGGGTTTTGTAACTCAACTGCAATGAGGGATTGGAAGAATCCTAGTCAGCATCCTGGAAGTCAGCATCTACAGCTTGAGAGCATTTACTGTATGTTTCTTTATCACATGTATCTCAGGGTACAACAGGATATTCCCGGCGCGACACAACGTAGTAAGTGATTGTCGGAGGAGAGATTTAAGGCAGTTAAAGACAGTTTCAATTCAAAGAGTAGAAAACAAGACTTGCAACCTGTACAGGGTGTGTTCCACCACTCGTCCATTGTCACATTTTGTACAGATGTTCATGGTCCTAATGTGGATCCTAATGATTGTTGTGATCCCCTGCCTTCCAGTGAGGTTGTAATCAGTGATTTCAAATCAATATCTCAACAATAGTTGGATGGTGATGTGGAAAATACTTACATACACAATGATGGAAAAAATCCACCTCTAACAGCCTCTATATTTTTATGAAAGTATATATAAACAGTACCAGTCACAGGTTTGGACCCACTTTGCCATTCAAGTGAATGAGAAAACGTGTCCAAATTTTTTTTATTTATATATAGTTTCATAAAAATAAACGATCAGAGAAGTTGGTTGCTGTAAAATTTGGTTGGACACTAGGAGACTTTTCTCCTCAGGATAAATTTGAATAACTTTGGTGAACCCTTGACTTTTCATCTTGTGCCATCATCAGGTAAATAATTAATTTGTCCGACATATTGATTTATGACTATATATCTCAGACGTACTTTGTAGTAAGTGCATTTGCAATGTTTGTGGCTGCTGTGACCGAATTGCTGAATTGTTAGATTCGATCCTGATGAGCAGGTGCCTGGCAGCCTCTGCCATGAGTGTATGAATGTGTGTGTGAATGTGTGAATGTTGCATGTCATACAGAACACTTTGAGGGGTTGTAAGACTAGAAAGCTGCTACATAAATGCAAATGCATTTCCAGTTACTGTTTAATACCATTTAACATGCCGAGGCCCCAATCAGACTTTTTTTTTTGTTAAAGGCTATAATTTAAAACAATGATCAGCCTGCTCCTGTTTTAGGCACTGTTGTGGTCACCATGACAGAAGGCCCACCTCTTAATTCATTGACCTATTGAACAATGAGAAAAATGAAAATGACGTCAGGTGCTTTTTTGAGTTTTTTTCAAAGGTGTTCAGGGCAAAAATACGAGGAGCATTGAGTGGGAAAACACAAGGTGCTTAGCAACACAAAAGCAGCGAGCAAATAGCTTCACTCTAAAAAAAATTATTGCTAAAGAAGTGACATAAAAAGTGACCTAAGAATCGAAGTTATGCATTCACACTTACTTCAAAACTCTTTTTAATAGATGTAAAAATAGGTAATAAACATTTTAATGTTTGGCTGTTATGTAGATAATTTTGGATAGTTTACTCAAAAACAATGCATCACCTCTTACACGCAACATGGAAATTCGTCTGTAAAATCACACTATGCACTGTGTTACTGTATTTCAGAGCATTGCACTTTTTACTCAAAGTATAGCATTAAATGTACAGACAGTAAATGTACATAGTTGCTGTCCACCAGTGATAAACAGACAAATTCGAACACACAGGACAAAACTTTGCACACAATGCATTTATGTCATGGTCTGCTTGCATTTGTTCACACATGTGCGTGAGAAGGCTCCACGGGGCTTTCTCTACAGACTCTTTACTAAAACATACTGTACAGTCCGAGGCTGATGGCTGGCATATGTGGCCAGAGTTCCCCGCTTGCACCATGACACAAGAATTCACACTCTGCATCCACTGAGCTTTGCCATCGACAGCTGCACTTTTAACAAGAGCACAGAGATTCAATTACTGGCCCGTTTCTACTCTGAAACCTCATCAGCTGAGCCACACAGGAAATTGCCTCTTGCAGTGTAAAGGTGGTAACTGGATTGCTGGACTCTGAGGGAAAATGTACACACGTTGTTCCTGTGTGCATTTCATTATGTTGTGAATTGTTGGCAGACTTCATAATGGGAAGGTGGAGACATAACGGTACATAACTGAGCTCAGTTGGGTACAGTTTCTACAAAATAATAGGTTTCTGTTAGAAGTGGTGCGTTTTAGATACAGTGTGTTTCATCAGGCAGTGAAGGAAGGTTTGCAGTCACTGGGGCAATGAGATGAACAGTTAGGGCTGTTTTTATTGTAAAGAAGTGAGCACAGGAGAGTTTGAATCGAATGGCGCATCATGTTTTTGTTTTCCTTCCCTGCGTAGTTGTAAGTCAGGCTAAACTGGTCCAACTCCTGTCACTCTTTCACCCCTAACATAATAATTGTCTGACAGCTAAAATATTTGTACCACCGCAGTTTTGGCAACTGACTGAAAATCCTACAAAAACATTTTCATGGAAATTAAGTTGTTAGGCTCTCTCTTTATCCCGAATAGATGGCTGTAAAAATATTTTCTTCAGCTGTCATTTCGCTGTTATACAGGATTGTTCCAATGACATGGGACTATTTCCTGCTTTGGCTTTATTTTTGTTTGCTTAGTAGAACAGAAAAAAGTATAATCTTACATTTAATTTCAGTGAACTCGTAACCATTTCACAGTGACTCATGGGTCAGGAGGATTATTTATTGCAATATTATGAAATGAGTCACAACTCTATTGTATGTCACCCTCTGCACATTTACATGTACACTGGAAACTACATATAGTGGTCACGGTTACAGTGATCAACTACTTATATGGATCAGAAAACCTGCGACAGAATCAGTCCTATACAAATGCTATTTAAATGATTCCCTCATAGTCAAGTTTTTCCGCAGTGTTTTCATTTATTTTCATGAGAAAAAGTTAAAACTGTGGTAATCCTATTTCATTTATTTATTTATTTTTACTCCCTTAATACTGTAATTACCCCGCTGTAACTCGTCTGCTTTTGGGCTGGCTACCTGAGGCTAGTGCTGTGTACACATTGAAATTATGACAAGAACAATAAATCAGCTTTATATCATCAGCTTAAATGACCAAGTGTGAACATATTTATATACACACACACACACACACACACACACTGAAGGATTTTGACATATACATTTAGTATACACATGCAAGATGAAGACAGCTAGCTGTTCATAATAAACATAAACATCTGACTCTATGAACATATACAGTATACAAGTATATATATATGTACACATTGGCAAAGGCAGTGGTGCAGAGTGTAAACTGTGCTGGAATAAAATATAGAAGGATACATATAACAGGTTGCTTATGGATATGACAGTATATACAGTAGATACAGTATACTGTATGTTTGATGGATGTTAAATTGTTTACAGGATGTATTTACCACTATAGAAAGGCTATAAGTTACTTGAGAAGTGGATTCTTGCTTTAACAGGTTTATTGCACAGATTTTTGTTCCTGACACTATGAACTGATGTTAAGTGTTAATTGTATTTATCATAATGACAGCCTGTGGAAAGCAGTTTTTGTGTCTGCTGGTTTTGGCGTGCAGTGCTCTGTAGCACCTACCAGAGGGGAGAAGCTGGAACAGGTATTGTCTGGGGTGTGAAGGGCCTGCAGTGATGCTTCCTGCCCGTTTCCTGACTCTGGTTGAGTATAACAGCCGAATACATGGGGAACGGACACGCAGCTTACATACGATTTTTTTACCTGCTACACAGACTTTGTCAGTAGTGTGTGGCTGCTGAGAGCTATATTGTGTGCCATTGGGTTTTAATGCAGTTTTTTTATACAGAGTTTTCAAGCTTTGCTGACTCACATTGCATTTAAGTACATAAGTAATTTGTCTTAATCATTTTAAAACCATTTGTACCTGTTTTTTAATCAGTTCTATGTTTTTTCACCCTGTTGAATGGCTTCTTTATAGGCACGCACAGAGGGAAGAAAAATAAACTAGAGTATAATATTGCCCACGCGGGTGTGTGTGGTTTCAGTGGCTTCTGTGGCCCATGTACTGCAGCTGCTTCAATTGGATATAATGAATGCGCTTTGCCTCGACCATACCACAACAGCCATGTTGCAGCACTGATCATTCAGCAGTCCTTATCTTTTATGGTGGACTAATAATGCCCGGCCACGTAAATTGGAACTTTGCCGATCCTCAACCAGCACAGCACATGCAGACGAGCAGCGATCCCCTCAGAAACTGGGTTCATCTGCATGCACTGTTCATGCTGCAGTGACACAGAGTTGGGCCCTTAGTGAGGGAAAAGGCAAAAGAATTGGCAGTAGGCCATTTAATAATCAGTTGTTTATACTCGTCAATTTGACCCAGAAAGATGTGAACACTGAATGTTCAGGTTTGACTTTCATTCATAAAATGATTAGATATTTACAGTAAACGTGTTGTTTGTGCTCCCAGGTGGAACGGTAAAGTCAATCCTTGGCCTAGGCTTTGTACAGTATTTCATGCAAGTCATGAAAGGTGGCAAGCTATGATTGGTCAGGGGCCAAATGGTAATCTCTCGTGTCTCTCAGCCAAGTCACGGCAAGATTTAATGACTCTGATCAACTCCTCTGACAGTGACCATCGCAAACAACAAAACTATCATTAAAACTATCATAAGTTTGGCTCAAATACTTTTCTCAGGTCTATAATTTAAAGGTGCAGATAGCAACAAATGGTATTTCAGAATATACTGCCCCCCCCCCCTGTACAACCAGTAACTTTATTGAGATTGGGGATAAACTGTAAAGTTATGTTTTTTCTCTGCTCAGGTTTAACTTTTTTTGCTCTTATTGCCTTTTGGCTTCATGGCAGAACTCATCATAAATCACTCTGGATGGGGTTGTCATCTATAGTGCCTAAAATGTAAATATTAAACTTTGCTGGTAATTCATAGGTATAACATTTTGCCTGGGAAAGTAGAACAATTTGGGAGTTCCTTATGCAAGCATCTGCATTTTAGCTACCTTTGACATTTTGTTGGCAATCAGTAGCTGTGTGAGTGAATGAAACTCTTTGAACACATGCTTCAGTTTTCCGTGAGAGGGAAGTGCATCAAGTTATTGGTTTCCTTTTCCACTTTCACCTCACACACAGTTTGGCCGTGTCACTCCCAGGATACAGTGAAGAAGAGGACGTTTTATTCTTTATATGTATTTTGTTCGGTCAGTAAAAGTTGGTAACTGTGCAGATGTTCCTTCAGGCCACAGGACATGGAAGAATAAACGGTTATGAACCGATAATGAATAGGTTTCAAAACCTTTAAGGGCCGAACCACAAGTGACTCTCAGACTTTAGAGGTTTAAAGCACTTCAGCACTCAAAAAGAGCCATTTCAAAATGTGTCACTACTATTTTCAAATCATAAAAATCTGACACAGAACATGGACTTTGTCTGCACGCACGTCTGTAAAAATCATCAGTGACCGCTGACGGGAAGACACGAGTGCAGTGCTGACAGTGGCTTTGGAGCTTTCAGCTTCCAGCACACATATCATGGTGTCAACACACTAAGTCAGAAGAAAAACCTTCCAGGAACCATCCAGAAAAACAGAAGTGCCTTCACTCTCTCCAGACCAAAATAAATAACCAAATAACGATAGCCCAAGCACATTCCTTTCCCTGAAAGCGGCCTTCGTTTTGAAAGGCTGCAAGGCTGTTGTGTGTGTTACCAGGCATTTTTTATACCATTTGGGAGCAATTGAGTGGTGGGATTGAGTGTTGGATAGGCTAGTCATGATTACTGAAGTTGGGATCAGGACACAGCCCGGTAATCAATCTTTGTCCATCATCGCCCTCACATCAACCTGGCTGCTTCCGCTCCCTGATGTCTTTCTTGTTTGGTAGCACTGCAATATTAAAACGTGATCCAAAAGGTTTTTTTTTTTCTTATCGTTTTGGAGAGAAATGATTTGTCAGGTGGTTGTTAGGTTTTAATTTAAACTAAACAATTTCCTTGTTTTTTTTAGAGGATATTACACCTTCCCTTGGGGTTACAGCACTCTTCCAATCCGACTGGATAAACTCAAAGACATGTAAAAACATAATAAACTATTTTAAAACTAAGCTGAAATACCGTTTTTCTTCCTAAATAGGGTAACCAGACATCCAAGGTTTCAGGCATTTGTCCCAGCATCCTCACAGGAAACCCTCTTTGCACCAAGTACCTTTTGTTTTTCTAAAAATAAATGAGCGACCCCACTGTGGACCAAGGCAACATTAAGCTATGTACAACTTATATGACTATAAGGCCATGAACAGTTAACTTAAATACCTATTTGTTGAAAAAATACTCTAAATAACCTATGTACTCAGTAATTAATGAATTCACTACATTTTATTTTTATTTTTAACATGCAAAGAACCTGAAACATAATGGAACCATGAAAAGTCCCCAAAAGTCTGAAGTTATACTTTGTCTTAGCGATAGAGGTCGTTAACTTGTTAAAAGATAGTGGAAATAATGGTGGGACATTCCCGGGACTTTGGGAAAAGGTGACTCTCGAATAAGCGCCACAACAGGCGGAGTATATAAAAAGGCGTTGTATCAGTCGGGAATCAGCGTCTATCTATTGCCATGGGTGCTTGGCCTCAACTCGGTATATTCATGAAAAAACTTAATTTCTTTTTTTGAGTTTTCTTCAATCATTGGTACAAGAAATCAAGCGTTTTCTACACAGTTAAGGATGAGACACAGACAGTTTTTTTGCCACTTGATTTTTTGAATGTTTGTGTTTTGTATTTCTTTACCTCTTTGTCTCACCTCCTTTTTTTCTGCACATTAAAGCTGAACAACTTTCCATGTTGACAGCTCACAATATGTAATAAATTGCAGGGTGGGCTGGAGGAACCAGTGTTATTGTTTAAGTGGCGGGTCCGTGCATGCCCCAGGGCTGAGTATGAACACTCTGTTTTTGTGAATGACCTTGGTGTATTTTAGAGGGTCTGCAGGTAATTACTTGAATGCATGTTTGTTTTTTTTGTTTTTTTTCACAATTCAGTTGTGTTTTTCTGGGAAAAAGTTAAGGGATAAGATCTTTCTGTCTCACTCTGAGACTATTAAGCCAAAGTTGTTTGGTAACTTTGCCTATTTAGTTTATGCTGAATGTTTATCTTAACACATCATGAAAGATTTATAATAACTGCCTGCATATCCTTAAATGTCCATTTCATTTGTTTTGAGTTCTTGGGCTGGGAAAAGGTCCATGATAAACACTTTCTCTGATAAAATCATCATTGTTGCGAAGAATAAGGCTCTGTCATCATGATTTAAGGCTCAACATGAGCCTGTTGTACAATGCCTTTCATGTAACTGACCCGGGAGGATTACAGGCGCTCGATAGCTGGACCTTACAATGTTTGGGCAATGCTAAACTCATTGCTTACAAGTTTCCAAATTTTGTGGGATAAAATAAACTTTTGAAAGTCTGATCTGTAGAAAATGTGGACTGCATGGCTGCCTTCAGCTCATCTCCATTCAACTTGGTTTCCATGTTGCTTCATATTGATTGCATGTTGTGTCCATGAAAGCCTTTAGTGAGTGGTGTTCACGTTTCAGATCAATAGCAATCGAAGAGTCAAGGTCAGTGTGTCTTCAGGGTCTTTTTACGTCTCTATGCATTTGTGCCAATGAGAGAATCGATGACACAGCATCAGCTAGCAATAGCTCCAGTTCCAGCGAGGGGAAAACCCAAATCCCACAGAAGAATGGACTGATGCCATGAACAGGGTGAAGACAGGGCTCATATTTTCACTCCTAACTATTCTAAAGTACAGTATGAAGACTGAATGCAGTTCGACTGAATGAATGGGACTGTGTGAATAGCACAGAGCGTGTGTAGCCTTCTATGTGTGTGAGGTCTAGTAACCATGTGTTATTGGGCTACTATAATATCTGCCCATATTTATCTCAGCCAACAGCGCCATATAGAAATAGTCCTGGACATTTAATATGCTTGTCTTCTGATCGCAGCGTTCATAGAATATAGAGACCTTCTTTAACAGTGTAGACCTTGGCGTCATACCAAGTCTCTGAGCTTTGACCCATAAACCTGTCTTTTTCCTCCCCTTGGGCTCTGTGCTGTGGAAGGGAAATGTTTTGCCCGATTTGCGGCAGGTTAGAGACCTTAAACTCTCTGAGCGGTGTGTAGTAAATATCTGTCCAAGATGCAGGATTGAAACCTAACTGGGTTATTAAATCTGAGCTGAAACTGAGCAATGAATCGACCTGTAAAGCCTCAGAAGACATAGTTTACATTGATAGAAACAGCCTTCAGCCATTGTTTGGCACATTATGAAGGGAAGTCCCCCGGGGCATGGCTGGAATATTTTAAATGGGCAGACCGGGCAGGGACACAATCTAAAAATGTTATGGTTATTACAGCCCGTTCTCATTCCCAATATTGAGTGACTCAGCTTGTTTGAGTCACTCAAAATTTAGGAAGAGATCACCCAAATGTGATTTCATCAAATGATTTAGACAGACTATTGAGCAAATCAAGCATCATAAACTCTTGATACATTTACCTTTCAAATATCATGGGGCAATTTATACATTATCTGGAAGGTACTTGTTCAACACCACATTGGTAATTAGCTCGATCTACAAACTGCATACAGGCATTTGTTCACATGTAAAAAAAAAATAAAAAATTCAATGTATCGGCTCCTTCCTCTCTTTCCCAATAAATGTCAGTGTTGGGAGCCATGAGACGGACATAGGGGAGAAAAGCCGCAGCCTGTTAAGCAGCATGGTTAATTTACAGAGTGCAATATTTCTTGTGTTCTTTACACATCCAAAGTAAACAGGCTGGGATTTTTTTATTGGAGCATTACCTCAGGTCTGGTGTGGCTCAAGGGAGCGAAAAAGTTCCTTTCCATTAAAAGTACAACAGATTCCCTATTATAGGCTGGAAATGAATTGGGCAGTATGAGCTGGTGGAATGAATGGAGCTTTGAGTGGTCTAACTGAATACACGAGGTCCCGGTCAAGCCAATGATGAGTCCCTTGGAGCGCGACCAAGAGTGAAGTTATGGGCTCCCAGTGTAAGAATGAGAAGTATGTGTGAGAGAGGGAGAGAGAGAGAGAGAGACCAATAAAGCACACTGGATCAAAGTGTGCTTCAAGAAACTTACTGTACAGCTCTAGAGAATTCTTAGTTCTAATTAAACAGAATATACATTATTTTCAGAGCAGCATAATTTACCTTGCACTGCAGCTGGATTACCAGAGTGACAGTAACTATATAGAGGGGTGTTAATACATGGCAAATACACCTAAATGCTATGGCTGAAAAATAACCTGACCATCGCCAGATTAATTTTATTCTGCCTTGACTCCACCTAGCTCCACTCAACCTTCTGGGATTGCTCCATAGGAAAGTGATTTCAGGTGGTCAAGCCAATCCGGATGGTCGGGCAAATTTTTATAGATGTGACGTAGCTGAGAAGCGACTGTTGTGATTCAGACAACAATTGTGGTTCGCACCGAGGAAGCAGGCAACAACATCGATGCTGCCATTTCAACCGTGTTGTCCAATCTAGCGAATATTTTTTCTTTAAAAGGACACCAGAGAACGGCTTTGAAGGCTGTTGTTGGTGGAAACGATGTTTCTGCCCTTCTCCCGTCTGGGTTGGGCTTTTCCCTGCGTCGCTCTGATCAGAGTCACAGGTTGGTTTTGATGTGAGTGGTTGGAGTAGCACGTCAACAAAGATGACGGACAAGTTGTTTATCCAATCATATGTAAGGATTTTTGATAAGGCCAAGCCTCCTGAAATCTCTTTCCCTTTAGTCGATCCCAGCAAGAGTCCAGCAAGGTGGAACGAAATTCATTTGACCAGAGTCATTCCAGACACATTTTAAAGTATTTAAAAACTACTCTGCTATGATTAATATTATTGATTAACATGGTTTTCCCGCAATGAAAGTAAAAAAAAAAACTCACAAGGGGCTGGAAACACCCCCCCCATTTTCTTCCTCATTAGTACAAACCACTTCATGGTAGCTTGTCTGGAAGGGGGCTAAGCCTTGGCCAAAGTTAGGCTAATTGTTGGCAAGGGAAACACTAGCATGGCCATTTTCAAAGGGGTCCCTAGACCTTTAACCCTAAAAATATCTGAATGAAATGGGTACTAAGGGTAGCCTCAAGTCTCCTCTTAACAGTCATGTCAACTTTATGATAATCCAGACAGTCTTTATCCTGCAGTACCTATAAATTGTGTCTGACTGAAAAGCTGAGACTCTTGCTGATTCAGTGACTCCAATTGTATTCATGTGTGATGATGTTCCCATAGTAGCCATTTCATTGTAGGGGGAGCATTTTTTGTATCAAGTTAGCTGTTGTGATCTCTAGGATAATCACAGCCTTGTGAAACTTTACGACCACAAACTACAGAGCAAGAGCAACAAACATCTTCACTCTAGATTTACAACTGAGCTTACTACAGTCGAAAGACATACTCTGTAACCTTTACCCTACAGCTACACATTTTGTTCATCCCAAACATAAACAGTGAGCTGGGCTGAAAATCTGATGGAAAAGATATAATGCATCTTAAAGTATTCAACATGTTACCAAAGGGATGGTTAACGGTTTTCAGTAGTGTTGTTATAGAGATTTGAGTCGATAAAACAAATCCTCTGTGGGTGCATTGACAGGAAAATCTAACCATCAAACAGCTCCATTTCTTGGGTTGCAGTGTTATGTTGTAGGTAGCCAGACTTTTAAAGTAGATGGTGGAGTCTTGCCATGAGCTATGAGAAATGGCAGGCCTAACCAAAGTGTCCATTGTAGGTCCACCCACGATAAAGACATGTAATTAGCAGATGCTCCTGACAGCGTAAGGTCAACTTCAGGGCCACCTGGGATCTCTCACAGGCTGGGAAAGGCAGGGATTGTAGCTCATCTTTATATAGACTTAGAGAAAAGAGCAAAAATAATGTCTACTGCAGTCATCAAATTGCTGTGTTTTTTTGTTGTTGCAATTTTCAATTGTGTCCTAACAAGTTTATCCATGGCCACATATCTAACTTGTTGACAAGCTATCAGTCCAACCAGATGATCTTTGCTGTGACTGTCTCAACCTTTGACAAATACAGGTCAGGGCTAATTATGTTTCTGTAAACTAGAGTAAATGTGCACTTTATCATTTTTTTCTCATTGGATAGAACAAAGCAGAACATAGCTCATGCACAATTCCAGAGGCTGATGTCATTGATGGAGTGGAGACCGCCGCTCCTTCAGCCCGATGGCCACTACTGGTCCAGATGGTGTCCGACCTGACAAATGGGGGTCACTGAAAGTCAGAACTGCTGCTGCAGGGTAGCGGGTCAGTGTGGGTGGTATAAGCATTCACGGCAGGCCAATATTACAAGGAGATGTTGCTCCTTTAGTTGTCTGGCATATAAACAAGCAAAAGCCTCAATCAGAATATATAAATAATCAATTTCACACCCTGAATTGGTGAAGGAATGATGTTCAAAGCTCATACAGACGCTTATTGTTTGTGTGCTGAATATCAAGATGAGTAACTCTAGTGGTTCCCCTCACTGTTGCCTTTCTCCTTGTTGACCTCTCACCATTTCTCACACATAATCCAAATAATCCATGTTGTATTATCTGTGCATTAGTTTGAGCTAAACGGTTTTAGGTATGAATACTGCCTTTTATCATCCTCTTCATATGGTTTGCATTAGATGCTTTTAGGGACAGCTTTCAGCCTCAGACACCAGCACTTAATTTCCATTTACACTCTGTCTCAAGCATGTCCTGTTCTCCTCTGGTCTCTTGACACCCATTTAGGTCAGCTTGTGCAAACAGACGCTATCAGCCGTACAAAATGTTTTGTCTTGGTTCCATTAGCTGGTGCACATGGCTGCTCCAAGATGCAACAGGCTAAAACACACTGCAACACGCTCAAGGCGTCAACTTGGACCGCAGACGTGCCAGCCAAACAGTTGAGACGGAACGCATACTGTCTGTGAAGGCTGCAGGAGTAGTTTTCCAAACCCACACATTTACAATACACATGCAGGTAGTACCACTTATGGACACTTTGTTCCCAGTGTAATGTAGACATACGGTATATTTCATCATGATGGGCTGCATCTGTAACAGGGCTGTGGCATTGAAGCACAGGGGCATCCAGTTTTAAATCAGACTAAAACAATCAGCTGTTTTTGAAAAGCTGTGGTCTGTTTTGGTAAAAACTTTCATATCTTGGGGTTCCCCGGTGGCCTTGGTGGTTAAGGCGCTGCTGCCGATCAACACAACACTCCTGAGTCAAGTTATACCAAGGACCTTTTGTTGCATGCTCCCCGTCGCTCTCCCTTCATTTCCTGTCACTCACTGATAAAATAAGTTAAAAAAAATAATGCCAGGACAAATACCTTAAAAACATGAATTACTTTGTATATTTTGAATAGGCCACTTTCAGAAATATTTCAACTTGAGAGTGTGTGTCAAGAATACACAAACTCTTACCTCTCATCACCCCAAGGACAAAAGAATGATGAAAACCAAAGTTTAATGCTGATTTTGTCATTATATTTTCCATTTTTTAATTTCTGTACAAATTAATATCTGCCGTGCAACCTACCATGATGGAAAAGCCCTGGATTGTGCAGCTACCATTTCAGTAATTAATAAATGCATTACTGTCACTGTGGGCTCCATAGTGAGTGTGGTTTTGTAAACTTTGGGCCCTTGGAGAATGATGAAGCCCACATCCAGCTCCATCCATCTCCATGAACAGCTTTGTTAATCCAAACCCCTCTGGCCAACAGGAGTGTTAGGCTGAATGTTTTCCCAGCTGTTTATTCTTTCCATCATGTTTTTTTCATAACTTCACAAGCAGGGGATTAATTTCACAAAGAAACAATTAACAATATTCTCCTTGTCAGCAGTAAAACAGCTGGTGTGACCTGGGCCGGGCGGCTGTGGCCTCTGCGGCGGTATTTGTTAGTCATTTGTCGAGGATGGATTAACTGGGAAACGCCATTTGACTTGCACTGTAAACTCAGGGCCTCCTTATTAGGTCAGGGCATTTTCTTCTGCGGAGACAGATGAGGTTGAGATTGCAGTGGATGTATGGGTGAGTGGAGAGGAAGAGAATGGAGGGGTTAAGTGGGCCAATAGCATGTGGCCACCAGCTTTGTGAATGAGCAATAATGGACTACATTGGTTCAGCTTTTTGCTTAAGTATTTTTACACAGTGAAAGCTGTTAATATGAATGTGGTTGCAATGGGAGACTCTGTGGCTTTCTGTAGCAGCCAGTGAGGGTGCTGGTGCTTGCTGTATTGATTCATGGAAAGCAGCTTTCTTCTTTAACACACTCCATATCTCCCAAAAAAACAAACCGTTGTGTGTGTGCTTCTTTTGAAAACGACCTAGTCCATCTTCAACTTTTTATTGCTGTATATAATCCAAAACAATTCTTCTAATGCACAGAAACCCCCACAGAAACTGTGGAAGAGCCTGCAAAAAGAATGTACCAAGATCGAACCAGAGCAGTGTGAGGCACTAGTAATGTCCTGTGGGTGCAGATGTGCTGAAGTCATTCAAAGCAAGGGCCTCTACACTTCCTATTCATTTTTGAATCCTAGAGAAGAAAACATTGTTGAAATCGTCTCTTCTGACACAGTGGTTACTGTTCTCTAATCTTGCTCACTGCTCCCCCTCCCCCACAAAATAAAGCTTTTTGTTGAAGTGCCTTGGTTATTTAAAAAAAAAAAAAAGACATGCTAGCACAGCAGTGGTATAGCCACAGCTGATATTCTATCAAATTCTGAACAATAAAACATAACAATATTTCAAAATAAATCAAGTATTTCTAATTTCTAATTTTGATCTCCAGTGTATATACCTCTCCCAGCAAACCCACCAGATCTCAGGCTAAGTTGAGATGTTACATCACGCTTGCATCAAATGAAGACACAGTACAGCACCCTTATTTCAGGAGCTCATTTACCTAGTCATATGCACCAGCTCATTGCATAGCTGTTCTCTCACACATGACATGCATTCTAGCCACGGACAGCTCTATGACAATCGCATCAAGAAAGGTGTTTAGCCATTGTATCTACGAGGTTGAAGTCTGCTGTTAAAATAAAAAGAAACTAGCTGAAATATAAAATTAAACACACTTCAATTATTGATGATCCTATCATTCCTAATATATGTGAAGAACACAGAGGATTTCACAAGTTGATGCTGGAGCTACTTCAGTGTTTTAAGATCTACTTTGTGATTATGGTAATAATAATAAATTAAATAGCTGGAAGCTCAAAAAGAACCCAACACACAGACACACTGTATTCTAGCTTGTTGGAACATACATTCTCATGCCAAAAATGAATTAATGTATTACAGAGTTCATATGATTTGATCATTTCATCAGAAAACTGAGACTATTTTAAAACCATAGACAGACGACAGTTTTGAGTTGGGGCGTAAACACAGTGGAGTAAGCATAAGGTCATATTTAACCATTTTGCCAGTAACTTTCAGTGACACACAAAACATGCGGGCTTTTGCTTTTCCCCTACAAGTTTCATCTTTGCTTCTCTGGTTCATTGCTTCCCAATTATTATTCTGTTGGTTGGTCTCCGGTGACGAATGCACCTGCGTAAATGACAGCAGCTTCTGATAATGTGTTGCTCATGCTAATATCAATATCTATTGAAACTGAAGACATCTGCAAGTTTGTACTCTTTCACAACTGCTACCTCAAGCACTTTCCAGGTTCAAATGATACTGTGGTAAATCTCTCCGGTAAACCCTATAATAGCTACTCAGAACTCTGTGCAGTATCAATATCAGTAGTTAGCATCTCAGTGTTTTCAATTGGCCAGTTTAGAAAACTGCCATGTGATTGGTCAGCAGTTTGGAACGTTAACTGCTAACTGGCTGCCTTGGTTGGCCGGATCACTTATACCCAGCTGTCCACTGAGGATCAGAGGGTAATTCTCCCGTTCAACACATGGCCCACACTTTGATGTGCAGACCACCATGGTAAAATCCTCAACTACCTTACCCATGTAGAATAACACCCTTGGACACACTGCTAGCAGAACCAGATAACACTGAACATTGTAATGATATTGATAGGCCTGGGGTGAAGTACCAAAATAAATGTTGACATGTCTGCAGTCGCATGCTAATCATAATCAATTATGTCAGAATATCACACTGGGTAGAATGTTGTGATGGTGTTCACATTTAGCCTGTCCTGTACATCAGGAGCTTATTTTTGTGACATCTGTCTTAAAACGTCAAATGAAGGGAGGTTCTTGAAGGTTGAAGAGACAATAAAAATGGTCTCATTCTGTTGCAAAGTCCCACCTCTCTTTGGATTTCCATTTTATGTATATTTTTCGAGTTGTTCTGTTTGGGCTGGATCAAGGAACCTAGAAAAGAAGGAATGGCCATGACACCATTGGTTCCAAGAGGTAGGACTACATGTATTTAAATGTAATGAGGAAACTTTGTTAGGATCAGCCATAGGCCTACATGTTTGAGCCGGCTTCAGGCAGGAGGCTGTGGGGCAGTGGAGCTCCTTGGGCGGATCACTAACTCGCAGTATGGCAGGTGCAACTCATCGAGCCCCACAGGTGGATGGATGGACACAGAGCCAAAGCTGTCTGCCCATGGAGCTGACTTTAGCAATCCACAATTACGTTATAGTTTTGGCGTCCTGAACCCAGCATCAGTCATATGAGGAATATGTCATGCACTGAAATCGGCAACTATCAGAATGGTTAGTGTAGTTAGCATCTTTATTCGTGTCTGTATTTAGCTTGCACGCTTAAACTGTCCGTGGCTGACAGCTATGGTGGCAGTGTGTTTTCTCTCTGTACTGACAGTACGCTCTGAGCTGGAGGTTTCAGGTTTCCATGCCGGTGTAAGTTTTCCTCCCTTAGAATAGTGTTTCACATATCAGCAAGCGATTGGTTTATTCACTAGTGACGTTCCAACTAAAGCTTGCTAGAATACGTTTGGATCTCAAAGCTCAGAGAAGAGAAACAGACATCTCCTTCTCCACGAGATTAATTTGAAAACACCTTTACAGAAGGGGTGTACAGCATAAACAGTATAGAGGTATAGATGGTACAGATTTTGACTCTTGACTCTGACGTAACCACACAATGCGTGCGGATCCGGCCGGCGAGGAAATATTTACTGGCCCTATGTGAAAAAGTATTTCATGGCCATAGTGGCCAATGTTAGTTGCTGTCCTCTCTCGCATCTCAGCGCAACTGTCTCAGTGGGTCAAATACCGGCACATTGGGAGACTTGTTCACGCGCTTCCTATAGGCACGTGGCCACAACACATCCCACTTCCCACTTTATATTCATATCTCCTCAAAGCGCCTGTTGTTTTTGCAATCGTTTCAGTCTGGATAAATTCATGATTAAATCAGCACCACAATGTCTCTTTCTACTTTGAAAACAAAACGAAATCTTGACACAGAAAACTAGCAATTCAACAACAAATGGACAGAGAAGTATTTGTAGTATTTTATTTAAATGCAGTGGAGTAAAAAGTAGAACATTTCCCAATGAATTGTAGTGGAATAGAAGTATAAAGTAGAATGAAAAGAAGAATAATACACAGTGATAAAACACCGTAACCATCTATGCTTCCAATTATGCCGTGATATAAATTGTAGACCATACCGTACAGCCCTATATCTAGTGACAAACTTTGCTTATTAAAAGCGAACTTTAATAATATTCAGGAGAGCTAACATTAGCCAGCTCAAGCAATAATAGGTCAGACCTGCCCTGATTAGTCATGTATGATGATGCAGCAGCTATCTTGTACCAAACAGGGGCTTGAGCTGAGCTATATGCAGCTGCTGCAGCAGAGTAGAGCCAGAGACCAGTAACAAGGAAAACAAACCCTCACATTTAGATTAAAAGAAAACAAACATCAGTCAACATCTAATGAATTGTACTTAGGGCACAAAGCAGCTGTTTAGCAAGGGGCTGCCTTGATAGGCTAAAAATGTTCCTGTGCCTCGTCACTTGCTTGAACCCATTGATCTTTCTTTTCAAAACGTTTTTAAAATTACATGTTATGGCTATTGCATTCTATTACAACACTATCAGAATTCCGTGAAATGATGCACAGTGGCTTGGTAATTTTTCTTCCCATACGTCATCTGGTCGATACTATGAGGTTATCAGGTTTGTGAGCCAGGCAGACATTTGGCTCACAGTAAGCTGTTGAGTCAAAGTCATTACGAGTAGCCTGTGGTTCACAGTGAAGTGTTCCCAGGTGTAACTGGAGTAAATGCTGTCTCTGTTTTTGTTGGACACCACTCTGGAGCCCTACCTGAACCTGAGCTACTGTCTGTGTTTATTTTGAGACTTTTTTTCTACTGTGGATCCTGTGAAGATGCAACACAACAAAAGATGAGCAGACACTGGCAAAACACTGTACTCGTACAGGCACCCACAAACTGTATGAACTATGCACCTACCCACAAACTCACACCGCAGGCCAAACATGTCTGATTTACGTCTCTCTCACTGGCCATAATCTCAATGTTTTCGTCCAACAGTAGAAGCAATTAGTGCTGACATTTGTTTTTGCATCAACATTCCAAAGTTGACAAGTTGCTTCCCGCAGACTGAAAATGTGATGGCCATGTGTGTTTGCACTGCTGTTTCCCACGCTACTTTTACTTTCACGGTTGCCTGCGACATTTAAAATCTATCGATGCGCGCACCTTTCCCACATATGTTCGACAGTTTGTGTCATCTCCAGAAGGATGCAAACTGAAAAACACATGGTTGCTATGCGCCAGGCTGTAGCGTGGTGAAGTAGCAGCTTCACGCTCTCTTTCTGAATCTGCAACATGCACTGAAATGTGGCACACAATTGCAAACTGTCTGGACCAACCAGGCCTTCATGCGTCAGCTGTTTGTCTGACTCTAACATCAGCTTTCTGCACATAAGCTGACACATACTTAATGAAATAAAACATCCATGACAATCAAAACTTTCAACGTTTTATCCCATTTATCACGTCACATTTGAAAGACGAGTACTGTGTATGCTAAATATGCAGTTTCAGAATATTTGTGCCTTATTTATGCTTCTTGGTGTCTAATCTAATCAAACCTGATTTCTAAATATTACCACATTTCCTGACCCAGATTTTGTAAGAATAGAGCAAGATACAAGTTACAAATGCTTTCAGTACGTGGACTGAAGAACTCAGATCCCGAAACTGTTCTCACTCAGCTACAGTAGGCTAAATTAATAATTGATTTAGATTGTATGTTTGACATAAACTATGAAAGACTAATAGCATCATTGTTGATTGTTCAGTTTGCACTGCAGGCTTTTCCGAATGCTCTCCTTATTTTCTACTGTCCTGTATTCATGCATTTTATATTTGCTCACATCAAGCTTCCATTTTTGTATATGTAAAAAAGGAAGTTTCCCCTTAGTGGGACTAATAAAGGAATATCTTATCTCATCTTATCTTTTGGTGATTGTTGTATAGAGAACCAGTCCCAACCGGAGGCTTTAGAAGCACAATGGAGATCAAAATTAAGGAGCAAGTTATTAATACTTGATTTTTTTCTGAAAAACTTTTTTTTGTTCAGAACTTGATAGAACGTCACCTGTGGTATACCACAGCTGTACGCACATGTTTTTTTAAATAACCAAGGCAACAAAAACCCTTATTTTGTGAAAAAAAAGAAGCAGTGAGCAAAATTAGAGAACACTTTCAGATAACCCCCAGTTATTGGTGTTAATCTGACACCTGGTGTCAATTTACTTAATTGTTGGACACACCCTATTTATCTGCAGCTCTCCTGGTTACTTTGCAAGATGGCGAGCTGCTCTAAGGAGACTGAGACCCTGAGACAGCAGGTTGTCCAGATGCAGGCCAAAGGGATGACCCTCTCAGCCATCAGAGAAAGGTCGGGTGTTCCAAGTCTGTGATTTCAAGAATATTGAAACTTTACAAACTTTACAAGGTTCATTCATTAATTTAAGTCCCTCAAAAAGGGCGGTCGGCCACATAAAACAAGTGCAAAAGAGGACAGGATTATGCAGCTGGAATTGCTTGCCACTTCATTCCTGAACAGGGCATCAAATATCAAAGCTTTGACATGGCCCTCGGCATTTGAATATGGCACAAAGAACTTGAACATCTAAAACATCAGGCTTGCAGCCAGGAGAGCAGGGTTTGGTTCCTGGATGGTGGCTGTCATGTTCCAGTAACGTTCATGCCCTTTTCTAATCCTAACCAAGTGGTTTGCATGCCTAACCCTAACTGCCACCGCTTGCTGGATAAAATTGGTTACATATCGTCCGTAACTTTGTATGATCTCATACGAACCTGTTCATGAGAATGTTGCACAGGGAGACCCAGTGCATTGACAAGTGATGCACTGACACAGCTTCATTATGTGACGAGTTGGGATGAGAACTGGTTGGCAGAGGAGGAGATTTTGTTTGCCATATTGCAAAGGTCCCAGGCCAAATTCAAACCAAGAACGTCACAAATACAAATATTTTCCAGCTGATCTGGTAGAAAACGGCAGAATATATTCGGTTCAAGCGATCCAGGCCATATTGGTAACAATGTATTTTTCGGGATTTATCATGCCTGTAGTTTACTGTAGCGGGTGAGTCTTTGCATTTACACCCACCTGGGACACCACCAACCATTGACTGAGATGCATGAGCAGCTCTTCACGGAGGGTAATTAGAGGTGATCATCATCATTGTCATTGTCTCTGTGGCACACGAAGAAGTTGATGTTTCCCCTGTGAAACATCCTTTGAGTCAGACTTTTTCCCAAGACTGTGTAGGTGTCTGTGCAGTGCACACTTCTGCCACATTCATGTGGCTCGCAGAGGCAACCACGCACAAGCGCCTTGGCGTCAATCATTCAGATGCGTGGTACGTGTTGTGTTTACCCAAGTCCCACAGCGAGAAGTGTCAGTCTCCATATACAAGTTGTATCTGTGGCAGCTTTGTCTGCTGACAGGAGGAACCGCGTGACAAAACAGCAGGGAGATTGGCATCCATCTCGGCACCCCAGGCGCTCTGCTTGACGCTGTACACTTTGCTGGATGCTTTAAATTCCTTGCCCTAGAAGAACTGTCTTGCGTGATCTTCCTCCAAAGCTTGTTCTGTCTTCTGACTGGAATAATGTCAGAGTTTTTTTTGTCATCTGGGGAATGTTTTCAAGTAGGTGAAAAGAAGGGTGGAAGGATACTGTTGAGAGAAATGTACGTCTGAATCAGTTTTGCTGTGGCCTTGTTTCCACAAACAATTTTTGGGTCAAACAAAACTATGCAACCATAAGATTTTTATTTTACACAGGAATGAAGCTCTCAGAAGTGACAATTTCCTGATTCTTTCGTCTGCCACTCCTCTCTCTCTCACTCTCACTTTGCTGTCAAATAACACACACTCAAATCTGAAAGTTGAGCAAAAGATTTCTTTCAAAACCATCAGACCTGATTACAAAGTCAGAAGCAGATGGCAAGTGCTCTGCATAAAGGGCATGAAACTAAATCTGTGGGGCACCTGCACCGAAGAGGCCAGGGTTCCAGTGAAAACCAACACCATTTCTTCAAATGCGACCAGGAAACCAGAGCACTAATAGCCCCATGACAATGGACAAACTAGGAGATCGGCTTGGCTCCCCTCTCTTTTGGAATCAGCATGAATGAGGTCATTATGGATTTTGGTGTGTAGCTGGTGAGATAACATCTGTATGGACACAGACTGAAGTTGCTGTATAAATATTGAAAAGATGCTTCATCCTCCATTTGAACTTCTGAGTCTTCGCACTCTTCACTGGTACAGTCTGATTGATTTGTGAAACACAGACTGAGAGACGCTCTGGGCCTCTCCATTGGCAACCAACAGATTTAGTTTAGAGAGAAAAATGCTGGACTACATGATGGGACCAAACAGAATGAGTGTGCTGCTCTGCCAGAGTACAGTTATAAATAAAGTTAAATAAAATGTTAAAGGTTTTGGCAATGGCAGATAGTGGAAGATCATTGCATGGTTAAAATACACCAGCCTCCTCATTCATTCTAGATTTACTGTAGTGTGTCATATTTAGCATTGTGCTAATTTGTCTGTTCATCTTGGCAGCATATTATTCTTTTCTTCTTTTTTTAGAATAAGTAGCGTTTTTGCAGTATTTATTACATACTAATACATTTTTTTAATTAAATCAAAAAATAAATGAACAAAGGGTTGTATTAGTTGGTAAATCCTGACACAGGCAGTATCATTCATTCATCTTCAACCGCTTATCCCGGGGTCGGGGTCGCGGGGGGCTGGAGCCGATCCCAGCTGACATCGGGCGTGAGGCGGGGTCCACCCTGGACAGGACGCCAGTCTATAGCAGGACACATAGAGACGGACAGAGACAGACAACCATTCACACCTAAGGGCAATTCTTAGAGTAATCAATTAACCTAATACGTGCATGTCTTTGGATTTGTGGGAGGAAACCGGAGAACCCAGAGAAAACCCACACCACTTGATAAAACTGGACATCCTAGTTTGTATTGTATCTTCTCAACAGTGCCTGGAGGAACATGCTCAGACTAGTGCAGCCCCCTGAGCCTTCACAATCCACATTTAGTGGATTCATGTTGAATGGTGAAGATTTTCCCTGGAATTACTATCCCACTTTAGGACACGTGTTCACATTGTGTCTTTTTTTGGCAGAAAGGTGCTGAGGCTTCATCACAGTGCCATGAAGCGCTAAGAAACTCAGTTGTCAGCTCAGTTTCCAGCCGATCTCTTCCCACAAATGGGCTTTTCTGTCGCCCGTGATGATATCAGTGCTTTTTCGGAAAAGTTCAGGGATTTTCAACTCGAAGCGCTTGGAGCGGCCGCACTAGAAAGTCGGCGTCCTTGAAAAAACACGTCATTTTTCAGCTCTCTATCCTCATGGGAACAATTGAAAAAAAGACACTGGCGCTCGAACTCTTTAGCCAACCCTGCACCCAGTCAGAATTAAGTATTCACCCACACTATGGTATAAAATGTTAGAAGCCTTTAGCCATACGTATAGCTTACACATGCAGAGATCAACTTGATAATTACATATAAACCTGAACATGTCTATCTCCCTCTCATCTATCCATCCACATCTGTCTGAAACTCCACTCTCTTTTTACTACCCCATAATTAATTCATCCATGTTTTACACACCGGCAGAAAGGCAGTGCTTCAATTATGCGTCCAGGCTCCCGGGCCACTCCCAGACATTCAGCATAAGCCCCTTTAGAGAAGAGAACCTGAGGCTTTAGTCCTTATTCTGTTCACAGATTTGCAAAGGACACAGTCCCATATGCCTCATTGTGCGCTGGATTAGACCTTCCTCCATTCAGCTGAACCTTAAGAGTAACCCCTTGGCCGCCTCTCTGCCATTGGAAGCAAACCAATTAGAATCAATTGGCTGAATTCTCTGGGGTGATTAGCATACATGCTCCGCTCGTGGAGCTTTGACAGTTATTGAAGCTGTCCGGTTTGAGTGCCGTCTGTATGGCTGCTCCGTCACCTCGCTAACCACGGGTGATAATAATGAGGACTAATGAGGTGGTTTCAAATGGGAAATGGAAAAAAAAGTCCATGAATCTATGTGTCATAAATGTGTATTATAGCAAGATTTCCTCTCAGTGAGGTGATTATGAAGAGATGAGATATGTGTAAGAATGAGACTGTATATTTTGTTTTATTTGTTAAAGCCTGGAGAAAGGGTCTACCTTCCAAAATAAAAGAAAATATTATTTTCAGGAAAGCACGTAAAGGTTTGCTTCTAAAGAAAATGAGTGTCAGTGATGAAATATCATCTTATTTGTTCGATTGTTTTAGCTTCTTAAATTAATTTGACTGTCACGCTGCATTCTTCAATTTTGTATCATTGTGAGATTGTCACTTCAAAAATAAAAGATCAAATCAAGTAAAGTATAAAACAGTTCTGTACTACTTTTACTTTCGTAGTAGATACATATTGTATTCTTAAAGCATTTAAATATTGTATTCTTAAAGCATTTCCATCAATATAAAAGTACATTGCTCAAATGTACTAAATGTGTAGACATGACAAAACAATGTTTGCAGATGTCTGCCTCATGCATTACACCTGGGAAGGGCTGCTACTTATAGGGACATTTCACATGTGTTATATAACATGCACTTATCATACTAAATGACTTATGTTCAATCATAGTAAGAATGATGTGTTTATGAAGTGTGTTACTTCAATATCATTGGTATAAAAGTGATTGTGTTGGCAGCTATCCAGTGGGAAATGGAACATTAATAAAAACTTAATACAAACATTTTTATATTAAGTTTAGCTCGGCCTTTATCAAGCATACAGGTTGGCCCTGAAAGAACTGGGCAACATTTTGTCCTCAGCAGATTATGGAGAGTTCCTCCAGTCATAGTCTAATACAGATGGACATATGGGTATATTGATTTCAATTTAATTTAAAAACATGATGGATTACAACTTCTGGTAACACTTTCCTGTTAGCCATTGTCTTCTTAAATTGTTTGGAAATAAAACCTTGTTTATCCCCTCCAGCAACAGATGAATGCTATTAAATGCTAAACTGCCAAAGGGTATTAACTGAAAAACCAATAACAACAATGAATGGCTAATTAAAAGACAATATTGCTTCCACTGAATACAAAATGTGCCAATAACACAATAATCATCTAAGTGCGGAGCCTTCAGCTCATTGCATGGCTAAGCCTCCAAATTTACTCGGATCTGTGTTGACTGATAATGTGGATGCAGTGGCCTCTGGCATAAATGCAGGCATAATGAATCATGGGAGCCCTCCAGAGGATAGTCCAATGGATGTTTTCCAGCTGATCTTCATTAGCCGCCATCCAGCTGAAACATCTGTCACTGGAGTGCTTGGCACTATCCCATGGCAATTAGTGAGCTGCTCGCAACAGGTTCTACTGGAAGATAAACAGGATGCAAGCGGAGCCGAAGGCATGCACGCAGAGCAGCTCCGATTGGGCACAGTGAAGCAGATAGAAGCTTCAGCTGACAGCCTGTGTGTGTGCATATGGTGACACAGACACACACACACACGGACTCACGAATGTAAGACCTTACATGCTTGCGGTGTGCACTATAACATTTTGAAACATACAAAACTGTGCCGGCTGCACAGTGCATCTGTTTAGAATAGAATAGAAATACTTTATTGATCCCAAACTGGGGAATTGCATAGTAACAGCAACATTACACACAGACACATCAACACAGTAATATAGACATACAATATGAAAGATACCTATAAATAAGCGGACTAATTGTAGTACAAATGTAAACATATAATAATCTAAGGTGCAGTGGACAGATTATGAGAAAAAACACAAGGTGCTTCCGATTGTATTGTTCTGAAATGTTTAACTGTTATTGTACAGTGTGATGCATGTGGCAGGAAAGATTTCCTGTGTCCGTCCCTTCGACAGCGGACCCGGAGCAGCCTGTGTGAGAAGGTGCTCCGCTGTCTCGGGAGTGAAGTTAGTGAGTTTACGCACGCATAAATAGGTAAGCACATGCTGTAAATATTTCATGCTCCTATTTGTTGCTCATACAAACACACACATCAAAATACAGTCTCGTATTGTGAAGACAGGACTCTGTGTGTTGTGCTTGTGTGCATGAATCTGCTTTAAACCATCATCAGACAACATCCATCTCATCTCATCCATCTCCTAATTACACTACTATATGTAACGTGTGTTTACTTGTTTTAAAGCCCTGAATGGTTTTGCACCTTCTTTTCTGAGTAAGGTCCAAAAGCGTCCTCTTTGGTGCTGACTTGCTCAATGTGAGAATGACTAAAAGTTGGCTGAAGCATCCTGCTGCTGTTATGCACCGACGAACTCCCATCACATATCAGACAAGCAACTTTTTTAAGAAACAGATCAAAACATATTTTTATAATATTGCTTTTAATTAATTTACAGTTTTGTTTTCATTGTTTATGTCACTTTTACTTTTATTGAGTATTTCCTATACTTGTTTATGGCTTTCATATTAAAATAGTATTTAACATTATTACCTTGTCTTAATTCTAGGTCTTCTATTATTCCTATTGTATCTTTTGATGACTTTAATAGTTTATGTAATAAAAACATGTGTCGCTTTTTTTGCTCTAATTTGTATTTTAATACCTGTTGTTGATTTGTTTGTGTTTTCTGCAAAGCCCTTTGAGCTGTATTTTCACTTATTAAAGGTGTTATATGAATAAAGTTTATTATAATCTGTAGGTTTGTGAAGAAGAAAAAAGCAAAGTATAATTTCTACACTGATGCCAACTGACCAACTTAATCGAGTCCAACTCCAAGAGTCCGAGTCAAGACCGAAGTCCGGAGCAAACTGAGTTCAAGACCATAATATGCAATTTAAACAAGATGGATCCGTCTCCTAACATCAAACTAATCAACATTCTGTACAGCTGATGTTGAATCAGCAGCCAGTAACAGAAACACACTCTTAACATACTCGTAAACAGGAATCAAATGTAGACCAATTCATTTCTCCATTTTAGGCGGGGGGATTACTCATTGTGTTTCAGGGAATGTGTTTAGAGGGGGATTCTTGTCTGAGAGCAGCACCAGTGAGAGCTTTCTGTTGATTGTATTGAAGTGGTTGAGAGCTGACCTCCTCCTCAACCACCACCACCATCTCCCTGTCAGTTTTTCCCTCCCACTCCCAGCAGCAGCGCACAAAGAAGCAGCCGAGCGCGACGAGAGGGTAGCTAAAAAACAGGAATCCCTACCAAACCACACACACACACGCACACACGCACACACACACACACACACACACACACACACACACACACTTAAAAACCTCTTCGACAACCCAATGTGGAGTGTCACATACCTGAGCTGAAAGTAAAATGGATGTTGGAATCAACAAGGCTTAAACTCTGAGAGTTCCTCTAATGGATGTCAGCGTCAGGTCAAAAACATGTTGGTTTAGAGAATTCGGAGCGAGTGTGTGTGCCTGTGTATGTGCATAAGTGAGAACGTGCCAGTGAGTGAGTGAACAATCGACTCATCAACATTATTCAAAATGGGCTTTTGGAGTATATCATTTTGTGCATTGACCTCATACCTCTTAGATATCTCTCAACAAAAGTTTTAAAGCCATCGCTGATCAGCGTCCTCAAAGTAAAGTGAATGACAAAATGTTGCATGTATTAATAAAACACTTCTACTATCTCTGCGATTGGGCTCATTGGATGTGATTGGTTGAAGGAAAAAACATACAAGCCAGAGTATTTTCCCCCCTTAGACAGAATGATAAGTGTTGTAGGGTCTGGCTATGTGAGACTAGTGGCCAGACACCCAGTGTCATTAAGTGTCTATGTGAAGCCCAGGTTGACGTGCCTACAAGCATGAGCACTGCATGTGCATGGACACCAAAGTAGTCTGCACAGAATGGCATGAGAGGTAACTTTCAGCCTTTTATTTGGAATTTAAATAAATGTAGTTTAAACAAGTGAGTAAGGATAAAAAATAAGAATAAAAAAAAGAACATCAGCAGCCAGTCACGATAAAGCTAATGTTTGAGTGAATGAGTCATTATTAGGTTTGAGGTAACTGTTGATACATTGAATGGTCCTGTGTTTGACATGTGACAAACAGTGATGTCACTTCTACTTCTACTTTACTTGAATAAGCCTGTGAATGTTCTCATGTGTCCAGGTCGTCGTTATCCTCAAAGCAATTTCAGTCAAAAACAACTGGACTTGGTTATTTGTCTAGGAAGACATTTCACCTCTCATCCAAGAGGCTTCATCAGTTCATGTACGCATCTGACCAGGCTGGGACTGGACCAGGACCAGGACTGGGACTGGTCTACTCCACTAAATTAAAGTATTGTACTTCTTATTCCACTACATTTATTTGCTAGAATGCTAGAATGCACTTTTACTTGTAACTTGTACTTCTTCCTACACTGAACACAATGCCATTAAATGTCAAACCCCAGCATATACTGCTGCTATTGTTGCAATGGTGTAATAGAATAATCTGTAAATTCCACTTATTTGCAAATTCAACACGGGAAAAACAACTACAAGCAACACAGAAAAGTTGATACATTTAATTAAATGAAGACAATTACATTAGCATTTTCTGTGCTTGTTCTATGCTTACAGAAGTGATTCTGTTTCCCTCCCATGACCACATTGCTGAAGATGTTATGTTTTGACTTTTTAAACAAATGCCAGTGCTTTCTGATCTTTAGGGAATTACGTGATACTGTGTAACATTTTGCGTTCATGAAATATTATGATACGATACGACATGATTCTCAGGATTAAAAAAGCACATCTTTATGTTTGCTGTTACACACAGGGATGTTTTGTCGACAGTGACATGTTTTGTCATTTGTTCAAACAAGCAATAAATAGCTCGCAAATGTGCCCTGGAAGGTACCGCATCGCCATATAGAAAAACCCAATGCCCCCTACAAGCACAGGAAGCCTTCATCTCAAATAAACAAACTGGGGAATGATGGCGGATCCTTATCCAGATACGCACAGACGTTCACAAGGAAGAGACAAAAGCAAACAAAAAAATGCCACACAGTTTAGCGAAGGCAGACAAGCAGACACACGCCCTGACCTCCTCCTTGCTAAATAATCAGCTGTGGAATCTGCATGACAAATCTCAGCACAAAGCCGAGCTCAACGGGGACCATTCTTTTTCAATCTGCTTGATAAATTGGTAAGGGAGAAAACAACCGGACACTTGTGAAAAACTAAATTAAGATAGGCAGCAGTCACTCAGATTCAGGAGATTATCTTGAAGTATCTGGCATTTGGAGGTGCTGGTGTGAGCAGACGGCCAGGAGATTGCGGGAGGACTGTGTACAAATTGCGTAAAAGTAAAAATAAATGTGCAAGAAACTTATTTAAACGTTTTGTGGAAATGTGAATGAAGGTTGGAGACATTTTTCCTGCATGCAATGATGTCGCCTCTCACTACATGCCAGATAATGAGCAGCTAGTCTGGCCCTTTGTATAATTTAGGATGGTAGTTTGTTATTGCACGACTGTGATTATGAATAACACAGAGGCTCACTCCTCCAGGAGTTTAGTCTATTCCTTCTATCCAACGTTAAGCCAGGCAGACACCCAGATCCCGCTGATTAACTGGGACACAGGAAGCCAG
The DNA here is from genome assembly GCF_963691815.1 of Echiichthys vipera. Classification (NCBI taxonomy): domain Eukaryota; kingdom Metazoa; phylum Chordata; class Actinopteri; order Perciformes; family Trachinidae; genus Echiichthys; species Echiichthys vipera. The sequence continues at coordinate 4,751,654 of NC_139840.1, read as the reverse complement.
CATGTAAACACAGAGGAAGACAAGCCGGCTACTGTCTCTATAGGTTTTTTTATGTGGTGTATTGTGTTTTGTGTGCTATTGTTGGGCTAGAAACCTATATCAGATGGTGCACTGAGAAAGGAGACTTTGGGGGGAAAAAGCTTTGAGCCTTTGTCATGTTGAGTCTGTTTGATACACTACCAAGGTAAATGAAGGCTACATGTGTAAAACCGTGTTGTCAATTTTAGCTGATAACTTCATATTCCTAAGGGCGCACTCACACTGTCCTTCCGCACCGCGCCCCGGGCTTTAGGGTACTTGTCCCCCCTCCCTCTCCCCCCACGCCCCAGGCCCATTTGTACTCACACTACCAGGGCCTTGTGCAAATGCTTCTTGCTGTCCATACGTCATCACGTCGTAACACGTCACACGCATTGATTGACGTCATCGCGATGCGTCGCTTTGTTTACAAATCTTTCCATAGACCTCAGAGTTTTTGTGCGTCTTGTCGACTGTTTTTGAATATTTTCATCGACCAAATCTGTATTAAACACTCCACCTCCGCATCACACCAACGAGAACCTTCGCCGCCATTGTTGTTGTTTTTAAATATCCGCGCATGGTCCATCCTTCTAATTTCTATGTCCAAACAGGCGCACATATGCTCATACACGTGCGTACGCTCGTGCTCGTACATGTGCAAACGCACTCTACAAAAGCCCAACTCTCTCTGTGGACAGCGGGCCGCCCATGGCTGAAAAACTGGTTTTGGCCCGGTGCGGAAGGACAGTGTGAGTGCGCCCTAAGTATGAATTTTTTAATACTGCAGGTTTAAAGAAGGTGATGTTTTAGTTTGTCTGTTTAGTTCCAATTACTCGGGATGGGAATTGATATGATTTCATTGATACCAATGCCAGTATCCTGCTTATTGGCACAATTCTTTATAGAGATTAATCAGGAATCAATTAGGTAATCGACAAACAGATTCTGCATAGGAATGTAGACTCTGTAAGCAATGGGCAGGCTTTGGTTGCATGCAGTTAAACAGTCCATGTGGAGAGCAAAAAAGGCGCATTGGCCGAAATAAAGTTTTACATTTAGATCTTCCCAATCTAAACATGTAATCCTCAATCTGGTTTTTAATGCATGGAAACCACAATACGTTTTGTGTTATAAGGAACTGTTCTATAGAATTGGTACTCTTGTATAATGTTTTTTCTTATAATACTTGTTTAGTTTTACTTAAGTTAAGAGTTAAGAGTATTTTCTTTATTGTTGTATTATTACTTTAACTTAGATAAAGAATTTCAGTTCATCCTGCGCCACAGCATCCTAAAACTTCTCAACATCACTGTCAGTAAGCAGCAACAATGAATGATGAAGGAATCTGCATTGGTGCATACCTATATTGATTACTGACACAAGCACACACGCACACACACACATACACACACACATGCACCCACACACATACGAGACATACACTCCCTCTAAATCCCCATTTCGCTAAATTCCCCGGCGCAGAAAATTCCTCAAGTGAGGGAGTGAATGAATGCTTCCCTATATGTCACCCCCTCCCTTTCCTGTCCGTGTTCCTCTTCCTGTGTGCGACTTCTGCATCTCCTAACACCAGCAAACCCCCTCTTCCACCCGAGAATTGACCATTTTATTTAGGTTCTCTTTAACACACCAGGCAGATTTATGTGAGGAATCCAGTGGGCTGTATGATTCAGGAAGCAATGGAGATCTGCGGGGGAACTAGAGGTTAACACACACTGAGAGCTGTGTATACATGTGGATGAAACACTTAACACATAACACGCATATTCACACGTACAGGAAACACTAAACCGCAAATACCAACAACCACGACAGATATATATTTACACACGCATACAAACATGTGGAGGAAAGCCATGTACACAAGAAGAGCATTCACGCATACAGGAAACACTCCACCACAAATGGCTGGATGGACACACACACACACACACACACAAGGTCAGAGCTTATGAGACCTGATGAAGACAAGTGTTCTATCAACAAGTCCAACTTCAGTATCATTTCCTTCCTGAGGTCCACCGCAAACATTACAGGGCTGCTGGCTCATTCACTGCATGGCAGGGTTGCTAATAGGATTGCCAGGTCGGTGGGAGGTAATGGGCCAAATCCCCATGTGGCGTTGGATGGCTGGGAAACACATACACGCACATACATCCTCAGACGCACACATAAAGATTAAGGTAACTCGGACACATGCAGAGAGACAGAACATGCTCGCAGAAACGCCCAAAGACACAACATGCCGTTACAGGACACTAAAACGCGCAAAGATACCGCCCATGCACAAGTACACATATACACACACACACACACTTTGGGGGGAATCCCAGAGAGGAGGCTGAAGAGATTAGTTTATCATCCACAGTGCTGACAGATCCTGCTGATGTGTGACCACAAACCAAACAACCATCAATCTCTGCGCTGCAGGAGAAGCAGGACGGAGGAGAGGACGGTGAAGAGTTTTGCATGTGAAGGTCTAAACACTCAGGAGTATTTAGCTCGAGTTAGAGTGAGCACACACACACTACTCTGGAAAGGCCTGAGTGGGGTAATTCATCAGAAAAAGGGCAGCTGTGGATTTTACTGTGAGTTGACAGTGCAAGAGGAAATTCTGTTGTACGTCCACTTTAAGTGTGCAATATGTGTGTGTGTGTGTGCGTGTGTGTGTGTCTGGTGGAGGGCATGAGACCAGATGTAGAATGTATGATGCACTTGCACTTTGGTAAAGGCATGTGTTTGTATGTGTGTAAGGAGGTTTGGGAAATCAGCATCTGCACACAGCTGATGTTTACCTGGGTGCCCTTGTGATGCCTAAATACCAAAGCACACCAAATGGTTGAGAAAAGAAAAAAAAATGTAATGTTGATGAGTCCAGCTGTCTCTGGATGGAGCACTTTCTTCTGTTTAGGAAAGTGTGTGTTTTGGCATAATCTCCCTCACTTGGTAGAGTGAATACAGAGACCATACTGTCAATTTGGAAAATACAGATACAGTGGTTGATTCTGGACAGCTGTTTTATTTTGCGCTAGCGAAACTGAGAAGAAGGTAGCCACCTCCAGAGTGGGTTAAATATCGATACTATTAAAACCATTTTTATTTCATCAAAGAGTCAAGGATCTCTGCAAACCCCCCTCTGGTAGTTTCTTGTGACATGACATTAGAACTCATGCAAGAAACAATCGTACGAACAGGTTTGTTCTTAAGTGACCCTTTATGAGTGATTTAGGAGAACTTGCTGCTTTTAACAAATATCTCATATTTTGAATATTCTCTCATGTACGAACACAACTTCAAGCACTGTCGTAGGAGTTATGTGCAGTTTTCTACTGTTATCCAAACCTCAGTTTTTCACTTATGAATTGTATACTTCATTGCTTTGAAGCCATTTTGAGTTTTGGTCTCATTCATAAAACATGAGAAATGGTTTTACATACCATTACTGTCAGACCTATTGGCCGTATCTTCACATGCAGGTTTGTGTGAGTCGCTGTCAAAGGGAACATGTTCTGTTGTGATGCCTAATAGTACCACCTCACCTGTTATGGCACGTATTCTCTCTTTTCAATCTCGGCGACAGAGACTTCCCCTGGACCCCCTCCCGTTTAAGTCATCGATCGCCTTGCTGTGGGAGCAATTTTCTAAACAAACCATTTCTTTTTCATTGAAGCGACAGTTCTACCCTTCAGTGACATGGCATACATGTCACTTATTATTTTCTCCCATTCCTTAGCTTAAGCAGGCCCTTTATTTCCACTGCTGACGTTGTTGAAAAGTATGGACTTTCCTTTTATGCATCTCTGAAAGCAGGACTTCAATCTCTGAGATTGTAAAGTCTATTTTTTTTTTTTTTACTTCTTGTGCTATTTTCATGAATGAACATTTCAAAGTTCAAGTTCACTTTTATTTATATAACACAGTTAAAAAGACCTGTAACGGTCATCCAAGTGCTTCACAGAGCAGAAACAAAAACAAAAAGAATGCATGTACAAGAAATAGGAAAACATCCATATCATCACACACAAATGCATGTGGCACCTGCACATACACAAACATATGCGCATACATAAACATACGCATACGTGCACGGCTACAGTAGTCATAAACAACAGTGCAATTGTATGTTAAAAAACGCACATCGACATTTTAAACAAAAACTAGGTCCCTGTGGATTCGAAGGCCAACAAGAAAAAATATGTTTCGCTCCATGGAGGCATGAGACGTAGCCTTATATAGAATTATTGATGTGTTAAATATGCAAATTTTCAATTCTCATGAATGCACGGTCATTTACGCACAGGTGAAATAGAGCTAGACTCAGGTTTGGTAAATCCAGAACCTCTATTTTTTTTGAGCATGTGGTCATTTATTACACATTGCACCTTTTTACAGCAATGGTCTCCATTTGTGATACTCATGGACCATATCAACCCACACTCAGGCTCTTCTCGAATTAGTTGGCATCTCTGTTATTTGCACTGATAGTGATGATATCCTTTTTGACATCTTTGAGCTGTAACCTTAGACGTGTACTAGAGAAGTTTGCATTACAGTGTGATGCAGTCGGAGTCAGGATACATGCATCTAAGGATCTAATTCAGTGGTAAAAAATGACACTGAGCACAGGTTTTGGGATTAGCCGTAGAAATGTGGCTTTGAATGATATCATGATGGTAAAGATATGGAAAGAATTTGATCCTTTAATACATACATGCCTGTTTTTGCCTGTCCCATATGTCAGCATGCGTCTGGATGCCTGCATGTGTTTCTCAGTGTGTGTCCTGCCACAGCAACAGACGGCCTAATATTACGAGAACAGGCTGAGAGGAAGGAGTAGCCCCCCAACACGTCCGAGTGGTGAAAGCACCTCTTCAGCACATGGCAGCTGTTCACATTTCCTGCGTATTGGATGTCGAGTGGTGGCTATCTCTCATTTGCAGAGTGCATTATTAACAGATGGACTTCCCGCTCTGCGCTAATATTGGGAAATGGGAGAAATGTGGAGAGCGCTGTGGACACACATACACACAACGCGTCCCTTGAGCAGCTGCTGCTGCTGCTCAAGTAATGCGTGTGTGTGGGTATTTGTTGCTCAGTGTACCCTCGGTTTGTGTGTTTCTGTCCATGTCTGTGTCAAGACATGGGACTGTACAGTATGGCAGTGTGCGTGTGTGTGTGTTTGTGTGTGTGCGTGTGTGCGAATGAGCAGGGCTGCTTGTGTGGGCCAGCTATGTGGCAGAAGAATTCCCCTTTGACCTTATCCCCGCTTCATTGATTCACATGGAGTGATCTGATTAGCAGTAACTGCATGACTGTCAGCACAGTACCAAACAGTGACAAACTGTGTCATTCAACTGTAAGGGAAGCAGTTGGATGACACCGTTTGTGCTGTCATATTGGATTTCATCAAGATAAAGGGCTGTTTCACCAGATTAAATCAAATGACAACACAATAGTGACTGAAAATTCGCTGTAGTCTTACACAGCAGGTGGTGCGTCTCCAGCAGCAGTCAACAGTAGCCTGAATTAGAGTGAGCAGCAGTACAGAATAAAATTAAGACTAAGAGATGGTAACTCTTAAAAGCCATAAAAAAAACTAAACAGAAATTGCCTAATACCAAACAAAAGATTAGAGGGACATCCAAAGGAGCAAACAATCCTCAACATTCAAAATAAGACGTTAAGGTGATTGACAGGCGATCTGATTCCTTTTATTTTAAGGTCAATTCCCCATTCCAATTTTAAACCCATTACATGAAAGAACAGTCACAAGATTGATATTTACATCTTGCTAACTGAAGGCTGCCTGATCACCAGCATCAGCACTGTAAAGTGTATTGAGTATGGCTGCCTTGCGGTGAGAGGTGAGACCATCTCTGTCTGCCCCAAGCTACAGAGAAAGATACACAACACAGTGTAATTTGTCCAACACAGAACTCAGCGGACAAAACATTCAGAACTTCTAAGCATTCACAGTTAAATAAAGATATGACTAAGCAAACCATATAACTTAGTCTGATAATTTTGGGTCAAATAAAAAATGCAAGTTAATCTGGAACCCCTGAGTTCATTTGGCCTTTTCCAAGGGGTGTTGTGGGTGCAGACTGACAGTGTGGTGAATTTTTTTTACAATCAAAATTTGAAAATAGTATATTTCAACAGAAAGTTTCAAATCAGCTGTAGCCATTTTTGAAAATGACCTCTCATGATTGAGCTAGGTTCAGGCTCACTGTAATGTTCCTGGCGCGAGGGTGCACAAGACGAAAATGGCGAAGTCGGCAGTCATATCAAACTCTCTCCGTATGAGATTAAAGGTTGTTTAACTGTTCGCCTAGAAATCTGTCTGAATGGGAGGCAGACCAGATGCATCTGCCAGATTAAATGAAACATGAGCTCACAGTTGTGACTGGTTCCCAGGCTACATGTAACCTACACTAGCATGATATAGACCATTTCACAGTTGTAAACATAAACATTCCTGTGTGTCCCAGATTATTCCTGTTGCTGATTTCCGATATCTCTGCAATATTCTAATTTCAATAATGCATGAAAATGAATTGAAACCAATTGCTGACTAAAAAGTAAAATCAAATTCTTAGCTGTGAGGTCAAGTATGTTTGCTGTAGTTAACTGGTAAAAAAACCCATCAAAACCACTTGGTTGGTCTTTAAGTTATGTAAATGTAATACTGTTTGACTCAGGTCTAAGGAAATAATTGCAAAGAGTCTCTGTGTTCTCCTACTCTGGTTGTTACGGTCCATTATTGAAATTATCCTTGTATCCAAGTCTCATTATCTACTGCATCTGTCCTTTGGCTTCCTGAAGCTTAATCTGGCTTACGGTCACAGGCAAATGATGTCTCTTCATTCCTATGTACCTTCTCTTACCTATTTGTCACCTCGGTATGTAAACATGACCAAGCACTTCCTCCATGTTGCCATTCCTAAACAAGGAACTCATTGAGAAGGACATAAACCAGGCTAGTCCTTGTGTACCTCAAGCAGCTTATGATGGCACAGGAACAACACAGGGTCCAGGTTTATCTGAAGTGTCTCCTGCCATCCGTAGACGCATTTGTTAACTCAGCCAACCATCAAGAGTCCAGGACAGTGGAACAGCACACTTAGAGCCACACTTTCCGCTTCTTCCTTTAAAACAAACAGCTGCAGCAGAAGCAGAGGAGCGTGATAGAAGTGGGGCTTCGATCAAAGCTTTCTCAAGGCATAATGCCAACTTATACAATATTGTTTGGATTGAACTTTTAATAGCAGAAAAGTGTACTCCCGCTTCTTCTTGATTAATAATGACCAAATAGTCTGAATTTACAACCTGTTAAAATATGGTCTTTGGAGAGAGCTACAAAAATGCAATCAATACACAATCACTACTGATGAAGCCTGTAGGAAAGTAAATACAGTACCTACAGTAGCTAATGAGCAGAAGTAGAAAGAATGAAATTATCTTTAAGTCCAATATAAACAGAGGTAAGTATTTAGATAACATAAATTATACGACTAAATTATATTTCAACTTCAGGGCCATCAACACTAGAATCCCAAACTTTTCTCTTTTCCATCTTTATGTCATTAGACTTGAGTCAATAAGCATTGTGGTGAGCTAGGATTTCCTCTCAGAAAAAATGAAGGTTGAAGTTTCTAGTTCAGCAGAATGTTTCATTAACTTTTAAGACCAGAGATTCAGCACAGTTATCCTGACTCATCTCAGGCCTCAATGAACACTGATTGGTTTCAAATCATACCTCGCAAGTGATTAGATGAACCATCTGTCTATCAAACTCTCACCGAAGACAGAAAACATATTTTCAATCCAGAAAAGACTTCGGTGCCATTTAATAAAGGAAAACTCTCTCGTTCTGACAAAGATGATGCTATTGCAGTATCTAAGCTAACCTCTTTAGGAGCTGCCATTGTTGTTTACACCTCTTGTGTCGCCATTATCCACTTCCCCTATGGCGTTATATTTGTGTCACATTAGTGAAGGAGCAAAGTGAGATTTTAAGCACAGAAAAATACATTTTCCTCAGTTGAGCAAGCAAAAAAATATTCTGTGCTCAATAAATGTATTTGCATGTTTGCTCTTATTAATTTTAACGTGCAATAATAAGCCCTCTCACGCAGTTTTACTCATATCCCCCTCCTCTCTCAAGTGCCAGTAGCTCCTCACAGGGGGCTGATTGGCCAGCTCACTTTCAATCTGAACACAAACACATTAATTGGAGCGTTACAAGATGGATCTTTGTGTGACGTGTACCTGTAAGTCACATGTGATCTTGTGTCATTGCAATAGTAAGGAATAGTAGCACAAGGTAATAGTAGCACAGTAGCAGACCAGACACATCCAAAGGCACTCACAGACTTTGCCACACCCTACACAGGAGTAGGGTCTGACTAGCCTGGTATCCCCGGAAAAATTGCAAATGCAAATTAGTCTGACCCCTCACATTTCATTTTCGATTTCGATGGGGTGTTATCAAAGGTGTCATCGTCTTCAACCTGGCCCATGTGAGAAAAATGGTTACGATTGGTCCGAATTATGTCAAGACACTGAAAATCTGTCTACATGGGAGAAAGGCCGGACATATCTGCCAGAATAAATGTAATATGAGTTTGGCAGAAAAAATGCTTGTTTTTTTTGCGTTTCTTTAAAACCAATCACAAAAATGTTGGTCAGTGGTAAGCTCCTGATGCAGCAATGATGCCTCTGTTCGGAAAATAACTTGTTCAGAAGGAACATGTCATTAAAAAGGCCACAAAAAAAATTAAAACACATATGAGGACTGTGTGGTGAGACTTTTACTAAAAGCAGACGTACATAATTTGGTGCTGAGGTAAATCCTGCCTAAACTTGAGCTCTAACGGAGCTCACTGTAATCGTTAAAACCATGGATGATTTGCTAATTGTGTCGCTTTTATAACCATTATCTCAGAAGTTTGTGTGAAGTGGAATGCATCAGTGAACTGGTCAAGTTAATGTCACTAGTGCAGGGGTAGGCAATTCCGGTCCTAGAGAGCCACCGTCCTGCATGTTTTAGGTTTCTCCCCTCCCTAACACACCTGAGTCAGACAATAATCAAACTGTGACGAGCATCAGCTGCTTGATAATGAGCAAATCATTAGAATCAGGTGTGTTAGAGCAGAGGGAAACCTTTGCCTACCTCTGCACAGGTGCATACCACTGCCAAAGTTAAAAGCTGTGGCAAATCAACTCAAATTGATTATGGCCATGTCAGAAAATGGCTCAACATTGTGCATTAGAATCCTGCAAGATGGAGTCACATCAAAAATTGTCATAGTGCAATTCAATAAACCAAAAAGTACTGAAAACAGCACGGATTCAATTTGCAGATTTTAAAACATGTCTGTATGTTGGGCTCTAACTACCAAACTCATTTCTATATATTCCTTAGCGTGGATCATTTGGGAGCTTTGATTGTCACACTGCCTCTACATGCCAAAACAGTTATATAACTAGATGAGTGCACACTCCCTGCCATCTACATAAACAGTCTTTTCCGGAGATCTAATATGTCTCATGGCCTGTTGGCAAGAGGACAGCAGTGCCAGGATAATAACTGGGCCTGGTGTTGGCAGAGTTGTGGTCAGTGAGCCTGGAGTCCAGTGCCAGCAGTCCTCTTGCTGTCCTGAGAGGCTGCCAAATCATAACCCTTCTTCAACAAATGCAGCGTGACACGGGGATTCATCTGTGGGCATGGTGGCGCCGGGGACAGACTCTGTAGGGCCTGGCCTGTCTCTCCCGACTTTGAGTCCATAGCTCATACAGGACTGTCAGCTGGACATTTAACACACAGCATGTCAGGGCCAAACACAGCAACACATGTCAGGAAGAGGAATGTATTGTGTCTATTTGTGTGTGGATTCTTGCACATTCACATTAGATTGGTCTTAACTTTTTATTTCATTAGTCTTGTTCTTCAAAAGATTCGTAACATACTGTCACAGCTGAAGCAGACAGGAGGACCCATGCACAAAAGACAACAAGAGGCAGGGAAAGAGAACTTGAAGAATAAACTGATTAATTCCCAAATAGGCCCAAGGAACAAACACGGCCTCTAAACTGGGAAAAGTGACAACAAACAACATGGGAACATGGTGTATATAAAGACTTATCACAGACAAGACACAGCTGGAGAGGGCACTGAACACAGGTGGAATCATTTAAGACAGGGCAGGCAATCACACAGGTGGGAAAACAGACAGGAAGTAAAACAAGACACAAGAGGAGAGAACTTCAAAGAACATGACATAAACAAACTAGGATCAGGACACATACAGTCAGACTGCATTACAAAATAGATATTTGTAAAGTAAATCTTCATGTATCACTTGTCAACACCTGCAAAGGGCTTCATAGTTACAAATTAAAGAATACATACTGTATATTAGATGTCTGATATCTTTATGTATGATATCTAGGTAGAACTTTCTACTAGAAGACTGGGAACTAAGTTTTGAGTTCTCAGAAGCAATTTCACTGTGGGAACAATATAAATGTACACAAGATACATAAAAATGTTTTGTCAATTTTCAACAAGTTTGTAGCTACAATTCCCTCCCCTGAGACAGACAATTCAAAGGAGACTCCATTGTATTTGACGTTAGTTTTGGATTCAATATTTCCTTCACATTGTACCTTAATTGTATTGCTTTTCTTAAGCTGGTGTTTAGTGCCATAATAAAAAAAGACTGTCTTTCCCAGATGTAAAGACTTGTTTCAATCAGTCAGTCTCCTACCACATACAGTTCTCTGTGAAGAGTTCTCTGTAATTCTCTGGTGTCATTTGCATAAAGCATAATTTTAGACTTCACTGCTGCTGGCATATAATTAATATAAGTTTTATACAACAATGGCCCCAAAATAGAGCACTGTGGTACGCCACATGTGACTTCCATAATGGTGGACATGGCCTCACCAACTTAACTCACCTGTTTCCTTTCCTTTCCGCACGTTTTTTCTGCCGTATGTTCGTTTGATAAATGAGGGCCAGCATGTCCATTATACTGGATAGACAACAGCGAGAACAAAACAGCAAGCAAGCCAGTTTGTTCGACAACGCTGTCTTTACTTCATCCTTTCAACTGTCTTTAGCAATTTAGATAACAGACACTCAAGTGTCCTGCGGTAATTATAGATGCTTAAACTATCAGTTGCTTTGTTCATGGAGTCATGGCGGTGCACCACTGTAGACTGAAAGTAGAGGAAACACTGAAGATAGAGCGTGAATGAAACAAAATTCAAAACAGACATTGCAAAATGTAATATTATTGTCAGGACCATTTACTGTTGCGATAATGGCTTATCGCCTAAACCCAATTGAATCTCTCTCTTGAATCTTGAAGTATTTTGGCAAAAAAACAAACAAAAAAACAATCAAAAATGAACTGACTGATTGCGCGGTTATTGCATTTGCGATTTGGTCTTGCAATGGCTATTAAAAAGGGACACCAATTGGACCAGAGGGAGCACCATTGGATGCAACAGATTTGATTCTTATTTTTACAGCTTTACAAAGGAAAAAATCAGTGATTTTATCATTTCAGCTCCTACTGTACACATCACATTAAATCCCTGCACATTAAAACCTGTCTTGTGCAGGACAGGTGAGTCCACTGTAATAATAGGTTTTAGCGACACTAAAGGGAGTGAAAGGATAATTGCTCACTCTGGAACAAGGTGATTAATAAACAATTGTTTTACAGTTCACCTGATCTCCAGCTGTCACTGAAGGAGGAGTTGCCATGACGGAGAGTACTTTCAAGGCAAACAGATGGGTGTTTGTTCCTCTGCACCTGTCGCTGCTTTTCCTAGAGCGCGCTCACACTTGGCCCAGATGATCCAAGTCTTGCTTTAGCGTGATTGCCCCCCCCCCCCCCCCCCCTCTCCTGCAGCCCAGGCCCGACCTGCACTCACATTACTTGAAATGATCAACAACAACAATTGCTTTTTAGTTATACTTCATCACCCCTTTGATATTTTGTTTTGTCCAACTATTTTTGATATTTTAATCTAACTAAATGTGCAGTAAACATTCCACCTACGCATGATACTACCCCGGACCCTTCGGCCTTTTAAATGTCCGTTGCAGTGAACAACTGTGCACTCACATTGTTTAAACGAACTAAACTTTAGCCTTGAATTGTGCTTGGGCATGGAATGAACAGTAAGTGTGAGTAGACCCTTAATGCACCATGCATGTGTAGAATGCTTTTTTGGTTTGACTAGACGCGAAACCTAAATGTATACCAATAAGAGATTGCAAGGGGTTGCACAGAAGCGTTTTGTGGTCTTTGGCAGTGCTCCCCTGTGGATATTGTAGGCAAGCTTCTGAGCGCCAACTTTAAAAAAATCTTTAACTGTTACTTTAATTCCTTAGAAAATAGTAAAAGTAGAAAAGAGCTGTCGTTTTCAAAAGGGTAACGTCATTGTATCTCATCTACAACATTGTATATGATACTAATTTTAGATCAGTCTATAATTTGATTCAATGTAATTACCCCAAACCATTTTGAAGGCGTATCATTCTGAGCTCTCATTTCTTCAAACCAGTTTGTCATGCTACCAAGCTTCACACTGGCTTAATCTAAATAAAGCCATATTCCCCTGGGATATAGCACGATTCAAGATACTTTAGATCTCCTTTTGGTACATTCTAACAAAACCCCATTTAACATTTTTCCTCTCGATGTGGAAAATGCACTCTACAGTATGCATGTATTCAGCAGCTGCCTACCCATTAAGACCCAACACAAGGCCCGACATTGCCTGATATCAGACAGAATTTGTCAACGTGTTGCACTCCGTTTCCATCCTTGGTCTGGCATTGGCTCCACTCTAGTCTCACATTGCCAGAGCGCTGTGGAGTACGGTCTGGCTACAAAAGTGAACAATTCTGGGTAAGAAAAAAGAGATCAACACATCTTTCTAAATCTAATGCCATTTTTGGTCGACACTGATACACTGAGCCATAACAAGACACTGGTTTTGCTGGGGTTCTAAGAGTGGCGTTAAACAAACTACGTTGTTAGGCAATATTGAGACAACTTCACAAATGCGTTCAATGACAATGGTCCCACCAAAGTGGTTTGATATTCATCACATTTAGGTCATCTACAAAATAGCATTCCCTCTAAATATAAATAACTGTCCCCTGAAAAGTTCAAAAGTTTTATGCCCAGATATAATCTCTCCACCTGGTCCTGGGTCTTCGCCGAGGCCTCCTTCCAGCTGGACGTGCCTGGAACACCTCCCTAGGGAGGCGCCCAGGGTTCATCCTTAATAGATGATCCTGAACCACCTCAACTGGCTCCTTTCAACAGAAAGGAGCAGCGGCTCTCCTCCGAGTTCCTCATGGATGCTGAACTTCTCCCCCTCTCTCTAAGGGAGACTCCAGCCACACTCCTGAGAAAACCCATTTCGGCCGCTTGTACCCGCGACCTCGTTCTTTTGGTCATGACCCAGCTTTCATGACCATAGGTGAGGGTAGGAACGAAGATTGACTGTTAGATCGGCTCAGCTCTCTTTTCCTCACAACGGTGCGGTAGAGCAACTGCAACACTGCCCCCGCTGCTCCGATTCTCCGGCCAAACTCACGCATTGTCCCTTCACTCATGGACATGATCCCGAGGTACTTGAACTCCTTCACTTGGGGTAAGGACTAATTCCCAGTCTCTCACTATTACAGATATAGCCCAAAACACAGACATACATGTCCTATTCACCTCTTGCAGGTCACACAGAAGTTTTATATGAGGACAACGAGTAGTCAACCTCCACAATAAAAATGTGAATGCTCTCCACACACAGTGCCTCCTCTCTTAGCTCTCTGGTACATAGCGTCTCTTTTTGTCATGCGTGCTCACCTACTCTCGCACCAACTTCAACTACAGCAGTGGTATAGCCACAGCAGATATTCTATCAAATTTTGAACAATAAAAAAACAATATTTCAGAATAAATTAAGAATTAATACATTCTCTAATTTTGATCTCCACTGTGTGTGAATGTAAAAGAGCACAGATACTTCTATATATTATGATTTCAAAGATACACACGGTGAATAACAAGGTGGGGCATTTAAATTCACAATAACATCGTCAATGTCATTTGTAGCGTAACAGTGTCAGGGCTTTTTTTTCACAGCAGTGAGCTGTAAATGGAGTGAGACCGCTGGCTGTGCCTAGCAATGAAAATAAGACCCAGGCAGGGAGTCGAGCTGATGGGGAGAACAAGATGAGACGTAGCGATCATAATGGTGTGTGTGAGTGAAGCGGCAGAGGGAGGGAATATCCATTTCCATGCTAATACCCATTGCATTTTACATTTGGTATTCCTTGTGTTTTGCTGATAAAAGAATTTCTCATCACAGAATCAATGCAGTGTTGCTTCGTCATCGGAGTACCACAGAGTAAGGATCTGTCCAAAACAGTTTTTTTTTGTTTTGTTTTTTTACAACTATGGGTAAAAGAAAAGACTACTCCTGAGCAAAAAGTTAGATAGAAAAGTCAATCTACTGGTTTGGCTTGTCACCCATTTTATGACCTATGCATTTGTACATTATTGTTGTATATCATTTTGCACATTGCATTTTGGATTGTAGTTAGGCATTAAACATTTTCTTGATTTTAGAGCACCCGCTTTGGTCATTATCACCCCATTGAATAATCCTAAGCAGTGGTCATCAGCCTCATAGTTAGAAGGTGCCTGTTACACCGCCAGTAGGTCCAGAAGGCAATTAGCTATTCTTCTCCTTTTAACAGTTTGCGTTTCCCGTCGTGAATTCAAACAAAACAGCCACTACTCGGTTAGTTTAGGCAACAAAACTGTTACTCAGCTCGGCTGAAAGGAGTGCAGTATCCGGTATTGATAAAGCACTCTTGCCGAGTACGAGTATGATACGAGTAATACGCGCCAATATCCGTGCTCGGATTGAATGAAAATCCTCATTAGCGGACTGTATCTGCCTTCTGTGATAGGCTTGACACACACACAAACAGGTGCGCGCTCTGTCTCTCCCTCACTCAGACTCGCGGGTCTTTTCCTTTAACTTTTAAGTTTCTTCAGCTTCAGATTTGTTTTAACTTCAGTTTGTACTTATTAACAGGAGAGTCCTGTAAACGTGGGTTCCTAGAGATGTGCTGCTTTGTAGAATGGGACTTGCGTTGCATCTGTCTCTCTGCCACCATAGACTTTTGGTTTCACATTAAATGCCAGCTCCACTGTCCTGGGGAAAGTCCTGTGTGGGTTTGACCCATCACCCCAACCCTTACATACGGTGGCCAAATAAAAACAGCAAACGCAGCAGCAAATCATAAAACACAATGGAAAATAGGAAAACATTTCAACAAATCATAAAACACAACTGCAAATAGGAAAACAGAACAGCAAATCATAAAACACAACATTAACTTCGACGGGAAAAAGTGGGCCTATCTATCAGAGGATCCCTCTGATTGAACAGACGGACTGAGGACTGAGGAGAGGTGAAAAACACGGAAAAGCGCATATTTTGAAAACATGAATACTTATGAAGATGCTTTCGCCATTGTTAAGAATTATTTGGATGCAGGGCATACGTATGACGTGATAGTGATATATTGTCAACCAATCACAACAACTTCTTGTGGGAGTCATCCCAAAGGGATCAACAAAGAGAAGTCTAAGTCTTCTGAGCTTTGCCTCCACGCTCTGTTCGTACGCCATACGCTTTGTTAATCTGAACCAGTATTTTCGCCCCTTGGGTGATTTAGCTTACCTTTAAAATGGATGAGAAGCCGCCAACTGAGTCAACTAGAAGTAGAGAAGGACCATACTACCTCATATCTATGGTAGTCATAAACAGTTAACGCCCATTCAACCTTTTGAAAATAGTCGAATTGGCTTTTTTAGGGCCCTGTTACAACAGCATTTAAAACAGCAAACGGAGTGAAATCAGTTTATTTAAATGGAATTGCCACAATTGTGCTGCTAATAAACTTTGGTAGACTTGGACACAGCAATTTTTAAGGAACAGAGAAACACTGTTCAAAATGGAGGGGGTGTCATGTTCCCTATGTCACACCATCGAATTTAACATAACCCTGGTCTGCCAAATAAGAAACATTCATTTTGCCACAAACGAAACTAGCCGTGACCAAAAGAAGCCACTGCAAGTCCCACAAGTAGACACTATGTCACCAAGCATGCAGCCTCAGCTTGTTCGGGAGGATGCACAGATACTTTTGCTGTGCCACTTACTATCTTGGTCTCGGCCTCTAATGGTAGTTTACCCTTAAAAAACTTTGTGACTGGATTTTTGTTATTTTAGGAGGAGACTAGCTGCACAGTACAGAATACATTCATTGTCCATTTGGGTCTTTTCGTGAGATTTGTTGATGGTATAACATATGAAATCAGTAGTTTAAGCTTTTTAGAAACATTTCTATGACTTGAAAAAATCTTTGAAACTGTCATTCATGACATCACGCCTTGACTATTGTAATGACCTGTTCACTGTCATTAGTAAAAAATACAGTCATGTCTGTAGTTGGTTCAAAACTCTGTTCCAGTTCAAATCCTAGAGCAAAGAAAGACCAACACATGTCCATGAGCCTACGCTGAGATTCAATTGATTCAATAGAATATATTCTGAAATTGTATTGATAACTTTTTAGTTTCTAATGGGTCTTTACTCTGGTTTTATAGCAGAGCTGTTAACCTACTACAATAACTTATGTACTTTTAAATGTGTCCTTTTTAAGTTAACTTATGTTACTTTATCTGATTATCATTTCTATTTTTACTTTTTGTTGTATTTTTTTTTAGTATTCTGTAAAGTATTCTGTATTTCTACCTCCTGTTTTTGTTAAACATCTCGTTTTGAAAAGCGCTACAGGTATTGACATGATCTATCGTTAACAAATGAATTAACTATAATTCTAGTCCAAATAGAAATAGTTTCAGACAAAATAAACGTGGCTGGGAAAAGAGCAGCACTTGTCCCTCCATCATTACCACTGAAGTGCCCCTGAGCAAAACCCTTAATCCCCAACTCCAGCTGCTCAGTGGCCAACAGATCTGACTGTGGTTATACAGATGTGTGTAACTGTGTATAGAGTATAGCAGAATATTATTTTGAAAGAGAAACCCTATGCCAGTTCATTAAAGGTGTAAAGAATAGGTTAATACACAAATAAACAAAAGTTTGGTACAGTCTCTGGAAATAAACTTTTGGAAACTGCTTTTTAAGTACACACTCAAACCTACAGAAACTACGGGAGCCCCAACACTTCCCCTAGCTTCTGCTGTACTGACTCACTCTTTTCCACTGCCCTGTCAAGGTCCACAGTGGGACAAAACAACCCTACACTGTGCAGACTGTGACCCTTGATGGCCAATGTGGAGAGGGAAAACAGATGCTGCTGCTGCTGCTGCTATGAACAGACATCAACACTGAGGAGAGCAATGTCAGACCACTATTTTCCAGTGTTATTAATCCCTGAAGGTGATGGGTAAGGCTGGTCAATCACAAGTAGGACATCTGCATTCACTGCAAAACCAGTATCATGCAGGGATAACGGCTAAAACAAGAACAGGGCTCAATTCTTAGTGATGCAGACTCAACTATAGGAGGCAAAATAGGAAAGACCAACAGTGCACAGTTTTGGTAGCCACCACTGTATTGTCATACAGCACCCTCTAGTGGGTAAGTCAATATAAAAACTTCTGTGTAAAAGATTGTGCACACACAGGTTGTTATCCATAATTGAAATCAGTGACTACTTATGCCACATCATGGAAGTTTATAACCTGGTAAAATTAATTTAGCCCTCACCTACAAGGGAGCCCTGTTTTAAGGTAATCCTATATCCTGTCTGATGTCCAAACTCCGGATTTATTCCATAATAAACAAGTGTGCGTGAGTTAATGAAAGACAGATTGCTCTGCTGAAGACATTAAACAGGAGGGGAAATGATAGGATCCGTACCCATGAATTTTCTGGGCCCCAGGGGGAAGCACTTTATGGTGATTCCTTCCACAGGCCGAGAGCTGGAAGCTCCATTATCACCTTCCTGGATTAAGCTGTGACCGCTGACAGGCACACAGGGTGTATAAACGTCAAAGCACTGGGCTGCTCCATGATTGAGGCTTCACAAAATGCTGACTCAAAAGTGACAGATTTATGAGTGTGGGGCCCAAACGCAGAACATGGATCCGCTATCAATTTGTAATGTATGGCAGTGATCAGTGGAGATGATCATGTCTCTTTCTTGTGTTTTGCAAATACACCGGATTGCACAGGTCATGGTTGACACCTGTAACCACAACCTGAGGCTTCTTTTCACGTGTGACTACAGTGACTGTATTGGGCTGTGAACACTGCCAAAATGTCCGAGCTCAGAGCATTACTGTGGCGGATCCTGCTGCTTTCACTGTGTAGACACTAATGGACAGGTGGTCATATTTCAGGCGTGATAGGCCTCCTGGATGAACTCTTAATCTTAAGAACTATCCCTATCCCTTACCCTTATTTAAGGGAGGGCAACACACACTGGAATTGTTGCATAGGGACAAATTCATAGTCACCATTAAAATAAAAATTCCCTGGCACATGTGTCATGGTATGATATAAGAATTTGATCTTAAAAATAAGTCTTCAAATGCTTAAAAAAGAAAACATTCTTATTAATTTTTATATTAATAACCATCAGTTTGCATCCTCTACACAAAGAGCCTAAGGAAGGAGTGATGGGTAAACCTTTTCCCCATTAAAACCTCTTTAAAAATAGAGAATAGAATACAACTTTATTGTCCAAAGTCACCTTTGGTCTCACCAAACACAAATAAAACATCACATGACATCAATACATCAAATCTCATCACATTACAAAAATAAACATGACCTATAGTGTACAGCATCAGTTTATTTATGAAGTCAATTGAAGCACTTATGGCTTCACCATAATCTTTAACATAAACTCTTGACCGCAGGTTACAGTACAGACAGAAAAATGGCATTCTTGCTTTACTAGATGGCCACCGACTAAACGGGCCTCTTTCCTCCGGACAAGGTCAGTCCAAAACCTCTGTAATCATTCTGTGCATAATTACTGAACATGAATTATTTTTACATGGCCACGAGAAAAAGGTCTGGGACAAAAAAATGGAATATATGATTATTTTTTTGGACATTTTGTGCTCATCTGAGCAATCCACCACATGCTTTCCTTAAACAAACTGGGGGCCTTCTAAACAACTATTAAGCAAAATATCTGCAGTCTTTCTCTACTTACATAGATACATATTTTACCCTCCCATTGTACAGCCCTTTCCAGTGGGGAAGTGAAGCCGTTATATTGCTTTCTTCAAAGCCACCAGACTCCTTTGACAAAAATAGTTACAGTTACAGTGTTACCGCTGCTTAACGTGGCGTCCACAGCCGTTTAGTAACATCAAATTACTCTGTAACATTATTTCCGAATTTACCACAGCTAACGTTGACCCAGCTTGTGCTAGCGTTCACATAATTCCTAACCTTATTGATTAGCTTACTGTGAAAAGCTATATCACTGCTGGGCACTCCCATTTGAAAAACCCCAAGAAGTTAATTTTCTGTGACAGCCTCTGTACTTTGGTGACCCCTTTCCCTCTGTGAGAAAGAGAGCTAATCCTCAGGGTCAACGTTCCTTTTCTTGCTGGCAGTAGTTAAGTGTGCTGTCCACACCAGTCATGTAGCAAGGCAAACAAACACCACATGGGAGCCATTTCAGGGGCACAACAAGACAAAATGAGTCTTTAATAACACTCTGCGGATGGCCTTGTAATTGCAAGCGAGTGGAACATTTTCTAATTATAAGCGCTCGCGGGCAAACACTCATTTTTTGCGCCTCCTGTAGCCTAGCATTCCCCGTTAGCCCGTAGCTAACCATGCGGTTAAAACCACATGAGATGTTGAAGATTGCAGGTTGGCAGAAGTTGTTCTGCTCGGGTTGGGTTTTCGGTCAGGGTTGGTTAGATAAGTAAACACTATGTCAAGTGGGCAGGGCGTATGTGCAGTAAGAGTCTAAACAAAATCAGGGAAAGTACAAATTTCCCTTATGCTTGGCACAAGTTCGAAGTTGTGTTGTTTCTGGTTAGCAATTAGAGGATGGGACTGTCAATGTAATTATAACTTCCTAATTGTGGCTGTTCTCTTCCAAGTTGGATCCCCTTTTGGAAAACTCTTTTTTTTTCTTGCTGTATTTCCTACCAGAAATTACAGGAATATGTTTGTTTTAATGCAATTCTACCACAAGCACTTATTTTAATTAAACCTGTTGAACTTACAGAGACTGTCGAGAGCATTGCAATATTAAACGTGTTGAAATAATGCTTTTTTGGGGGATTCGATGACATGCTCAAAGAGTTAAGCCGGGCATACGTTTGCAGAGTTTAAATGTGGGTCAACTGGTTTTCTCTAAAAAATAGGATGAAAACAACAACATAATAAGTTTAACCAGTTAATCAGAGTTTTTTTTACATGGCAGTAGTTTTTTAACGAAGGTTGATATGAAAAGGAAACCTCAATTAAAATATTCTTTTACCCTGTCAACCTTTTGTAATACTAAACGTTTGAAAATGTTCCAGATAAGGGTCTTTTCCCCTGCACCAAGCCCTGGTGTTGTAGCCAGATCTGGGGTTAGGGTTGCCCCTCCCTCATGCATCAATGACAATTAACAAGCACCTAATATTAACATCTGCCTAAGTCTGCCTCCAAAGACACCTTTAGAAACAAAGAAGAGTCTTTAGGGTGGCAGAAGTTCAGTCAGTGGAGACTTGATTGGGAAATAGAGAGTTGCCGGTTAAAGTCCATGTACAGAACCAAGAAGGAGTGTAGACTGGCAATATGAGAGGTACCAGTTTGCCCCTTGGGCACTGCTAAAGGAAGCGAACCAAACTGTGCCAGCAGTGCTGTGCCATGATCCCTCGCTGTCCCGTGAATTGCATGCGTGTGCTGTCTATATACAGAGAGGATCTGCTAAAGATTTTAACTGCTACTTACTTGGTGTTGACTGACAAATAATAAAAGTAATTTAATGAATAGTTTCAATTTTTTTCACCCACAGACCTCTGAGGTCCCATTTGGCTGATAACTGCTCCAGCTGTGACCCATCTTTGTGAACTCAGAGCACATGCAGAGACCTTGAACCCATAGATCAACTGGTTAGCTACTTTATCAGTGGCAGCTCTATTAACCTAGTGTCTGAAAGCAGCAGTCTTTTTGTCTCAACCAGGGCTCCTGTGGCTGCTGTGCTGTGACCTTTTTCACAGTAATGCTGTAATTGACAAGCAGTAGGATTAAATGGATGTAAGCCCAAAGTACCAAGCAACCAGGGACATTTTCTTTAATGCCAACACAACACACAATAGTAGCTCTGGGCTTTTTATTTGCTTTCATTTTGGACAACCACCAGTGCTAAACCTTTAATCTGGCAACAGATGTTTAGTACTTAAAAATACCACAAGGGCAATGTCTGGCCAGCTCTACCTCTATCATCAGTGGACTGAAGTGTCTGAGGGAGAGATTGCTGGGGTTATTTGTAGGGTCAAAAAAAGAGCTGGGTTTGTTTGACCCATTCACCAGTTCGACCTTACTCCCTGCAGACTTTGGAGCTCCTATAACCACATCACCTTACTTTGTTCACTCACACAATAACAACTACAGCCACTAGAGGTTGCCGTAAAGTAAATATGGATCGTATAAGCTGTCTGCAATCCACCAACAGCCATTTATATTTTTTGAAAAAGTTGAATGGGCAACAATGGCAAAGTTCCCAAACCCAAAAAGGTTTGACATTTTTTTTTTTACCATACAGTATGATAAAGGGGTGAGCGAGTACAGCATGATCTGTATTTGTATCTGTATCGTTTACGATATGAATGAGCCGTATCCTTACTCGTAGTGGGCGGGGCCTGACCCGGAAGTGGGTGGTATTTAACCCGGAAGTGTGTCGAGTTGTCTTGAAATAGGGTTTAACCAGTATGTTATTTTAAGCATGCAATTGATACGGGTTGATCAGAAATAGTTATATTTATTTCTGATTACAAAACTATTTACAGGACAGCATCAGCATTTAACTTCAGATTAATTGTTTTCATACTTAACATAACTTTCTTTTTTTAACTTAAAATTTTTTATGATCAGTGTGATTTTTTGTTTTTTTTAATTTTCATTATTTAAATTAAGGAAATGATTACATTCATCTCTTTTCAGTAACATTTGACCCTGCTGAGATCTCACGTGTCACAAATAATGCTCTTGAATATCATCCTTTATTTCGTTTCTCACTTCATATAGACGAAAAAAAAAGACCTGACATATTATTCCCATTTTTTAAACAGACCGCGATATTTTATATATGAATATGCTAAACTTATTACAAATAATAACCGTGGAGTTAACTTGATTCACAGCTGCAGTTACATGTTGTCACTCACTCTGTTTATATTTATTTCTAATGCCTCTGCAGCTTCCAAATAAAACCTTTTTGCGGTGCTCCCCCTCTGAAAAGCGCCTCATTCCTCCTCGGAGAACTTTGCTTTTCCTGCCTTCTTCTGTGTCATTTTCCTCACGTCACTTCCTCGTGAAGATAGCGTCCATATTCATGAGCTGTTTAGCATATATGCCATTCATGGAAGATAGTGGGAGGAAAAGTGGGATGACACTAGGCAGAGATCATCCCCACACAATTCACCGCAGGTGGAAATTAATCGGTATTTATAAAGGAAGGATTTCTTGCAAATGTGTGCTGCACAGTTTTATATATTTTTTTATATAATTGTTCTTTGCGCAGCACATTAATGGGAAGGATTCTACACACAATTTGCACCGTTCGATAAATGAGGCCCCAGGAGAGCCGCAGATAAAAAGGGTGTGTCCAACAATTAAGTAAATTGTCACCAGTGCCAGATTATTACCAATAACTGGAAGGAATCTGAAAGTGTTCTCTAATTTTGCTCACTGATTTTTATACAAAATAAAGTACGTTGGTAATTTAAAAAACATGCTAGTACAGCAGTGGTAAAGCCACTGATATTCTATCAAATTCTGAACAATAAAAAAATAACAATATTTCAGAATAAATCAAGTATTAATAATTTATTCTTTAAGTTTGATCTCCAATATAAATAGAGACAGAGCCTTATGGAGACATACAGTCTACTCACACACACACACACACACACACACACACACACACACACACACACACACACACACACACATACACACACACACACACACACAGACACATACACAGGCACACAGCTTCTGGATGTCTCTAGTGTCTGGTAGATTTACAGTGAGGAGGTCGACTGGAGGAGAATGTGTGTTTCTCTATAAGGGAGTGTGTGATGAATAGCATTTGGCTGGCACCCAGGCCAGCCAGCCAGTGTGTTCTCCGCAGCCAGCCAGACAATCGTTAACATACAGCCCACCTGAGACCACAAGCTCGTAAATTAGAAGCATTTAACTATACTGAGCCGCCTTTCAAACAGAAGCTGACAGACGCAGCACGAGGAATCCAGGCTTTCTCCTTCTTTCTTTTTCTTTGTGGCTTCTTTCTTTCTCTTTTGTCACTTCTCTTCGGAAGTTCCTACTTCATATCTTAATTTATTTCTGTTCTTTTTGATGTTGTTCCTTGACATTGTTATTTATGTAACATATGTCTCCTTTGAGTTTTGTTATTACTTCTCTTTCCTTTCACAAACACATTCACAGTCTTGGCATGTGTCAACGCAGCAGAAACTGTGCTGGATGGAAAGCTGACAAAGTGATGATGTTTCCACGCTTCCCGCAATAATTTTACTATTTAATTTCCAAAAGGTTCTTCCAGAAGCTGGAGAAGTATGTTACTACTCAGTCAAAAATGATTCATGATGCTGCCTTTTAACTTCAGCGATGAGGTGCAAAACTCACAAGTTGACATCATGATACAGTCATGTCACAACATTATGTCACCATGTGACAGTGTGTCATTATCTGCTGAAAAAGGGATCTCTCAATCAAACAATGACAAAAGACAGGCTTTGATGACATCATCAAGTAGTGTGGTGTGATTGTAGTGCTTATCTGACGTGACTCGGGCAGAAAATGTTCACGTATGACCTAACCTATTAAAGTGCACTCAAGTTTTTACTTTGAGTAACGCTATGACATGTTATTCTAATGAAATAGCCATAGCGTGGCCCAGAGAATTAGATTCTATTAGTTGCGTGAGCTGACGAGAGTGTGTAGATGATGTCATTTTACTTATTTAGTGGCTGTCTACTTTGTTACTGCAAAGTCTCTTTGCTGCTGGAAGTGAGGGAAAGGGACCGTGGAATTTGCTACTGAGATAGTTTGCTAATTTACCATGAGATGAGATGAGCTACTGTCTCTGTTGCAAATGAGACCGTGGGTCTCAATGAGACTTTACCTGTATAAATAAAGGTTAATAAAATAATAAAAATGATGCAGGTATACTAATAGAATGCTCTGTTGTAGTGTTTTTTTTTAATGTGTATTGTGTGATAGGAAACCAATATAGGGGTCATTTTTGGTTCATATTACATTTCATATTGTACACCAAACTGAAAAATAATGTCAGTCCTGTTCAGAAACATACACATCAAGTCGAGAAAGAAGTCAAGAAACTCAGCCGTTCTGTTGCACTTGAGTCCAATATATTTGATTTGATCCGTCTGTGAATGATTAAGGAGTTTGAACTGCTGGAAGCTACGACACTGCCAGTACCCAGAGTCCCACGGCGTCCCCTGATGAAGAACACAGAAATTACCTCAAGTGATGTATCCTTGTGCTGAATCTGAATTCTCTTTTTTATGACAACGGAGTGAGGTGACCTGTCTCACTTCCAAAACAAGGTCATGTCAGTGCTCCCAAAATACAGTATGTGATGTTTTGATGTAAGGCTGAATCACTACATGAATCTGAAAACGTGTGTACGGTCATGCATGGTGTGGTTGTTTAAATTAGATGTCATGTCAGAGTTACAGAGAGAGTATTTTTTAGGATTGTAACAATATTTTCTTAGCCTCTTTTATCTTTTGGAAAGTAGATACACGATTATCTTAGTTTAAATATGAAAATATATATTGAATCCAATTTTCACATCATGGTATAGTGCTGCCCTCTTATGGTCATTCAGTGGAAATGTCATTAGAGCCATAAACCCTACAATATTTAAAATTACATAAAGTGATAACAATGTGTTTGCAGTTGTTTTAAAGGTATTTCACGTCTATTGTGAAAATGCATCAAGTTAAGTTGCTTTTGGCAGATGGAGCTTGATTTGATCAGTGGAGTTATTGGTAAAAAGGTTCCAGTGAATGTATAAGTGAGGGCTAAGTGATGGGGGGAAGTGAAACATCTTTAACTAACGTTTTCCTGATAGAAGTAAAACAATGCAAATCCTGACCATGGATTAAAAAAAGAGGACGCTCCCTGGAGACTGAAAGCAGACAACGTCTTACTGTGTTTTCAGACAGAAAAGCTATTTTACAAAACTTGATTTTGGAAAATTTGGCACATTTTGCAAATTATATCTGGTAAATGGAGCCAGGTGATACTTTAATAGTAGTTATTATGGAATTACCTTCACCACTTTTTTAAATTTCAACTTACCTTATAATTTTACTTCTTCAAGACTCAGACATAGTGCAAAGGAAGACAACCTTTAACTGGTCGTGACAGGTTGAAATATCATTAAACAAAGGTTTGAAAAGAGTCGTTGCTTTCTTTTTCAAGGACACGAGCAAGAAACAATGGTTGACTACCAATGCTGTACACTACAGCTATATAATTCTCCAGCAGGGGGCACCACAGCACAGGGAAAGGCTCTCTATAAATATGCAATAATGACTTTTCATTTCATCAAACACTTCCACGCTCACATACTGTGTGGACATCACATCTGAGGCTTCTCAAATATGCTTCAAACCCCCAAATGAAAGCAGTGTGAATGTTCCAGGGAAACTTTAATTTTAAGTGCATATTAATGTTTTTCTTGCAGAACTTCACGGCAATGCTGGACCACCTTCATTCCTCCACAGCTGAAATGAAACAGTAGCTCTACTGCCTGAATACATACAGAAGGCTGAATGCTTGTGGATTTGAATAGTCTGCTTTCTGTCGCATGTCCTTCACTGAATATGAAGTCCTGTCCTCTATGTGTGAGGCAGTGTATCACCCTCAGATATGTCTCTGCACCACTGGTTGTATTTGTAATTCATTCCTGTGAATTCACTGGGTTAACTCTACTTCAGATAGGTCTTTATTCGAGCCCATGCCACCCTGACAGGCGTCAAACAAATGATGTCGCTCAGTTCAAAGCAAGCGTTTAAACACATTCTCATATATAAGTCTTTTCTTCCTGGCGTCTTTTTTAAAAGTTCATAAAGGTGAAGGAAACGTGCAGTTTCCATAAGGAACACCACCGTTTCCCTTGCCTCACTCCAATATAATTTAATAGCCGTTGGGGTAATTGGGCCAGTCTGCCAGGGGTTATGTGTTAATGTGTCTTAATTACAGAGTTGACTCTTAAGGCCTTCTTCGTATGGTGAGGGGAGCCTAATATAAAAATGAAAAATTCTGAAACATAGGATAACTCCCACATTTTAATGTTAAACATTTCATTGTTCAGAGCAGATTGAATTAGTATTCTGCTCCGGACCCATTTTAGCGTGAAAAACAAATGGATTCAGACTTAATGTCGTCATAATGAACTGACTTTTTTTCACTCTGTCTCATACGAGCTTAACCCAATTTGTAATATCTTCCAGACAGGCTAAAGTGTGGAATAGATTCATGCCCACAAAAGGCTGATAAAATCCTTATCCGTGATTAAAATTCACTCTTCTCTATCGTTACTATGCTTATTAGATCCCCCCCCCCCCCTTTATTTGATGGAGCGATTATTAAACTTTGTGTAATGGTGACATCGCGGCCCGTCCGGCTGAAGCAAGGCTCGTATCTCTGCACCATGAGCTCCCAAAGTCTCCAGTCGGCATGAAGTTTAAACTTGGCCCGCAGTTTATGATGCTGAAACTTTTATCGCTGCTTTATGTGTCACAGAGATCAGAAAAGGAAGTTGGCGTTTTGAAGGAAGGAAGGGAGAAAAGACATACATTTCTGACCTTTAAAAGAAACACTTACTGTAATTAACCTATAAAGAAGCGAAAGATTTCTCCCTGCAAACCTATGACAATCATTTTTGACCGGGCCTTTCAGCTCTGACCTTTTCAACCTTCCCTGCTGAAGTTTTTGAATGTTAGTTGGAGTCCAGTTGCCCTTGTGGTTACGATGAGGTACTACACTTTCACCTAAAGGTTATACGCTCCATCCCTGCAAACAGTCGCTCTCTGAATCCTGTGGATTATATAAAAACAAAGACATAGCATTTGACATCACTGACAAGTTTCTAAAGGGACATTTTTAAGCCTGTTTGGGTTTACTGCCTGCTGCCACAACATCCAAATGTTTGTGTTTCGCCAGAGTGTCAAGGAGCTGTGAAGCAGCAGCTACCGTGCCATGAGTGTGATTGGCAGAGAACCCTGTCAATCAAACAAGCCACCAAACAACTGTATTCAGGCCTTTAAGTCATTACCTGATTCATACCCAATTTGTTTAGGTTCTATTCCCTTAACCAACGGGCTACCCTGACTCTAACCATCCTACCTAAACCATATCTGCACATGCATAGGCTTCTGGTACGGCTCTGACAGTAACGTAACCCTACACGTCCACTTTCCCACCTATGGGCCTTTTTGGATTGGTTGGATTTATCACCAGACATCACCTGACATCACTTGTATCATCATTATGGTTATTTATGTTTGACGATCATACTCATCATTGCTTTGGCTTCATCCTAAACAGAGGTTAATTATTGAAAACACCTGTGTGGGTTCTCAGAGCTACACAGGAGGAGTATGTACTGGAGTATGGGTCTAGCTGCATGAGTTATCATTCTGTTATAGGGGTAAAAAAAAGAGTTTGTATTTCTTTAAACATTGTCTTGCCAAGGTGGTGCTTGCAAAACAGATTGCAGAGATAGTGGAAGGGGCTTGAAGGCCTTTATACCCGCACTATACATCTTGTAAGTCAGAGTAGTGAAACTGCAACTGTGGCAGGTTGCTGCTTGCAACATGTAAACATGTAGTGACTGGATTCATATGCTGCGCTCAAGCAGCAGGAAGCAAACACCAAAAACAGTCATTATCTGTTTCTATTTTCATATGGCATGTTTATGTTCAGTGTTTTCCATCTCTGGAGTGCTTTACTGATTTGCCAACTTTCCATTTAGCAACTCAGACATCCTCTGGTGTATTATGTTTCTAAAGAGGAGAGTACAATTCAGTATACTAATTAAGTATCCAGCTGCTTATGTGTAGCATAATAACCTTGTTGTCACTGGGGGCTGAGGATCTGTATAATGAAATTAGTTCACATGAGTTATGGCTCTGATCATAAAGCTGGTGCTTTTATTGTGTATAATTTGGTGCAGGTTCTTTTTGGACAGCCCGTGGTGAGCAGCGTATTTTGAAGAAATATGACAATCTATTATGACTGCCCCCTCCCCAACATGCACTGCAGTCCTGTCAGTCAGTGTATTAAACATACACAGACCCTCTGCACTGCTGCATTTCTTCCCTTTCCCCCTTTCATTGCATGCTGGTTTTCATTTCAGCGCTCACAGCAGGTGCCAAGAAACAGACTCCCAGACTTAATGCTGGGCACATTTCCCAGGTCAAGACTTTATTGATTGATATAGAGTACAATTACATAACCCGCTATGCATATCCCCCTGCCACTTATTAGTATAATTTCCTTTATGATGCCCTCTGTAAACCCCGACGGAGCGCTGCAGGTCACGAAATAGGACAGACTTTTTTCTCACTGCCGAGTATTAAAGTCCTGACCTGTGATTTCGTAGACTTACAGCTGCCAGAGTCGTTTAACTGTGACAATTGCATGACTTGAAATGACAGCGTGATTCTGTCTTTTCTATCTCTTACGTCTTGCAATCTGTCTTGAGGTAAAATAAGCTCTATTACGAGAAGTAATAATATCAGATCAATATGTTCTGTACCTAATGTTCTCGCACAGTGAAGGAAAAATATCAAAGTGTCTTTTTTCTTCTACAAACGAGTGAAAGCATCTGCCTGAGGAGTGAGATAATTTTAGTTCTTTCATTATGATTTATTTCAGAAATGTTCCTCCAACAAGTCACCAGATCTCGGTTCAAAACTAAGAGGTAAATGGAAAAATCTTCTCATCTATCAGCCTAAATCCTGCTCCCCAGCTTGGGAGTAGTTTGAGATTTACAGAAGCGCATCCTGTCTTGTCTGGTTTTTTGGTTGCTGAGGATTGAAGGTGACACTTTTTTGGAAAATGCTTAGCATTTCATTGAGTCTGGAACTTGGATCTGTATTCTGTGTTTGGATAAGGTTGGTGTCATGTCAGGCTAACCACTTCGCCTTTTCTGTCAAAACAAAATCATTACAAGAGATGACTAAAGAGAAGTTGCAGTGGTGTTATAAAGCGTAACATAGCCAATATGTCAGTAAAATCCTTGCTCATTGTGTGTGGGAGAAAACGTTTTTAGCATTTACTGATCGTCCAGGATGAATTAAATAAAACTTCAGACAAATAGGTCAATATCACACATGTAATTTACATTACATTACATTTCATTTAGCTGACGCTTTTGTCCTAAGCGACTTCCAATAAGTGCATTTAACAATTAGGGTACAGTGTATACATTATATAGGTATACCTAATCTCATGGGAGCTAGGGAGTTTTTATTTTGCGGTATCACTAGGGTCCCTGAACCACTCCTGAACCTCTCCTTTTATTGGAAAGCACAGCTCCAGATTGACAGGAAAGGGGGGATGACATGCAGCGAAGGGTCATGGTTCTGAGTTGAACCCAGACTGATGCAGCAAGGACTCAACCTTTTTATATGGGGACACATGCTCTATCAGTTGAGCTACTGGGGCAGCCCACCAAGCGTCTGGTAAAAAGTATATACCGATAATATGGAAAAAAACATACTTTAATCATTTAGACAACTATAAAACATTTGTCATTCCTTCAAATGTTGTTGATAAACATTTTTGATTAATCATGTTCAGGTTCATGTGATGCCTGGCTCTGGAAGGATGGACTTGAACGGACTACTCTGTTATATGTAGTGTACTTGTACTTATAAAGCGCCTTTCTAGTCTTCTGACTACTCAAGGCGCTTTCACAGAGTTTTGTCACATGTCACATTCACCCATTCACACAGACATTCACACTGATGGCAGTGGTCATCTACATACCATTTAATGTAATGTAACCATTCACACCACGTTTACACACCCATGCGCAGCACGGGGAGCAATTCAGGGGTTCAGTGTCTTGCCCAAGGACACTTTGACATGTGAACCGGGGGAGGTGGGGATCGAACCACCAATCTCTCGAATGGAGGACAATCCACTCTTCCACTGAGCCACAGTCGCACACAGTCGTATGTGCTGATGTAGCTAATGGAAAGTCATCATGACTGACCTGTTAATCGCCAAGGACAGCTCTTTCTATCACACAGCCATATTGTTGTTCCATACAGGGAGCACTTGCTGTCTTCAGGGGCTGTCCTGGAGTGAGAGCCAAACAGAAAATGGTGGGAAAACTTTTATTTAACTTCCATCAACCACTTCTCCATCACCAATCAGATATCTGTGGTGACTCCAGCTCAGACTGCAAGGAACCTGTGGGTGACACCAGGTGACCAGCTGTCCTTCACTGCCAACATCACTACAATGACCCGCCTTCTTCAGATTCCTGCTCCACAACATCAGGAGGAGACGTCCGTTCCTCGTCAGGAAGGCAATACAGGGAATGCAAATACGATTGCTGGGATTTTAACTAATGCAGCATGTCCTTACTGACAAAGTTCAAAACGTGTATGTTAATGCACAATGCGAAGCTGAACTGAACTAGCTAAGCAACCTGATGGGTTTAAAAATGATGACCTGGATAACTAACCTCACAAGTGCAACTGTGCAAACTTTGAGATATCAATAATGTGGTCTTTCCAGGGCATTGTGCTGACAGTTATAGCCTTAATTGCCAGGAATTATGGGTATTGAAGTTCTAAAAAGTTACTTCCAGCTGCCATCATTCTTTAGTTTCCGCCTCACTGCTCAAAGGCAAATGGTCTCACTTATTTCAACACACTGCGGTTTTATCCGTGACAACTCTTGAAACAGTTTCAGTGACATGATATCTTTTTTCCACTTGCAGTAAGAGTGATGAGAGCAACAAGACTCAATAGTAGATCAAAAGATTAACTGGGGCCGTCGGCTTCTCCACTGTGGATCGCAGCTTTTGCTGCTGCTAAGTAGAAAACATAGATCAAACTTCAGTGCGAGCCTGTCTGTCCGTAAGTAACCATCACTATGTAAACAATATTTGTCATCAGGATGGATGGGTTTGGGCACGGAGCCGCTGGCCTGTGAGGTCTGTGTTATTGTGGGGAATGGATGGGAACACTCACACACTTAAACACACACACACACCCTTATGACTCATCCAGCGTCTCTGTTTAGTTACTCTGCTTACAGACGTGCAGGGAGTGTCCTCGTCAGACAGACATGCCCAAACACACATGGAGAAACACATGGATTTGTAGACGGGTTCATCTCAGGATTAACTCAGTTGCAACAGGAGGCATAATTTTAGATATGCAAATGTCAGCCTGGCAAGTATGAACTCGTGCAAAAATACTGTTCACACAAAAGATTTGAAGGGTTTTTAAGGTAGAAGGTAGAATTATTCCCAGAATCATGACCACCATTGACAGGGAGGACACACAGACTAATGCAATTACTAAAATCACTAAATGTTCATACCTTGTAGGCAGTATGTGTTGTCACTAGTTCCCCAGCCATCTTGTTGCTCAAGTAAGAAGAAGAAGAAGAAGAAGAAGAGTAACCAAAAGTAACCAAAAATGTTGAAAATAACTGGGCACCACTAAACAGACAATGTCCATAAAAAATAATGTGTGAGAGTTTATTTTTCTGATATCAGAAGTGGTTGGTATTTATATAATATCATAAAGTGGTTGAACCCAACACACACATACACACACACACACACACACACACACACACACACACACACACACACACACACACACACACACACACACACACACACACACACACACACACACACACATTCATAGTGGTGGTATGACATACAGAAAATCTATCTCAGACATTCTCTCTCTCTCTCTCTCTCTCTCTCTCTCTCTCTCTCTCTCTCTCTCTCTCTCTCTCTCTCTCTCTCTCTCTCTCTCTCTCTCTCTCTCTCTCTCTCTCTCTCACACAGAAACCTTCTTGTAGACATGCCTATTCATGTAGGGGGCGTTATTAACAGAGCACATTAATAACAATACCGCAGGGCTCCCATTGTCTCCCAAACATAATTATATTATCCATCATGCTTCTCTGCAGCACTGACACACATCGAAACACGGCTGGGGAGTCTCGCCGGGGCTTCTCGTCCACCAGTATTACCATAGATAATGTTTAATTATGCTAATTCGATTACAATCATTTTGAACAAAATGACAACATACTTGAGCTAATGAATATGTATAAGACGGAGTTAAGAAGTTAATTGTGCTTTATGAGCGTGTGACAGGGAAGTTATGTTTGGGACCTGGATGCAGAAGGGATGACTGGACCGTGGTGGGGGAGGAAGGGAGCGAGGGAGCGAGAGAAGATGAAAATTAAAAATGAAAAAATTAAAAATTGATCCATCATTGACTCATCTGATGGTGTTCACAGACTGATGCGCTTGATTTCAACTCCGTCCATGCACTGAATTAGCCGGTGCGAAATGAATCTGTTAGTTAGTTTCTCTGATTTTCCTTTTGATAGAGACATTTTCCTGAAGTCATTACTCAGTATCACATGCTGTCACTGGGAATAAAAACCAAAAAACAATATGATAATGCAACATGAATCAATTAGATCATAGAGCACATGTCGCTTGATCAGTGCCACTTGATTAAAATCCCTAGTTAATATTGAGCTCTTCATTTACTCTTCAGCAATAACTGTTGTTCATTCATTTTCCTCGTGAAACGTTGCCAGTAAATAAGAGATTTTTACATATTTATCTAAGTGGGTGCAGCCTTGTTTTAAAGTGAATATCACACCAGATGAATTTCGTTCCAACTAGCTCCACTCATCCATCTGGGACCGCCGGGCGACTTTTGATTCAGACAACAATGGCGGCTCGCTTGAGGAAGCAGGCGTCAACACTGATGCTGTTATTTCATCCATGTTGTCCGATCTAGAGAGGATTTCTTCTTTTAAACACACCAGAGAACGGCTCCGAAGGCTTTTGTTGGTGGAAGCGTGGTTTTGGCCCTTCTTCCGACCGGGTTTGGCAAAAGATTGATCTACCAAATGAATCTGCTGCTAGTGGCAGCGTCACAGGTTGGTCTCGATTTGAGGGGTTGAAGTAGCATGTCAACAAACGTGACGGACAAATGGTGAATAGCAAAGTATGTGAATGGACGTGTGCATAATTTATTTGTATTTTTCTTTTGCTTACATTGACATGATATTTAGATAAGAAACTACTGAAGCCATGAAAGGCAAGGTCAATTTCTTTTTTCCGGGCATTGTTGGCAAAATCCTTCATTTGTCTGTTTTGAAAGCCGTACCTGACGCACAATACAAAGGGAAGTGAAAGTTCAGCATGTTTTACCTTATTTGTGAACTACAAATGTCTGTAAAACATAATGGGACTGTGCATAGGTGCCCACATGGGTTAAACAGTGTGCATATACCGTAAAGTCAGATGGAATCACATATACTACTTAATATTCATGTCGATGTGAATCCTTCCTAATGTGTATATGATGCACTAAAATAGTTGCTGGCTAGTAAATTTGCTGCTTAACATTTTTAAACTGTTTCAAGCCTTAAACGTTAACCGGCCTGCCCCCAGGCTAACTGTGGATTAAGAGCCATGCTATTAGTATTTAGACTATCTAAAGTCTGACTAGGTGTCCTAACTATGGTTCAGAGCCCAGAGCTTGAAAGGTAACGCAAGGCTCAAATCTTTCATTTATCAGTTGCAAACGCAGCACGACCCTAAGTCACTGAAACGCCAGTTCACACAGACTATTATCACTCGACCTCTGTGTTTGGCGAGCTATGTGCGGTAACTTGCGGTGGCATTTTTAACTTGGCAAATTACGCACAGTATTAAGATAAGAGATGACCTCCACAATTATTACAAGTTACTAGAGGTCCCCAAGTAGTAATAGTCTTTTGCAAATAGGGCTAAGTTCTGTATTGTTACAGTACAACTTAATCAATACCGGAAGTGACACTATCTGGACAACGATTTCCAGAGGATAAATGAGACCGTTTACAGAAACAAGCTTGTGAATCAGAGTTAACTGTTAACTGTAAAACGCTTTCCTGTGTCTTTTTAAGGTGCTGTGAGGCTGTACTGTTGTGTGGGTGAAAAAAAAAACAGTTGGAAAGCTTCAGAAGCAAACTGACAGTATAAATATATCTGATTCGAATGGTTTTCTCATGTGTAGGTTTCTGATTTCTCTGTCTGAAACACAGTGTGAAGATGATCTGGACAGATGAGTAAATGCTGTTCTACTCTGCAGACTTGAGGAGATTTGTCTTTAAATTGCAGACGAATGCCCTTTGACTTCACTTTTTCTATCTCACTGGATTATCCTATCCTTTTTACTCTCTCTTCCTCACACAAAGACACACACACACACACACACACACACACACACACACACACACACACACACACACACACACACACACACACACACACACACACACACACACACACACAGTATATCTCTTTAGGGGTAAGTGTGCTGGGTTAAATTTCAGATCGGATCATTTCTCACTGTCAGTAATGCACATAACCCAAGCACAGAGTCGGGGCTGATGGGTAACATGATTACTCATTATGCCTTTCCACGAGGGGAGAAATGAGATTAAAAGTTGCCCTTTTACATCTTAGGAAACAGCAGCCCCGCACACGGCGGGCCGTGTCAGGCTCTGGCAGCTAACTGCAGAGTGCAGCTCATAATCCATCTTGATCTCATTAGGAAAGCACGGCTGATTTTTTTCACTGAAATGTTCCTTTAGATGCTGCCACAGGAATGCAGAGAGGCTTTTTTGGTTCAGGCGATGCATCCATACTTTCAGCTGA
Organism: Echiichthys vipera; assembly: GCF_963691815.1. Taxonomy (NCBI): domain Eukaryota; kingdom Metazoa; phylum Chordata; class Actinopteri; order Perciformes; family Trachinidae; genus Echiichthys; species Echiichthys vipera. Next base: position 4,716,304 of record NC_139840.1, on the reverse strand, counting down.
CTAAGCACGAAAGGGTTGAGCGCTGCACACGCCAGCGTTGGCTGGTGTTCAGAAAAAAGGGAGAGACAGAAAAAAGTGTGTGTGTGTGTGTTGTATTTCGATACTTAAGAGGACCAATGTTCCCTGTAGCTGAAAAATGAGGATAGATCTCAAGTAAGGTATTCTGCTCAGTCAGAATGGATTTAAGGGGTTGGAAATTCAGGTTAGGCAAGAGTAGTGAAAAGTTTTAGTTTACGGTCAGGGTTTGGATCAGGGCTGCCCAACCCTGCTCCTGGAGGGCCACTGTCCTGCATGTTTTAGGTTTCTCCCTGCTCTAACACACTTGAGTCTAACGATTTTCAAACCGGTGACGAGCTTCAGCTGCTTGATAACGAGCACATCATTAGATTCAGGTGTGTTGGAGCAGAGAGAAACCTAAAACATGCAGGACAGTGGCCCTCCAGGAGCAGGGTTGAGCAGCCCTGGTTTAGATTGAAAGTACTTCTAAGTGGATAGTCAGACATCAGAGAAATGAATACAGAGGAAACAGTGAAGATCAAGATGATTAGAAATACTGTACAGAGGCAGATTGGATAAGACAGAGATAGAGACAGGCAGACTCGTACTCATGGACTTGTAGTAACTTGCCAGGATCTAAAATGACACCCTATGTTTGTACCATGTTGTTTTTCATTCACTTAATCAAGAGTTTCACTTCTACATACTGAGTTCCCATTCAAATGTCATGTCGTCTGTGGTTGTTGCATAATATCTGGCCACTCTGCACGACCGTGTGTGTCTCTGTGTGTTTGCACACCGGGGGGCACCGTTCTACAGTCCTGGAGAGTTTTACTGAGCATGTTGTTAGAGTTTCTGAAGGCCTTTAAGCAGATCACTATGTGTTGCATTTTGAGTCACTGGAGTAAACATGAATACCTAAATAATGATTCAAGGTTCTCTGTTTTCATCCATGAAAACTCTGACATTAGTCTTTGAATCATCTTAACCCAACACTGCAATAATGAACTCGCCAGGGATTGCACTTTGCATCAATCAACTTTTTACAAAATATCTAAACGCTTAAGCCGATATGAGTATGAAACTTTTTCTTTCCGTCATTACACTCTCTTGAAGTCATTCACCTTCACATAAAATTCTATTTTGAAATTATGAAAATGATTTCACAATAGAGTATGATGAAAAAGTAAATCTGGCTCCAAAGATCTGATGATTTACTGTAAGGATTTACAATGTGTATAATCTTCGGGAGTGCACAACAGCAGAACAATTTATTGCACTTTCATATTTTTGGGGGCCCTGAAGTTTCTGCATGAATCTGTCAGAGCAGATTGCAGTGCCTGCTGCAGTGTAAAAAAACAAAACAAGAAAAGCTCCATATCCCTAAATCAGCTGCCTTTAAACTGTGTAAGAGCAGAAATCTAATCAAGTTCGTGCAACAGTAATTCTAACAGTAAACCTGATTTTATGGGAAAAGAAATGAAGAGTCTGAGTTTGACCTGTAGTGGCCAGTGGAGGGAGGCCAGAATACAGGTGACAGGGAGAGGGCCTGTCAGGAGCCTGGCTGCGGCGTTCTGGACCAATTGCAGGCTGGGCAGGGACGACTAATGGTCCCAATTTACGGGGAGTGGAAGTAGTCCAAACAAGAGGAGATAAAAGTGTGGATGACTTTTTCAAGATCTTTGAATGAGAAAAAGGGCTTGATCAACTAAAAACCTGTACAGTTTCATCACAGCATTTTACTCGGTCATTGGCCAAGGGTGTAAAGTGAGGACAAGGCCCTACCTCCTGCCCCCTTTCTCCGATCACACCCATTTCTTTAAACGTGTTCTTCATTTTGATCTCAACTACACACCTGTAAAGTTTAATGGCTGTTTCTTGTACAGTGATACTGTCACAGTGATAAAATATGGCCACAGACAGACATATAACACCTAGCAAAGTACTCAAAACTCCCTCTGTGGTAGTTTCTGCTACAGAAGGTGTCTCCAAGACCACATTTTGCCATGATGACACACACACACACACACACACACACACACACAGAATCATAAAGTGAAAAAAATACCAGCATTGCTGTTGCGGCTGGTAAAAAAGCAGACACTTCTGTTTTCCCTGTCTAGACGTCAACAAAGTGTCTGAAAACACAGTTTGTGTGTGGATGAAAATAATAATAAATGTGTAAATGTAAATGTAATGTGTGTTTGATTCATTATGTACAATAACGTTCAAAAAGTATTTTATATATCTGTTTTAAGAAGCACTTTTGTGATGTCTGACCTCTAAGGTTCCAGAAAGATGCTTTGGGAATAATTAGATCCATATTGTCAAAATTCCATCTTTTATCTTCAGAAAGACTAACTAACACTATTACCTGCAGAGGTTGTGCAGTATGTCTTTATTGCCGGTTGAATATCCATCCATCCATCAATCCATCTTCAACCGGGGTCGCGGGGGGGCTGGAGCCGATCCCAGCTGACATCGGGCGTGAGGCGGGGTCCACCCTGGACAGGACGCCAGTCTATCACAGGACACACAGAGACAGACAACCATTCACGCTCACATTCACACCTACGGGCAATTTAGAGTCATCAATTAACCTAACACGTGCATGTCTTTGGGCTGTGGGAGGAAGCCGGAGAGTTCCCGGAGAGAACCCACGCAGACACGGGGAGAACATGCAAACTCCACACAGAAGGGCCCCTTGCTGTGAGGCCACAGTGCTGACCACCACACCACCATGCCGCCCCATTTGAATATGTACACTGGAAAAATAAATGCAATGTGAACAGATGACATACTGTAAAAAGGATAACGGATTTTAGGGGTCATCCCTATGTTCCCCGGGTCCTATGTTCCCTAGTTGCATATGCCTCTTTAATTCAGCATTTTTTTAGGGTTTTGGCTTACGGTTAGGATCAGGGGTTAGGGTTAGGGTTAGGGTTAGCACCAAGACAAGTTTTCCCACAGGGGGCAGTTAAGGATGTCACATCACACTGTATCCTATCACATGCGCTCCACATTAAAAAGATGCAGCCACAGTGTTGTGTTAATGTTCATGACATTATTCAAGTCTCTTTTAAAGTGAACATCTGTGTTTAACAATGGGAATACCCATGCTGTCATCCAGGTTCATTAACTGCAGTACTGTAAGTGCAGGGCGGAAACATTCATTGGTTTCTATAGCAACATCATCTCACCTCAATATTTTACTGCAGGGCACCCCCTATTAATCTTTTTCAAGGACTGACAGTCGTCGATATTGTCTTGCTGTGACACAGAAGAGCTACAGTGTTTGCGTCTCCTTTTAAATACAGTTTGTTCTTTTTAAACCAACATTTTTTATTTTCTCACTTTGAGACTGCTGAGGCTGCAGCGCTTTAAACAGCAGTACAGATTGTTTGATTGATGACTGAATGTTTGGCTGATACATCGATGGACAGAATGAAAATCAATTCAGTTCAAAAATGGATTTTGTCACACACTGACATATATTTTACATTTTAAGATATCAACCACCAAGGTCGAGCTTCCCACAGTGACTCAACAATACCAAACAGAGGTGCGAATTAGTTGAATAGCACCTGTTATTCAATCCACATACCTCAAAATTAATATTATCAACGCTATGATTCAGACACTATGAGGCGACCATTTCTGAATTGCTACTGCCATGCCCTTTGAGGCGTGCCTGTTCAGAGTGCGTGGACGTCTGGTGCAGGCTGATTGCTTGGTTCCTGAAAGAGCTGGTTGCAGCTTTGTTTCGATGAACAGTTCTTGACATATGGAAAGGGTAAAAAAATCTGTCTGTTATAGTTGCCGCTACAGCGCCACCCATTGGCTAAACGCCACCGACATCATATCTACACGTTCACCAAATGTGGTTGCAAAAGCACAAAGAGATACAGTATGCAATTTAAGCCCTGCCTACAGCATTTGAGCTTACTTTGAGGGCCAGCAATGGCAAAACTGTATGGAACATCAAAAATCTGAAAACGTCTGAACAAGTATATATGTATATATGAAAACATATAAATATATTCATTGTAGGAGGAATATCAAAAAACAAAAACAGAACCGATTTGGGCAAAATCCAAAGTCGAGATGCAAATGGGTGTGGCTTATTTGGGTAGATCCATCTGACCCACAGAATCGGAATCAGAATTTGGTTCCTCTGACAAATTTTTTGTAATAGCACCACTGTCTTTCCAAATTGCACCAAATACGACACAGCATACCCATGGTTCCCCAGCAATACCCGTCTATTATGAGGTAGATCAGATGAACGTTTCTCGACATAAGAAAATTCCTTCACAAGCACGGACAAATTCCTTGCTTTATTGTTAGAAAAACATTGATTATAGCAAGTTGAAATGTAACAACTTCAAAAACACAAAGAACTTAACAAACTGTCTGCCAGCAGGAGGCGCAAGTGTGATAATTAGTGGTGTTTCCATTGCAGTTGGTCCTTCTCGTTGAAACGCCCCTAATTTGAACGTGAGCCGCCCCGCCAGACTTTTGTTGGCCCTGTTGCAGAGAAGGGCCAATTTTCTCTCCTGAAAAAAATCCTGATTGCTGATTGGATATAACTCTAAGTAGGATGTGACGTGTGGTAGTACCGACACCTCAACAACAAGGCAAAGTAGAGTAGACACTTTTATCCAGTGGTGTAGTAGAAAGCAGCACGGGCTTGTTAAAATGAGTGACCTGCAGTGGCCAGGTTGGTTTCTGACCGGTAGCCCTTTGCTGCATGCTCTCTCTCTCTCTCCCATTTACACACACACACACACACACACACACACACACACACACACACACACACACACACACAGACACACACACACACACACACACACACACACACACACACACACCATACTGAGCTATTCTTGGATAGATGTCTTCTAGTCAGTACCGGTGCACGCTGTCTGTCACTAACTCACACTTTAACAGTGACTGGATGAGTTGTCGTGAATCAAATGAGCCACCTTAAATTTAAAAACATTTTAATAATGGTCCGAAAACTGTCTGAATGTCAGATTATTTAAACTGCAACTATTTCTCAATTGGAGAAAGCAGTGCGTAGCGCTGCTCCCCTGTATCACTGATCAGCCGATGATCAAAACCCATTGAGAGTGAAACATCACCTCCTGTGTCTGGTAAATCGCTCTGGGGTATTATTTTGTAATGGAGACATGTCGAGTGAGAGCACATTTGAGAGGGCGTGACCTAAAACTTTCCCAGCGGCCACATTTTACCCCAATGGAAATGTGCTTTTACTGGAGAGGCTTTTACTGTCTTTGCCTGTAGACTGTGACTTCTGCATAAGTCATCTGCAGGTTTAAACTGCTGCCGCTGCTGCTGTTACTTTCATCTCCTGTAGTTGGCACCAGTGGTTGCGAAACTGCTGGTGCTTTCAGTTCTGCAGATGGATGATACTGTCTGAGCCTGGTGTTCACATGTAACCAAGAACTAAAAGACCTGGTAATGTGAAGGAGGTTCACATTATACTCTACTAAGGTATTTTGATACTTCACAAACAAACATAAGGTCAACAATAGGTCTACATGTACTGACGTCAATTCTACCAATCAGTTATCTGCATCTATTTTCTCTGATGTGTGCTGGTGTTTGAGTGCATCTCTGGGTTATAACTTTCTTCCTTAATACAGGGAAAATGGGGAGCTAGAAGTGCTTGCTCAGCATGCCAGGCCTCTGTTCTCTTTATTGTTGGCAGGAGTAACATTATGGAACACACCATGCAGCAGGGAGACACTTAAATTGCATGTAACTCAACTCCTCTCTGCTCCCCGAGGACATCATACCACCCCCTATTGCATTTGAGCTCAAATTTGAAAAATTTCACTCCTCTCGCCTGCACGGACACAGTGTGTATCTGTAAGTGTGCGCAACCAAACAATGTGCATGACTGTGCCATTCTTTGAAGGTCACCATTGCTAAAGCACCATTTTATAAAGGGAGAAATCTGAAAAATGTAGAAATATCCTGAGTGGATGAAGACAATGATGTTATGTTTTGCATATGTTTATTAAATACTGATTATATAATGTACAAAGAAAGGCAGTGGCAATGAAATAACACAAGCAGAACACAAACCATGTTTATATGTTCATCTCTGTTTGTGTGCATTCATGCTTTTGTACGAAGTTTCAACTTAGTGTACAATAATAATAGTTAGATTCAAAGCCTATGAAGTAAATTCATCCTGGCAAAAAAATAAACAAAAATGAAATATTCACTTTTAGTAATATAAAACGTAAATCATTTTTTCAGCTTCTATGTCCAAATCCAGAGGCTGAATCCTCCAAAGCAGGCAGTCCGTTAAAGTGAGTCCTTCAGTACCTGAAGGATTGGTTTAACATCCTACCCAGATGAGATGCTCTACCCTCACAGACACCAACATTAATGATGCATTCAGTTACTCCTCATCAACTCTTAGAGCCAAACATCACAAAATGTATCACCTGGAAGTTGCACTCAAATGGCTAACAAAACAACAAAGCGCCCCTAATTTGAATGTGAGCCACCCCGCCAGATTTTTCAACCAATCACCAGTGATAAGCAGCTACCCACTTTATCAGAGTACAGCAGAAGTCGTGATTTGTTACTTCTACATATGATGATCAACTGTCAAACATTTAGGATGCTAACAAGAACAAACATGAGAGTTTATTCCAGCAGCATTGACATCCTGCAGCAGCTTTTTGATTTGTCTTTTCAAGTGAGTCAGTAATCACATACCCCCTGAAGGCAAATACTTGGTAATACATAATAGCCTCTTGTTATTTAAGACTTTAAGAATTGACAGGGGTCGCCTCAAAGCTGCACTAAACTAAACAACTGACTTCATGGTGCATTAAGGATTATAATGAGGGCTGAAAAAGCTACACTGGTTGTGTCTTTCACTTGGATTTAGAAAAGCCTTTTGCAATCTGAAAGGTGTTCATTATGATATATTACAAAATAGTGCTATTCAACGCTGTAAAATGGCAACCGGTACATTACAATGATCAGTATATGGCGATTAGGTTCAGGCACAAAACTATCGTTATGTGACCGAGCACCAAAACTACTTACCGCCAAGGTTGGAGAAAAGGTCTTGATTTGATTCAGGCTCTAATAAGTACTGTATTTCTGTACGTAACCACTTCATGTTGTGGTGTTGAAGGTGACATAGTTATGTACTACACACAACTTACAAGTTAACTTACAAACGTCACTTGAAATAACTACGTTGACTTTTGGTTTCAAAGGGGGCACAAACATACTCTATACTACATCAGCTGACTACCTCCTTTGCTCCTGTCAGAATTACTGCAACCGCTAGAAGTTGCTGCCTAACAACAAATGTCTATATAGGTCATAATGAAAACTTGAGTGATGTCCAAATGACAGTGAATTCATTTCCGGGGGTTTATGTGTGAACATTGAATGAGGAACGCATGTCCATGGAGGCGCAGCCTTAATGGCAACACAAAAGCTAATGCATAAAACAGAAGTGCAGTTGTTCATAACAGACATAAGCTCCTTTCTGACCAAAAACGACCTTTGGTTAGGTTGACTGGGCAAGCAGCGATTGTGCAAGCAACGTAACGAGCCATATTTACGTTTGTTGTCAGATGGCGACCTCTAGTGGCCATAGCAATTATATCGGGAACAATAAAGTTTGGCATGGTTAATGGGTCGAACAAGTTGGTTAAGTTAAATAATTTCCGCTGGAAGCGACTAATTTCAAGCCAATCCATGATCTTACTCTAAAGCTAACCACATAGTTTAGGTAGGATGACATGTTCTGACCTGAGGTTATGGCACACAGAAAAAAATAACAATAGTTACCTAGACATGTGCTAAAGAAAATGCAAAAAGAGGTCATTTTTACCTCTATTCCAAATCAGACGACAAATGACTCCAGCTGTTTCTTGATGGCGTCACTCTGCTCACCAACAAACTTAAATTGGTTTGCACTGCTAATTTACATCAGAAAAAGCACATTTATCTCACCCCCACTGGCAAATTCTTTTTATTTGTTTTTACAAAGATTAGACTTTGTGGCTCATCGCTAGATGAAATCAGTAATTAGGATGTACAAGTTTAGCTGCGACAGAAGTCCAGGCAGACGTCTTCATTTATATGAGTCTCTTGTAGTTAGAATGAGATTAGGTTATTCATGCTATCTTAATGTGCATAGACGAGACCCGGCATCTTAATCCTTTTAGATTGAAATCTATGACTGTGTGTATGTATCTGCGTATGACTGGTTATGTTTGTGCAAGTTGGTTTGATTTTGCATGTGTGCGTGCAGGCGATCGTTGTTGTTTTTAAAGACAGACATTGACTTCTTTCATGTTAGAGATGGCAGTAATCGACATTTTTGACCGCCCAAACAATGATCTTTTACTATGACCTCAAATAATTGTGTGTGTGTGTGTGTGTGTGTGTGTGTTTAGTATTCTATGTTTACCCCAGATTCTCAGGGAATCCACATCTAAAACATCATGGGACACCATTCTGACCAACACAAGGTCTTTAAAGGAATGGAGTAAATACATTTTAGAAAATGGTTAATAAATTAAATAAATAATCACTGCCAAGATTGAAAGGCTGCTTTTATCTTTAACCTTGATCATATCAGCAGAGAGCTGCACTGACTGGCTGATATCTGATACTTGATATTTGATGAAACTGAATCCAGCAGCCCACGTGGATGCTCTTTAAAAGCTTCCCATCTCCTCCATCAGAACAAGAACTCATTGGGATTCGTCCTTTTTCCCACAGTCACTGGGTTCAAACCTAAAACAACACACAGCCACTGAACAAAAACATCACTGCTGTTCCTTGGAGACACATAAAAAAGGCAGAAAACAAATGCCAAAAGCAGAAAAAAAATAAATCAGAGTATTCTCCAGAGCCGAAGCTCGCAGACACTAATAAACGTTTTGTACATTGTGGGCTTCTAAATATAATTTCAGATCAATGCAATCAGGAACAATCTCCCCATTACAACGAGCAGGTCGGCTACCGACGGAAGATATCTGAGGCTGTCAGATATTTCTGTGGTGCAGTCAGGTAAATATAGTCTGTAACAGGAACTAACACTGCGTGGCTGGGGACACACAGTCAGAGAGTTTGGCAGTATTGCTTATATAATAACGCTCATGCCAATAAAGGATATTAAATTGGGTAAAAGACATAGGGAGAGATTGAGCTGAACATTTATAGAAGATGAAAGATAGAGAGCGAAGGAAGTAAACAACACTGGCAACAAAACAACAACTCTGAAAATACAGTTTTCAAGAAGAAGTTATCTAATAGCTGAGCTTCTCACTGCTTTCTTGTGAATAATGTGTGGAAATTTGTACATACTTACATCAGTTTCCTATACTTGGGTGAGTTAAGGTGTTGATTATGTTCCTGACATTTTCATTCTGTTTGAGTGTGCATGTGTCTTATTGCTGTAGATGCGTGGAGTGACAGAGTGGGGAATTCATAATTTGAAAAGTTAATTTGCAAAAACTGATATCTTTTTAATTACTTTACTAAATCATGTTTTTTCTTTTTTTGTCCAATCCAGGGAATATCAATCAAATTGGTGTTGGGTTGTTTTGATAATAAATCTCTTTTCTTTTTTATGCAAGTTGTTTCATGGCCATATGGTCCCTTTGAGTGCCCCGTCTATAGTTTATAAACTGACATTATTGATATTTCGAAACGTAGCCTGATCTGCTGTGAGTGCTGCTTGTATTCAGCGCTGTCTTATGGCACAAGTGCAGCCTCCTGTTGAGCATTAAAGAGTTTTCATCTGCCACCTCTAGGTCAGGGCCTTTGGGTTCTATAAAGAATAACAATATGACAATGAGAAAACACTACAATTACAGTACTGTAAATACTCTATACTGTTGTTCTTTGCCAACAGAGCAATATGTGTTGGTTCACAGTACTGCAACATTGATTTATGTACCTGTTCTCTCTGAAAACTTGTGATGATGGAGGCAACAGTGCTCCTACTCAAAATTGGTTGGACTCTTTGTCCAGCTCCTCTGAATGACATACCGTGGCTGATGACATGGTCTAATATAGAGCGTGTACTCACCCTATTACCTGGGACCTCTTGCTTGTCACTAGTGATTTCACACTAATGCAGGTAATTTCTTACAGCTTTGAGCAGATTGTTTGCTTTTGTATGCCATAGTGAAACCAATGGATTGTGGGCTGCTCGAATGACATCTGTGTGAAATATTTTTCAGAAGACTGTGAAAAACGAGTGAACCCAATGAGAAAGTATGTATGCATTTGCAAGGGATCACTTCAGTTGTGCTTTGGAAGGAATGATGAGGACGACGTGTTTCAATAAGCAGGAAAAAGCAATCGGGAAAAATTGTAACATCTTTTCAATCAGTGGCGGCTGCTGGTATTCAAGGAGGGGAAGCTGATTTTTCCGGCCTACATCATAAATGTGTTTGTTTATTTATATGTAAATTCTACCCTTCGTTCCTTTTCAGAAAATAATCTGTGACCTTGTTGTACCAACTAGGCGTCTTTCCCAGGGACTTGACCAGTGTCCTCTCAATGGCAGCAGAGCTAGAGTGCTTAAACGGCCTTGGCCCAGCTGGAGCTGCTGCGCCAGGCTACTGTGAAGTGTGACCGCCTGTGAGTGTGAGTGATTGCGATGGGGGGAGAAATTCCGCAGCTGCCGCAGCTCGTTGGGGAAAGAAGCCGCAGAGTGACAGAACAGAGTCTCCAAACACAACGCTAGTCGTTTTTAACAAAGACAAAGTCGCTGGAGATCGGTAAAGTCTCCGAATCAGTTCAGAACAACAGAATGAAAAACTTGGAAAATGCTCCGATGGATGTTTATTCTTCAAGATCGCTGATTCACTCATTTAGATGTCAATCAAAAAATACAGTATGTGTTAACATACATAAACATAACATAAATTCAAATTCAACCAACAATACATAACTTTACCAGCAAATATCTTCCTTTTTGTCTCCTTGACTTCTTCTTAGTAATTTTGACATCAGTGAGTTTTATTGTTTCCTCAACTCAGAGCATAAGTAAAGAGCTCAAACAGGGAACGGATTTACTTGTCTCCCTCTTCTTTTCCTGAACTCCTCTGTGGCTAATCGATGGGTGAGCTGCATTAAAGGAGATGTGTAAATGAGTCCAAACGACTGGGCTTTCACAGGCCTCATTTCCTCAGTGATTAGATCAGGGCCTCCTCCCATACAATGATGTTTTCATTATCCTACACTCCTCTCCCCCTTTTCCTGTCTTTTCTACTCTCTTCTTGTCCATTATCAGGGCAGCCAGAGCCTGGCATCACTGTGAAGCAATAATGCCAGGAGCATCATCGCTGGGAACTGAGAGTGTGATCATCTGATCATATGACTGTAAAAAGAAATTAGCTCATGTGGACAGTCAGAGGCTTTCAATATGCCAATACGGATTCTAGCCATAATAAAACAAAAACGCTTAATATTGATGGCCTAGTCAATACAAGATGTAGGCTACAGATCATATTTAAAGGTGTAATAAATAACTGACTCTTTGGCTTATTTTGTCTGCCTGCTTAGTTGCTGGGCAGGTAGAGAAGTGTTTTACACAGAACCATTTGAGAAGCCATCATTGGAAACTGTTTGTAAAAAGGTAAGATGCATTAAAAACATACCTGGCATGCCATTGGATAAACCATCAGTCTATCAAACTCTTGTGAAGTCAGTTTGGAGAAGAGCAAAAACACCTTTTTTCATCTTCATTGTCTTTCCTTTCTTCAATTAATACTCCATTGTTGTGGCCTCCGTGTCTTCGTCACGCACGACCCCCTTCCCCCCAGTAGTGTCATCTTGTGATATTGCAAGGATTCAGCTGCTATGCAAGGTAAGTACAGTGAGATTTTATTTTAATTAGCAAGCATGAAGTAAACATGCTGTATAACCAGATAAAGCCCTAAAATAAGTTAAAACGCTCTGTATAGCGGCAGAGTTAGCCGAAAAACCCTTCGTAAGTGTTTAATTGTTGGCAATGCTTTCACATTCACGCCATGCTGTAATTGACTACAACAAGTTGGATTGATATTACCTTGCTTTCATAAGGAATGCTGGTAATGTGAAAGAGGCTAGATTCAGTATGTGCAAGTAAGGACCTTTTAACCGGAAAAAGGTTGCTACTTGTGTCAAACATTGATATGCCATTAATCGTGATTAATTAATTACAGAGCCTCTAATTAATTAGATTTTTTCCCACCACTAGTGCAAACATCAATGTGTGCTGCAATCTCCAGCCAAGGTGTCCTCTGCAACTTACCTTTGGTTGGCCCATACAGCACAGAGCGCCTTATAGGATTTATGAATTGCATGGTGGAGAAAGACCAGCAGAGGCCTGGCATGTATGTCGTCATATGGGACAATGTGGCGTTCCACTTGCGTCTAATCACTAAATGGTTCACAGCACATCGCCCGATGATTGTACAATTCCTGCCAGCCTAATCACCCTTTCTCAATCCAGTTGAGGAATACTTTAGTACTTAGAGTTGGTTGAGAGTGTATGACCATCAGCCTCATGACCGGGTGCTCACGATGAGAGCTGGTGCCCAGGACATCAGTGCTGAGGACGGTTTTTCAGCTAAAGCCTAGTGCGTTCGACCAGTGTGAGTGCACCCGCTCCGCGCATAACTGCGGACAGCGGGCCGTCCACGGCTTTTGTAGAGCGCATTTGTACATGTACGAGCTTGAGGCCTACGACGGTTCTGACGTCATTTATGTGCGCCTCTATGCCTTCGGACATAGAAAATAGAAGGACGGCCCATGCGCGGACATTTAACAACAATAACAATGGCGGCGAAAGGTTCACGTTGGTGTGATGCGGAGGTGGAGTGTTTACTGCAGATTTGGTCGGATGAAAATATTCAAAAACAGTCGACAAGACGCACAAAAACTCAGAGGTCTATGGAAAGATTTGTAAACAAAGTGACGCATCGCGATGACGTCAATCAATGCGTGTGACGTGTTACGACGTGATGACGTATGGACAGCAAGAAGCATTTGCGCGAGGCCCAGGCAGTGTGAGTACAAACGGGCCTGGGGCACGGGGAGAGAGGGAGGGGGGGGACAAGTACCCCAAAACACGGGGCGCAGTGCGGAAGGACAGTGTAAGTGCGCCCTAAGAGCAGCTCTTCTTCAAAGCCTTCCATTGGTCGCCTATTTCAGTCGAAATTCTCATTCCACTATCTTTTTTAATGCATCTGCAGAAAATTGGTTTAAAGATACACAAACCACTCAGAACACTTTCACCCTATACCAGCATGTTAAATACTGTCAGCACTGGAGAAAAGTCTGGCAATGTGAGGCTAACAATGTTGAAATCACACACTTAATGTAGTCCAGTCCAGTGTAGTAGAACAAGTGTATATGTTTGTGTGACTGCTCCGACCATAGATATTAAACATGACTCAGGCTCTCACTGAATTATCATTATCAAGTTCTTTCTGTGAATTGTTGTGAGAAATGTTATTTCTCTTGTTATTCTCAACGCAATCATGCCACTTACCAATTTGCTCAAAGGTTAAGACTTTTTACGGTGGTATAACATCACGCAACCTATGCTAAACATATACATTTTCAATATGCGCTTTGCAAACATATGTCATTTGAATAAACAACCAATGCTGCGTTTTTTTTCTGGAGAGAGACAGTCAAGGAAAAGTGAACATTCATTTTAAGCCCTCCAACAAATGACTATGTTGTTTTTCAGATAAGAACCTCTGACCCCTCAGATGAAGTGTGTGTGTGTGTTTGTGTGTGTGTGTGTGTGTGTGTGTGTGTGTGTGTGTGTGTGTGTGTGTGTGTGTGTGTGTGTGTGTGTGTGTGTGTGTGTGTGTGTGTGTGTGTGTGTGTGTGTGTGTGTGTGTGTGTGTAGTACAGAATGCAGAGAGGGACATATCACTACTTAAATCGGCATCATACTGAAGAAAAACTATAACTATACTATAATAACTATAGCTATAATAAGTAAAATATCAAGGTGAACATTATTCATCTTATAGCACTAATGGATAAAATGAGAAAAGTTATACTGTGTAGGCACTCCAAAATTTAAATGCAAAAACACTCTAAGACCCACAGGATTCATAACCAAACCTGCAAATTAAGGAATAAATAAAAGCTTAATTTGAATAAGCAACTATTTTATTTTTTCGGAATGAAGTAACATCAATGTATTCATTCATTTAACATCTCATTTTGGAGTGAATACGTTTGTATGTAGCTTGCTGCAATAATCAATCTGTGATTAAAATATGTGCACCAATCACCTTCAGGAACAAAATGGAGAGGAAACTATTCATATATTCAATAATATTCTGTGTATAAAGAGTTCACTATGTGCTCTGCTGTTTCAAGGCTGCTTACCTCCAGAAACTATCTATTCATATTTGCTAGAACATATTCCCAAGGTATCTGACCTACAGTCGGTTTTATCTGGAAATTCGTTTTTCTGTATGTTTCTATTTGGTGGTTAAGGTTCGTATTTCCCAATAAGGGCTCATAACCTAAACGACTTGGCTCACAAGCTAAAACTTATCGAAAGTATTTCAGTTACTATGTTTTGATACGTAGCAGGGTATCAAGCATCTACTGGACACATTTTTAGCAAAAACTGTGCACGTGGACGAGCGTCTCAACCCACTCGCCAGAACAAAATGTTGGCATTTTACATTTCCGCAAACACACACAGATATGTTGAATCTCAATGTTTAAAAACCACTGCAACCTGTTCTCATTTCCTCTTCAGTCCCTTTTTGGTGGTCCACGGTACGCTTTTAAACGCATGGTTACCATTGTGAATTCATACAAAAACTACTTCTAAACAGTCTCTGCTTAGGTTAAGGCATCAAAACAACTTGGTTAGGTTAAGGAAAAGATTGTAGTTTGGGTTAAAATAAGTATGATCGTCATATAATTAAGTTTTACTTTCTCATGGGACAGGAGGTGAGCTGCAGTCTCCTGGGCTAAAGTCTGGTGTGTGTTTGACCAAATCATCCACCCTGACTTCCACCCTAAGTGGAGTTTGGGGCTTGTTATACTACGTCATGGAGTTATCTGAAAGCCTGGTGTGTCCCATACAGTCGTAAAGGGTTCCAAATACGAATGCAAAATGCAAATATACGTCTAAAATATTAAGGTCTCTGTGGTTTAAATAAATGTACAATAACAACATTTTTGATTGATTGATTGGTTGATTGATAAATTGATAAATTGACTGATGTTTGTTCTAAAACCATCTAAAATCTTCAAGTCTACATTTGAATTTCACAGCATGGTGTACCACCTTCTCTGGTGCAGGTATCAGGTGAAGAAATGTCTGCAGTTTGCTTTTAATTCATTTTTGCGTCCTTATGGTATCTGGGACTACAGGCTAACAGATGTCAACATCTGTCTCCTAAAATATTTCAATTGAGGGTCATCTCCTGCAGAGGGATTGGTTTACATTCTCCCTTTTAATGAACCACACTTCAGTTCATGAAAGTGAGACTTACATATTCAGGTGTCAGGATGAATGATTGGTGGGCTGAGCTTTAGGAGGCAAATGCTTCAGGTTATAACAAACATCTACAAACGTGTTTCACAAGGCTCAGGTTCTGCTGTTCCCACCTACAAGCCGATAATCAGCCACACCCCTGCTTATCACACACTCTGAAATATATGATCCCAACCTTTTCTGTCGAGACGAATTCTTGCACAACACAGCAAGAATTATCTCTGCGGAGTCTCAGCTCCCACATGTGAGACCTTTGAGATAGCTCTATCCTCTTATACTTATCCTTTACATGCACGCACACACACACACACACACACACACACACACACACACACACACACACACACACACACACACACACACACACACACACACACACACACACACACACACACACACACACACACACACACACACACACACACAACATGGACTCACAAGGAGGAGAATTCTGATTAGGCTGCATCCAAAGCTGCCACCCACGGTACCCGAGGGAGATATGAATTTGAAAAGACAGAGTAGTGCCGATATGAAGCGCCTGCATTGCTGGGCAACAGGGACCCCTGTTAAGACCTGCTACCCAGACCTGTCAGGGGAGAGAAACAGAGAGAGAGAGAGAGAGAGAGAGGGGGGGTGGGGGGGTGGTCTGCATATGGAGGGTGAGCGTGCAGCAACCCAGATCTCTCATTAAAGAGGTACTGCAGCATGCACACACACTCCTGGCCCAGATAATAGGCTACTCTCTCTCTCTCTTTCTCTTTAACACACAAACACACACACACACACACACGCACACACACACACACGCACACTCTCTAGCAGAGTAGAAATGCACCTTTATCGGCAAATACATTTTGATGTAAGTCAGAAACTATTACAGGATGAATCCATATAACACATCTGTATGAATCCATTCAATGTGCCCACGTCTTTTCATTTGTGCAGTAGTTTACTTGCTCTTTGACTCCATTTTAAAAGTTGTTTGGTGTACATGACAATCGCTGTGAAACACTATACAACAGACTAAGACTTTGACATGATCTCCTCTGACTGACTGATGAAAAGCTGACAATTGTTCAGGTAAAACGCATCTTATGTGAAACACAGTCAGGTTTAAAATCTGATTTAGGATTTAAATATGATGAGTCACAGTGTGACAGCTCTGAAAGTTTGTTTAGATGCTGATGAATTTAGATGAAAAGACAAAATCAATGACTTTGCTTCTGGCTGTTTTGAAAACACAATTTCCCTTGGGATTTTAGGTTGTGCTCTGTATATATCCTGTGATAACAGTAGCCAAAGGAATATAAGGTTTTTACGTAACTTAAAAATTGAGACGTACACCAATTGCACTGGGTCTGAGAGGACTGTAATTTCATTTTTTGCATTTTGTATGTCATGCATATTGCAATTTTTCACAATAAAACTGACTTGACTTGACTTGAACTCTCTCGGTTGCCTGTAACAGCTAGCTTGCCACTTAAAACTTACTTTATCAGCTAACGTTACAAAGCAAGCGACGCAGGATCAGTGCCGCTTAACTAAGATATAGCTAGCTGGCTTTTTAATGTTAGTTCACCCAAAACTGTGAGTTGGCCGATGGAGTGTTTTGCAAACAACGGCCACCGGTGTCGCTAATCACAGAACCTTTAATGATAATCAAGTCTTTGAGTGCATTCTTAAACATTGGTCTCTTTAAATTGACATCCAGAGCTCATAGTTTTTGCACCTTTCTTTTCCAGCCCTACATCCCTGATGTTGGTACATTTGACAGTTGTTCACATTGAAATTAATATCCATGCATCAAATGTTCATAATGAAAATAATTGGGCAACATTCTGTTCAGAAAACAGAGAAGTTGTTGGAGATACTGACAGAGAATCAGGGTGGGGAGAAAATAGAAATAGAAAATAGAAAACATTTCTGAGCCGCTCCCAGGAATGATTGGCTTCATATGTTGTCCTGTCATACCATGAGCTGTTATGAGAGGATGGAGAGGGTGAGGAAGGAAGGAGAGTCAAGGAGGAGGAGAGGGCAGGGGAGGGAGGAATTAAGGCGATTGATGAGAGGGACAGAGGAAAGGAGAAAAGAAAGAGATGGAGAAGAGAGGTGAAAAAGAGTGCAAAAAGGTGTGTGTGTGTGTGTGTGTGTGTGGTGGGGTAAATCAGGAGAGAGGAGCGGGTGAGTGGAAGGATAGGTGAGAAGGTAAGCTGAGACAAGAAGGAGGGAGGGGAAGGTAAGAAAAGAAGAGAGTCCAAGTGTAAAAAAATAAGGTAAGAGAAAAAAAAAAGACGTGTGGAGAGCAAAAGACAAGACAGGAGTCAAATCAAATCAAGTCTTACTGAGAAAACAACACAAGCAGGAAAACAAACAATTTGACTTGAGAACAATAAACTAGAACAAAGTGAATCCCTGCAGACTGAGTCCTGGCTCTTCACCCATCTGTTTTCAGTTTCCAGCTTCTGGACCAAAAGCTGCAGACCCGGCCAACCACCCTGACTGGGTCATACAAGCCTTACACCCACGTACGCAATCTTGGGAGAGCAGGCTCGACGCCAGGGCACAATGCGAACCAGCTGTTCTCCTGTTCTAACACATTCAATCAATCAATAGCTACAACCATGAGAGACTGAGAGAGAAAAACGTTGTTGTAGCTATATTCCTTATCTTGCATAACAGATCGAAGCAGATTCAGAAGATAAGGTCAGGACTCTCCTGCCTCGAGATGTGAAATATCTGTCAGACGTTGACCTTGTGGCCCAGCTGTTCCTCATTTGACCTGATAACCTTGTTTTTAGACATTAAATTAGAGCACACATGCAGGACCATCACCAAAGGGCCTCCAGCAGTTCTTACATTGAGATTTACACTTTGTGCTTTCGGGACCGTTGGAGGTAAATCTGTTGGTTTGCTTTAATGACCAAATCAAAAGAGAGGACACTGATCCTCCAAACTGTTCTGGAGCTGTCGTAGTTTCTGGTGATGGAGAGACTGGAAATGGGATCTTTATGCTCTACAATAAATCAAAGTCCTAATAGAAGAACTTTATGGTTTTTTTTTTTCAGTGGTAGAAGAACTACTTTTAGTTAAGTAAACTAGTAATACCCCAATTTAAAGATACTCTCATAAGTCTGACGACCCGTTACTTGTTTTTTAGTAAAAGTATGGATTATCCGCAAAATCTAGCGGACTTGAAGTCTCAACATAGACGTACAATGCGGAGTGTTGTGTTATTATCTCCAGTTTTGGACATACTTACAACAGTTATATGCATTAAAACATACTGTTGTACAGATGTTCATACAAGGGAAGAGATGTACTGGTAAGACATTATGCTATATATTTCTAAACCAAGTCATTCAATGTAACAAACAGATAAGCACTCAGGCAAGTGATGTAAATGCAGTCATACAGATAACACAGCACATTTATGTTCATGTTAAAAACCAGACACATCTTTGAGACATAAATCACAGTGGTAAGTCGGGAACTTATCTTCTGTAATAAAACAGACAGTGGTTGACAGTGGTATGAAGATGCAAGGGCTGCGTTGAATACAACTAAAAATCTCCATCATCAAAATATATACCTCTATGCTTTTTAAACAAGTTTGGGGCTGTTTTGTGACTTTCAGACTTATTGTTTTTCTGTCTGAGGTTTGAAGATCACAGCTGTGTTGGTAAGATTTGGACACAGGTTTTTACCTGATGGGGTCAACAATCCACAGGCGGCTGAACCCGCTGCAGACAGGGTCATGAGGTCATGTCCAACACCTCAACAGTTTAGACTGGTATCACTGCAAAGTCCTCAGGCATGTGTGCGCTCACACACACACACACACACACACACACACACACACACACACACACACACACACACACACACACACACACACACACACACACACACACACACACACACACACACACACACACACACACACACACACACGCACACACACACACACACAGAGCGATTTACACAGTCATACAGATACATGAACACACATACGGGCACAAAGTTCAAAAAGACAAACAGACTTTCTCCTAAGCTTTGTTGAATTATTAATTTGCACATATAAAATGATAAAACATCCTACAACATAAAATATTTACAGTTTGTGCAAATGAGATAAAAAGAGACCCCGAGGGATTTACAAAAGCGTGTCAGGAGAAACAATGAAAAAAAACTTTGAAGGGCATACGTGAACATTCCTTACTAGTCTTGGGTGCCTTTTCCATTTCCCCATAAGCCACCACATGCACCCCACTCCTCAATTATCTGCTTAAAACACAGGACATTTGCAGCCTGTTGATGGCAGGCTTTGTGGCAGTGTTTGGATTTGGAAAATTGTGAAGGACGGTCAGAATATTCTGCTGGTGGTTTGGCTCAGATGAAGGATCATTATCTGTTCTTTGGCTACTAAAGGAAACGTTTAATGTGCATCTTGTCCGGGGCTCTTGCATCAACCCTGTTTTAGAAAAGGCAAAACACACCTCAAGTGGATGGATGGCATGGCTCCACTTCCTCCCTCTGTACAAAAGTTAAACCAAACTATCCCGTATACGCGCTATGGTTGTAATTTTGCAAGTTGCATTCTTACAACCATAGTCCGCTGTACAGTCACGTCATTGAAGTCTTGTCCATTCACCAACCCGACCAATCACAGCTATTAACCGTGACATTTCACCCCATTTTTATAACATCAAATTTAAACAAAATGTATCAGAAAAATGATAACTTTAGCATACGTCAACAAAGTAAAAACTACCTACATCGACAGAAACCATCTATGGGAAAAATATCTGTTCAGTTGGAGGACGGGACTTTTGACTTATACTGCAGCCAGAGGGCGAACCAAACATTTTGGCCTCACTTTTGGGGAGATGTCAAACTTTCCATCTTCACAGTCTATGATTTGTCACATAAAGCTTTTCTAATGCTTCTTTATCTTCCCAATGTGCTTCAAAATGAGTTCATGGAAGTACAACTATCATTTCACTTTATGTCCAATACAATGAAATGCAGGTCCAGATGCTGACTGAAGAGTTGGCCCTCAAAGTAATAAATAATAAATAATAAAAAAAAGATTTAGTATAAATATATTATTGTCGACAAATTACCTTTGCCATAATAATTTAATTTAGTAGGAGGTTTTGGTAATTATGTGTTCAAGAGACAAAAAAGGTAAAGCAGACTTAAACATTCATGGAGCTTCTACAAATGTCCCATGTGGTGCTGTTTCAACATCACTGCAACAGGTGTCTTCAATCTAGGCAATCAGTGGCCCCGGTGTTTAATGACAACATGCTGAAGGATTTGTCTTTTGTTGAACAAATATAACAAAGATTAAACAACAACACATCATTGTGTGCACTATGTAATTTGCCAAAGCATTAGGGAGTGAAATTACCAACGCATTCATACTAACATGAACACAAGGAATTTGGAATGTTAAAGTGGTCACTTGTACGTCTAAAGTAACATAACTATCACCAACCCTGCAGGTGTACAGAGCGTTTTTAACCTAGTTTAGCCCAGTGCATCATGTTTGAACAGGACATTCAGGTTCTGAAGAAAAATGAAGTCACTGGCGGCTGAAGAAAGAGGAACGTCTGGCAGCTACAGAGCCAGATATTGTGGTAGGTATCCTGTTGGCTTATTTTGAGCTATTTCTCTTCCCTTCTTGGTCAAAATCGAAGTAAAATAACTCACAACATTTTCAAAGCAAAGAATCACTGCTCACCTACAAAGTTACACAATTCAATCATAAAGTTTACAGCTTTTTATGTAAATTAAATTCTTCAAAGCAACCATCCCCTCTCCACAACACACTCAATCATTGTTTCACACTCTCAGATATGCCAACAATGACCTCTTCACACACCTGAAAACACACACACCACAACCAAACGGCTCTTATCAATTACTTCACAGATATGTAATTTGAGAAAGGCTTTGCTGACAGCTGCTTTACACGCCAAACGCTGTAGAATTAGTCAAACAGACAAGCTATTCAGCAGCACAAAGTGCCTGTCAGGAACAGTTATTACAGGGCGGATGCAGAGACGAGGCCTTGGACGCTCCGTCACTGATACTCTGCTGGGGTAAACTCGGCTGTCGTGGTGGTGTTATAAAAATCGGGGTTTGGAATTTGCAGGAAGATGACAGATGTGTCAGGCACAGGAAGGTAAACTGCTGTCAGTCCGGCTTTGAAAGCTGCTCGAGGTGACTGCAACAAAGGAGGGACTGAATCACTTTGGCATTTTTGTTTTTTTTTCTGTTCACCTGGTTAGCTTCGCCTGCAGGGTCACCTCCTCCACAGGCCCGCGGGCCAGTGACAACCTCTGCTTTTTATGACCCTGACTGCAGGTTGACCCCAAGCTGCCTGAGGCAGGGTCATGACAGACGGGAGAACGCCTTTAAATTAAAGAGTAAGACAGCTTTTATTTTCATGGTGTTTTTCTTTCTTTCTCTATCACCCGACACACGTCCTCCATTTTTCACATGAATCCCACTGTCTTGTCACCTCTTGGTATGAACAACCAACATTTACAGTTTGCATCTTGAGTGCCATTCACAATGGATCGATATTATCAGTCTGGGAATATTTAATCATTTCTTCAATAGACAAGTGTCATTTTAATAAAATCTGCAATGAAAAAAGAACAGATTACTACTGCATTATGATAAAGACAGACTGTTGCTGATAATACTGACAATACTCAGTTGTGTGAATGAAAACTAATTTCAGATGTGATTTGTTTTTTGGATCTCATGCTTCTTATCCTCCTCCTCCTCCACACATGGCTTTTACTTCATGGTTTAGCAGTTGATGATTTAAAGATTCAAGGATCTGTGAAATGTTTTCAAGAATCCTACCTTCGACTAAGCACGTCTTGATATACCATGAACTGGATGAATAGGAATCTTTACAGACTTCTGGATCCAATGGCATCATGTAACCAACCTTGGCCTACCCTGTCTTCTAAGAATGATGTTCCCACACAAAAAAACTACACTGTTAATTATGTTTTGAGGCAAACACATCTTCCAGTGGCCAACACACATTGTGAAATTGTTGCTGTATTGAAGGTAGTAGTAGGCGTAGGCTAACCTTTGTATGGTATTCAGGTCAAATTGAGTTATGGCAAGTTCACTGCCATCTTTTTGACATTATTCTGTCATCTGAGTACTCACTCCGGTTTTCGTATTAGCGCCTATACAACACTGAGCTCTTTTCACCGGCAAGGGGGCGCTGCCTTTTACATGACGCAGGTTTACTCTCTTCTATATTAGATGTTATTATATGTTATGTAGGTGACGTAGACGAAGTACGTTCTGTGAACAAGTCATTGTTGAATTTTACTAGAAGGCGGTGAGTGAGGGGTCTGGTGTAAATATTCTCACCTGGGTGCAAATCAATGCATATTGTATTTCGTATAAGCTTACCTAGCTGTTGTTCTGTCCATAGAATCTGTAGTTAAGGTACATAATGTCACAGCAGAGGAACAGCACCTCTGCCTTCACTCACAGCGAGCGCTGTTCATCTGATGAATACGACACCGTTTTTTTCTTTTTTTAAGAGCAAGTAGTGAGCAATTTTGAAGCGGTTTTGAGTGGGGGGAACAAACCTCTTTACAAGCAAGGAGGGTAACATCTCACATGCTCTGGCCATTATGCCAAAATTGCTACACAGCTCAGTGCTGCTCTTGGGAGTTTACAGGATGCGACTGAGATGTCTGGTTAAGTCATGGCAACAGAGTTATGGTTGTGCTTGTTTGTTTTTTGGTTTGATTTCTTTGTTTCTGTGACTGGATCAACACTGACCAATCCGTTGGGGCAAGCAAAAGCTATTAAGTCAGAGAAGAGGTGCCAGACACCATGAATTGGGAAAAACCAAAAATTCTGCCAGTGATTCATAAGATCTGGTAACCAGACTAGTGCAAATGTGTTTTATGGCACACAACATCTGCGGGGTAATTAGCAGAGGACCCATTAGTCTTCTGTAAATATGGCATCGAGCATTTACAGATGTGAGCACTATACAACTAAGTTTTTTAGATGTGCTTACTGTGCAACATGCTTCAGCACAGAGAAATTATTCAACACGTTTTCCTACAAAACGTTCCTCCAAAATGAAAATTGTCTTGCAATTCACTACTGAAGAACCATAAATAACTGATGGCTCTCCATATGAAAAATAATAAGCAGAAGTACTTCTTCTGGATTTTCTGGTCTGCTTTGTATCATTATCTTTTTCTTATTTGTGATTGATTACTCTGGGTTCACAGGAAACACACCCAGGACATGTCCAACAGTTAAATTAGGTTGCTGGTCAATCTGAATCAAAAGAAATTGTCATGTCATGCTATTGTTTTACTTGAGGCAAAATCATGTGATATATGTTCTTGATGTGCCTATATGCCTAGAAAGTAAATGCAATAACTGATGCTAAATGCGGAGTTGTTCTTCATTTGTAAGCAAAATATTTTTTATAACAGACAGGGACAAACGGTATTTAAAACAGACCAGAAAATAGAGCAGAATTACATTTGTCCTTTTCCTAGTAATCACATCTCGTCCATGATTTATGTGATATCTCCAATGACCAGCCTCGTATCTTGATGTTTGTTTCCCCCTTGGTTTTATCTCTATTTATGTCCTCCGTTGCCCTGTGATGAACTTGACAGTTAGAACTTTCTTCATCAATGCATTTGGCTTTTGGTTGAAATGTCAAAATGATGAGTACATTGTTCTACTTTAAAGTTCACATAGTATAGATACCAACACACATCATGCATCATAGAGAAGTATAACCTCTTTCTTTGGCTGCATGTGAACTCATTTTACTGGTATTCATATAAACACAACTCGGTTACATGTATGTGAAATATTTGTAATAAAAAACATTGAAAAATGCAGATGTAAAGGAAAGAGATGTGATTATCATAATATGGTAATCTGTAAAGACATGGCAGCGTGGCAAGACATGGAAACGTGCTCAAACATATGTTGTGGTCCTCCACACCTGATCGGCCTCATTTGAAATCTGATCTGGCACTCTGTTGGTTCACTGTTGACAACCGTGTCCTGTTTAGCTACAAGTCAGACTGTCTGTCATGCTGGCTGCCTTAATCTACACAGGTTCCGGATGCTCAATGCTAGGATGAAGCATCATTCCTTGAGTGACTCAAAATAAAGATCGTCTCCTCTCATCTCATCTTCATCCGCTTATCCAGGGTCGGGTCGTGGGGGCAGCAGCTTTAGCAGGGGACCCCAAACTTCCCTTTCCCGGGCCACATTAACCAGCTCTAACTGGGGGATCCCAAGGCGTTCCCAGGCCAGCGTGGAGATATAGTCTCTCCACCTAGTCCTGGGTCTTCCCCGAGGCCTCCTCCCAGCTGGACGTGCCTGGAACACCTCCCTAGGGAGGCGCCCAGGGGGCATCCTTACTAGATGCCCGAACCACCTCAGCTGGCTCCTTTCAACGCATTTGAAACATTTGAAATCTGATCTGGCACTCTGTTGGTTCACTGTTGACCACCGTGTCCTGTTTAGCTACAAGTCAGACTGTCTGACATGCTGCCTTAATCTACACAGGTTCTGGGTGCTCCATGCTAGGATGAAGCATCATTCCTTGAGTGACTTAAAATAAAGATCAGTTCTTGTTAATACATGTTTCATTTCCACAATTTACAGGGATGGCAGAGAAAACCTTACAAGGTCTTTTTTGTAAACATTGTGATATTAACATTTTCATTGTGCTATGCAAGATATTCAACTTCATGTTGCTTTACCTTTAGTGACATAGAGAAATATTTAGATGATTTACATTTTCTGGAAATGTAAAACGTCTGTCGGTCCGTTGGTCCAGACAATACATTTACTCCCTGGCTGGACTGCTTCTGCTGCAGAACACCTAGAGATTCAAAGTCTCGTCTATTTTTTTTTCCATGTGCTGCATGGTTGGCAACAAAAAGAAAAAGTGAAATTGTCTTTTGACAGTCATGTTGACATCATAACAGCAATTTCCTTACAATTTCAATGTGTATGTAGAATTGCACAGACATGAAAAAAAGTATTTATTTTTGTGGACAGTCAAAATTGAATTTCAGCCATTATTGTTTGTCCAAAAACATTAAATACTATAAATGCTATACCACCAAGGCGATGAAGATAATTATAGGTTTTTTCGGTTTGGTTTGTTTGTCTTTTTGTCGGCAGGCTAACGGAAGAACTACTTTCCCGATTTCAATTAAACTTGGCGAAAGGTTGTAACATGGGCCCAGGAAGAACCTGTACAGTTTTGGAGTGGATCCAAATCACGGGCTGGATATACAAATCATTTTTTACTATTGTCAACATTGCAAGATTGGTGGAGGTCTGGCTCTCTGATTGCCTTTCTAGCTCGAAAATGTTATCACAGCAAGATTCTGCATGTATTAGTGTCTCAACCTACCTATCTAAGTACACACCGACCCGCCCGCCCATTCATATATCCATCCATCATGCCAAATGTGGTCATTTCATTACATGATACCAAAGCCAGATAAGATTCCTCCATAACAGAGTTTATATAAAACCTATGAGTCAATTTCATTTATATAGCCAAACATACAACATACCGTACAACACCTTCTATCCTTAGACATGCATTCTGGCTGAAAAGAAAGAAACCTGTGACAGAGATAGCTGTCTTTTTAGGATGGACATGATGTCATATGTACAGATTATATGACAAAAACAATGACAACAAAAATGCATGTAAAAGAAACAATTTCTACAGGGATAGCTTTACCTCGCAAACACATACTGTTCTGTTAAACACTTCTCTACCTTCCTCTGTTGTATAACCTTGTAAACCCGTGGGAAAGTTTTACCAGTTCGTGTTAAATGATATGTATGAAAGTAAGTCAAATTTTAACAGTTATTAGAAATGAGTCATTACCATCTCTTGTGTTAACTGTGGAAATAATACACCATAGATATAGAAATACTGCCATTCAAACTTTCAACCAAACACTTCATGTGACACATTGATGCTTATTCCACGGTGGATTGTTTCAGTGTGCCGAGTAGGGCAAGAGTCATTTTAGTTCAATTCTGAGAATCAAACAAACTATCCACTCAAGTATAATATGCACCACAGGAGCCAAGTACAGCCTGTAAAATAATACACAAACACAATGCAGTGCTTGTGCCGAATGCAAACAGCTACTTCAAAGAGTCTCTGACAAACAGTAGTAATGTTGCTCAATTTATGTTGGTTGCCTCAAAGACGTATGAGAAGACATCTTTTGTTTTTGTTTTTGCGTATTATTCCAGGACATTTGCCTTTGCTGTTTTTAATGAGCACATTTAATACCTAATTGGGAGATTAGCCTCCTCGCCTGCGGGCTGGAAATTGTGTCCCCTGCTGCGCTGTTTGCTGTTCAAATACAAAGCTCAGACAGTCATGCCTCTCAGCTTTGGTCTGAACTCATTCTTTGCTCTATCAGTCTGCAGGGAAATGATTCCTGATGCAGTGCAACAGGAATTAAGTGAATAATGAAGCATTTGTACACAGAGGCTGTCTTTGCCAGGGGCATTTGGTGGAGGAAAAGTTTGCTTCTGCTATCTGCTCAGCCACAAATAACTGAGTCAGTGTCACAGTGTCAGCCTGTTGGCCTTCAAAGTGATCGGCTGGTGGATTCACTTTAGATGATGACAAATTTGATTCCTCTGAACAAACAATTTCTTTATGAGGAAAGTGATTCTGTAATAGACTAATAGATGTGGTAGAACTTTGAAGAGGTGACCGCTGTGGAATCCTTTGAACATAACCATAACACATTTATTTAAATCATTGGTAAGGCTGACATTTTTCAGTGTTACTTCCTTCTATGACGCTTGTCCGCTGAGATTGATATTAGGGCTGCAAAGATATTCAGTTTTCTGTCAGAGAGTTGGAAAGAAACCAGAAAATATCTAAACTAAAGAGGTTGACACCGGGAACGGTGTCGGTCTTTCATGACCGAAAGAACGAGGTCGCGGGTACAAGCGGCTGAAATGTGTTTTCTCAGGAGGGGGGCTGGAGTCTCCCTTAGAGAGAGGGTGAGAAGTTCAGCATCCGTGAGGAACTCGGAGTAGAGCCGCTGCTCCTTTTGCTTTGAAAGGAGCCAGTTGAGGTGGTTCAGGATCATCTAGTAAGGATGCCCCCTGGGCGCCTCCCTAGGCAGGTGTTCCAGGCACGTCCAGCTGGGAGGAGGCCTCGGGGAAGACCCAGGACCAGGTGGAGAGATTATATCTCCACACTGGCCTGGGAACGCCTCAGGATCCCCCAGTTAGAGCTGGTTAATGTGGCCCGGGAAAGGGAAGTTTGGGGTCCCCTGCTAAAGCTGCTGCCCCCACGACCCGACCCCGGATAAGCGGATGAAGATGAGAGAGATGAGAGATAAATGGAGCAAAAATCATTAGAAACCTTGAATATTCAATTTGATAATATAAACATTTGATTTAGCATATAATAAATATAGATAAGTTTGTTGTTATTTATGATGATCCTTTCCCCTTCTGTACTTAGGCCCGTTTTACAAAAGAGATCTCAGTCTCAATGGTATTAAACAAAAGTTATGGTAATCAATAATGGTTATGCTAAGTCAGCATTCCTCTTGATTTAATAACTCAGGAGCAAACAAACAAGCAGCCAGCTCTAAGACAAGACGACTTACTCTACTGTGTTATAACTCTCAGTATGTTCTGATTTTAGGGAAGAAAATAATCTGATGTTGTTCAAGACATTACATGAGGTGGGTACATTGGTCAGAATTAGCTCAGCACTGTACAATTTGAGAAATTTTAATTCAATATCTCACAGTGAAATGTCACTGTGTGCACTCTCAGCTCTGCACAGTGCTCAGCTTGTTCAAAACAAGACAATACGGTATTCTTCTCACGTCAGCGAGGCCAGCCAAGACATTCCTCTCTTCACAACCAATATTCCCTTGTGCTCGACACACAGAGCCACTCTCGCCACATCTCTTGTGAAAGCTTCCCGTGGTGCCAACCTGCCCTGAGACTGGTGGCTTATGGGATTTGCGGTCCCTCATCACAGCTGGGCTCTCCCTCTGAGCTCCACTTAACCTCCATGGTCTGCACGTCTGAGAGTCTCATTGAAGCACCACTGACACTGGGGGAGCCTGGAGGGCTGTTTGTGTGCTACTTTGTGTGCTGTGTGACCACCCATGTAAGGCTGTTGCTATGTAGCTTTTATCTATTGTTCTTGATGATACACAATGGAGCTGTCAGCTGATTTCAAGGTTCCAAGAAAAATGCTAACCTATTCAACGTATAAATCTAGGCTGTGTGCAAAAACAGCCTGCACTATAATGTTTAAAAGTTCCCTTAAAGTGTAAGTCTGGCGTGAAAAAACATAAGCCGTTGAGACAGTTTTTTTTGTTGCTCAACCATGTATAGACAATGCCCGGAGAGACACTAGCAGCCCCAAAGAGGAGTAAAGGGAGACTCAAGGGTACCCATAGAACCACTAATGCTGCTCAAAATAGCACCAAACCTCTGCAGTAGCATGATTAGGATCAATACACATAAAACAAAGCACCAACAACGTAACAACGAACCCACAGTTTATGTGCCTTACCAGTAGGTCCCTGTTGACAGGTAGTCCATACAGGTCGATTACAGAATGCACTGGAGTTCAGTCCAAGGAGAAAAGTTGACGAAAAATGTCACTCTGTTGGCAGCATAAACATTCTTCTACGGTGCCGATGGGCTCAAAGTACCCACAGGCACATCAAAAAATGCCTGCACACCGAGACTGCTCGACCTCCTCTGCTGGCTGTTCACCTATCCTCCGACCTCTTTTCATCCTGTTCCTGCAGCTCTTCCACTGTGTATTCTGGCTCAAAAAGGTACAGTATGGGTGCCAATTGAAATCAGAGAAGTCTGATCGAAATCTGTAGCCATTTCGGTTCCTATGTATAAGTGTTCAATCTTGCTGTCCAGTAATGCTTGGACACTAACACGACCCCACGACCTATAGTGACCTAACACTACCTGAAGCCCCTACCAACAACAGATTTGTCCCCACCCCTGAGATCCCACGTGACATTTCAGTGCTGCAGAGAAAGTACAAAGTTTTTACAAACTATTCCAAACCTTCTAACATCTATTGGGCGGGGGGAGAAAATTGAAAATAAGTTTATATTTCTCCAAACTGCCACAAACCACAAAGTTTACGTGTTTTGCTGGAACAAATCATCAATCTGCCTTCCTTTTGGATGCATTTGATAATAGAATTGTACATACTTTACTACGAAAGGAGCTGGTAAGTCTTTTAAAACAGCCTTTTTTAATAAATTCCAGGTTCAATAACTACATTGTTGGTGCTTTGTTTTATGTGTAGGGATCCTAATCGTGCTACTGCAGAGGTTTGGTGCTATTTTGAGCAGCATTAGTGGTTTAAAAATGCCATTTTGGATGCGTTTGGCAGGAAGGAGGTTTATACTGCATTTGTGGCTTTAGAAGTTTCAATTTTGACCCTCTTTTTGCTGTAACCGGGCTGCAAATTTCAACACATAGACCAAGGCTATGGAGCTGCGCTACTCATAGAGCACGCCAGATTTTACTCGCATGTGCCTACCCATACCCCCAGAGCTACCGCCATCTTTGATTGGTGACTAAGCCTCCTTCTACCACTGAGCAGCTTTCCATAGGAATTAACGGGGCACCATTTTTGTTCCTCTGTCCGTTCTTTTTCTATGTCCATGCT
Organism: Echiichthys vipera; assembly: GCF_963691815.1. Lineage (NCBI taxonomy): Eukaryota > Metazoa > Chordata > Actinopteri > Perciformes > Trachinidae > Echiichthys > Echiichthys vipera. Next base: position 4,685,981 of record NC_139840.1, on the reverse strand, counting down.
TTCTACTCGTCTCCAGACTCTTGAAGCACACACAGGGTTCCAGACTGAGACCAGATGTTTCTCCATTTCAATATGTAAGTGGATAAACAACAACAGAGTGACAGAAAAGACAGGAATATTTTGTAAGTACTGTAAGAAGATAGTGCCGTCAGCACCGTAACACAAACATGTAACACATGACCTGAAGCCTCCGTATGTGACGGTCTCCGTCGGCTGTTCCCAAGCTTTACCGCCGTGAGTGCCGTAGGCTACATTGCTGCTAACACAAGTAGTACTATACAAAGACACCTGTAACACCACCAGAGCTCTCTGCTAAAATTACCCCCCCTGAAAAGAAAATACTGACATTTAAAATAGTGTTAATATCTCTTTCTCTTTCTCGTCTCGTGAGCGGAGGGTCTTGTCACACCCCTAATTCTGAAAGTATGGTATGTTAATATATTTAAATGTATATATAAATATTGTACATTTTTATGACTTCACTGCTGTACTGTTTAAGAACGCCATAGTACTTACTACAGTGGAACAAAACATTGCCAGTAATGTTGGCATAGTTATGTTCTTATGTCCTGCAAAATACTTTTTATATTGCCTGCATCTTGGTATGAACTTTAGATTTCAATTTATGAAATTTACTTCATAAAATACTATACCGACATTTGGCAGAGAGTGAATATGGATGCTCCCTGAACTGTTGTTGCTGTCTTTAAAATGCTTGCTGAGTTTATTTCCCTCTGGAGACCACAACATGGTCGACGTCAGCCCTTGAGGTAATCCTTGTAAGCCACTTTGGAATAAAAAAAAAAATGTGCCAGCTGAATTTCTTAAACAGGAGGAAAAAAAAACACCAAATTTGCAGTTACATGTATTTTCCACAACGGCAGCATTAAGCAGAAGACTGCTATCTTTAGAGAGCCATGCCAGTCCAATGGCAACAGTACAGGGACTCATATTTAAGCTACCACAGACCTCAGTTGCTCCGACAAATGAGGCAGCTTGGTGGGGCAGGGAGGTGCGTTGGGAGCACAATGGCAGCTGATTGGTACTTACTGAGTCAGTAGTTTGGGTGGAATATGGAGAGCCTGTGCAAAGTGGTTCTGAAGATAAAATGAAAATGAGTTGCCCACTTAGCCAGCTGTACAATTTGACTAAATCACAAATCAAGTGTAGGTATTGTGGTTTTGACAGTTATGTGAGGTCTCCACTTGCAGGACAGGCATTCCTGTTCCGCCTGACTCTGACTTCTAAACCTGGCACTTCTCTGTCATCCATCAACAAGATGGAGTGACAGGAGGATTTCGACATTATTTTTTGGAGAGCTTCAGCCTTAACCTTTCATTATTCATAAAGCTGTGCTGTGCCTGTGCCTTGTAGGATAGGAATGTTTTATATAGCCTGTTCTGCCTGGAATATGCCACACAACATAAGAAACTTCAAAATCAAGTCAATAAATTCATTTTATAGCCCAATATCACAAATTTTCCTCAAAGGGCTTTACAATCTGTGTATCATATACACCCTCAGTCCTTAGACCCTTGATTCGGAAAAGGAAACTGCCTCTAAAAATACCTTTTTAATGTTGGGAAAAAGATGGAAGAGACCTCAGGAGTGGCAGCAGAGGAGGAATCCCTTTTCCATGACAGACATTCAACAGATGTATGTAAAGAACAGACCTTGATCAGTTTGGTCATCATCAATTGTCATTGTAATATCATTCAGCTGCCCCCCTTTCTTTAAAAGAGATGAGCTGGAATACAGGGGATGTCCAGCCTAAGATAAGAGATCGATAGTAGATGCCACATAGAAGTGGCATCATCTGAAAGCTGTAATCCTGAAGATAAATTGGAGATGCAGCACTGTGTCTAGTTCTTCTGGCCATAAATCAGGAACAAAAAGGATTAATCATTAAAACTTAACTGTGAAAAAAGTGTTAAAGGGCTTAGAATATTGTAATGTGAGTTTATGATTCCCATTCTCATGCTCTATTATGTCGGATTTGGCAGCAATTTTTGAGATGCCATTTGTTTGCCATTTTTAACCCCTTAAGGCCACATTAAGGCACCCAGACCTTGAGGAGCACCATAGAATAATCCATGCAGATGTGGAATCAAAAACTTTTGACATTTGGAGATTTCTGCAAGAATCGATTTTTTTTGCGAGCACTTCTGTTCTGTAAACTGCTCGGAAACCCCCTTGTCAGTATACCTAGGACATCCATCCATCATCTGATGACAACTTTGTAGTTGTGCAGTTTCATGGGGATGTGATCCTAAAGGTCACAACAGCGTATTTTATACAGTGAGCTCAGTTTTTTCACAATTTGTCTCACTACAAGGAAATGGCTACTATGGAGACTAAGTTCATCACACATGAATACAATTGTGCTCACTGAATCCACAAGAGTATCAGCTCTTTGGTTACACAATTTATGTAATTCAAGACTTTGAAGGGACCCTAAAATGCCGAAATATTCAAATAATCCATGTAAGAATAGGCAGAAATAACACATTTCTTCTGCATAAGAAAAACTGGATTATCATGTCTGTAAAGGGAGACTCAAGGGTACCCATAGAACCCATTTCCATTCAGATACTCGATGTCATGACTTTCTTCTAGGTGTCTTTTTTTAAACAGTAAGTAATTATTATTAATAACTTTGCAATTGATTCATATGCATATTGATATACTATATTATGTTTTCAGTTTAACTTACTAGAACAAACTTTGTTTCAGTGCTCATCTCTATTGAGTTCTTATACATATGTTTTTGTGCTGCTCAAATTATACATTTTCACTGAGGAACAATACATTTATAAAACCAGGTTGTTCTTGCTTAGTTTCTTTTGTTGTTTAATTTACATTTGTTTATGTTTTGTTTTTTATGTTGATGTTTAATATGGAACCAAAGAAGACAAGCAGTCACCAATTTGTGGAAGCAAATCGGGATAAAAAAATAGAGTAAAGTGAAAGCATGACACTTATTCAACTGTTGCAGTCATTTACAGCTGACATTGTGTTGAAAACATTGTCTATAATCCTGCAGTGTTGCCAGTGTCCAACAGACTCCACCCATCCACCAGTATTCATATTGCACATTACACAAACCTTGAGTGTAAAATCATCAAACACTTAAACGCAGATGCTCCTTCCTGTTGCAGCAACACATGGCTGAGAAGTTAGCCAAAGTTTGCTGGTACTGTAGCTGGCTTGAATACTTTATATTCCTTGCTCTGTCTGTATGTGGGCGTGGAACAGCTGTGATGAGACAAGCCCGGTCCCAGAGTGACAGAGCCTGCAGAATGTGTGCACAGTTTTCACCCACGCCCCCTCATGGCTTTCATTCCCTGCACAAACTGTAAAAAAAATGTCCTTCAGAACAAGTCACTTAGTCTGCCACATGCACTTTGTAGGGATTTTATGCAGAAGTATGCAAACCTTTCTTGAAGTTGAGCTACAACCCCTCCCATTCTGAAAAACTTGGATGAATTTCCTCATGTGTCCAAATGAAATTTTCATATTAGATATGGACGAGGGCAGGAAATCTTCACCATCTGCAGGAAGTGATAGATCAAAGCTACGGAGTGAGATACAAACAGTCTCCTTAACAAATGTGAAACGCTGCTTCGATCATTTTCCTGTCACATCCCTTTTGCAATCCTTTGTTGTAAATAATACACATAGTTCCCAGTTTACCACTAGTTCAATCTTTTCACACAAATTCCCAAATCCAAAAGGTTCTGTGTCTTTAAAGAAGATCTGGATTACGCCAGATCCTTGCTACATGTTTCTAGGGAGCAAATTTGTTAAATTAGTTGGGGTCCAAGCCTTAGGGGGCCAGGGCCATGCGATGCAAGCAGCAGCGTGGCTTCTAGTACCAGCAGTGCTGAGAACCCTATTGTTTTCACAAGGATTTTTATTTTATTTTTGTGATTTTTCCATCAGTAAAACTCATACTGCAGCCTACACCGTACAATAATGGAGGTGAAACTTTGAACTTTGGTTAAGATCCCTGCATATACGGCAGACACCAAAAATGATGCATATGTTGATATAGTAAACAGTATACCCGCTAAACATCAGCATGCTAGCACTGTCATTGTGAGCATGTTAGCATCATATGCATTGGTATGCAGCTTGAAGCACTGCAGTCAGATTCACTAGCATGGCTGTGGACTTTTGTTTGGTGCTAACAAGAAGGCAGGATATTTTGTACAAGATCGTCTTCATTGTGAGAGGTTAGAATTATTTACAGTTAAAAAAAAATGATTCATTCCTTGTCAGTGTATTTGATTTTGACACTCGAGGCTCTTTTTGTAAGCAGTGGAACATAGATCCTGCCCCCAAAAAACTTCACCACCACTCAGGGAGGAAACAGGACATACCTCCTGCTGACTAGGCCACAGGAAATAAGACAATATACTTCAGAAGAAGAGGTCATCACAACAAGGGCTTTTATTAGTTGTGGTGATGTTGAAGTATTCAGAGTTGGAACACAGAAATGCCTTTTTGTCTCTGTGCTGTAAAGAACAATCACTGGTGTTTAACTTTGTCCAATGCCTTACCTGAGCAGAAATCCCATTTAAAAAAAAAAAAATTCCCAGTAAAGTAACATCTCTTCACAACAAAGAGAGCAACTTTAGCTCAACATATCTGATGCAAAACATTTCTTCTGAAAAACTAAAAGATCTGATTTGTTTCATCTTATCAGCAGAGCAGCCTGATGTAATGAACCTACTTAAACTACAAACCATAAAAGGAAAATAATCATAATCAGATCAGATAGACTTCAAAGTGAAAAAAAAATGAATATTAGGTTTTAAATACTGTGATGGAATTTCTGTAGCTTTGTATATTGCTCAACCTGGCAATCTGCATAACCAAAAACATCCATTTCATCTGATTTGCAATGCAAACTGGTGTTATGAACTTCCACTAATATGCTCATAATTTAAACTCTCTTCATACAGCTGATATATGGCTCCGTATTCTTATTCTCTGCATTAAAGGTTAATCTGTTTTCATCAAGGGACTGCTGAAGTCCAACTGTGGGAATTTGGCATCGAGCCTGTTGACTGCAGAGAACCAGACGTGTGAAGTAGGGCTATGAATCCGACATGGAATTAGATTTTACAGCCTACAAGATAGCTGTTTAACCGTCTGAAGTAAAATTTCACATTCCTTTTTCTGTTTAACTGCTGGTTTTAATGACAGACAGAAACAGTAGGCAGTGTTTCAGTAGTATCAATCTGTGTTTAATTCTTCTGGAATGCGCTGCCTTGTAAGGCCATTCAGTATGTTGTTGCTGAATTGAGTTCTTATGGCCATCCCTGGATCTAGACTGAAGACCAATGGTGACCAGGCTTTTGCAGTTAGGGCCCTGGCTTGGCCATCTAGCCATCTACGAGTGAAAAATGGAGAAGTCTTCAGGAATTCAGGAATTGTTCTTTAAAGTCAGCTAGTATTGACTACATTTCATGCTGTCTGGACACAAAGACACATTATGGAATATCCCAAAAGATGCTGAGAGTGGAAATAGCTGATGTGAGTCATATGAGTTAAATGTCCGCAACATCAGAACTTTTTCAGAAAAGGTGTTTCTATATCCCAATAACAACACCCACGCAAAAACCACCTCAAGAGAGCAGAAAAAACTTTGGTTGAATTATGTCGTTTTTAGGGATGAGAAAATACAGCATTATCAAATATAGCTGTATCTGTTAACCATATGAGTTTTCCGTATCTGTACTCGAAGTGGGCGGGACCTAACCCTTCAAGTGGGCGGGCTTAACGCAGAAGTGGGTCGACTTGTCTTGAAATGGGCGGGGCTTTAACCTGTTTGTTAGTTTAAGCATGTAATTGATATGGTTGATCAGAAATTAGTAATATATTTATTGCTGATTAGAAAACTATTTATAGGACAGCATCAGCATTAAGCTTCAGATCAATGGTCTTGACCACGATAACACACAAAACTATTTACAGTACACAACAAGTTTTGCAACAATGAATACAACACATGCGTTTGCAATTATGAAGTAAAATGCAATGAACAACAATTTTCATACTCAAGAGAGAGAGGGAGAGCCACCATGGGCTTAGCGGTCAAGCGCGCTACTGCAGCACTTGCCTGTTTGTGTGGCTGTCCTGTGCCCGGAAGCACATTCACTCTTTCACTCCCATACATGCGGGTAATAGCAGATCACCTCCGATTTTTTTTTGGATACCAATCAAAATCGAATCATGGGCCGGAGAAGGAGGGTGCGCAGCTAAAAAGAGCTGCAGTGAAACAACTCGGGCAGCGTAGCACCTATCTCCGTAAGGGCTCAGTGCAAGGCTCCAGCAGAGACACAACTCTTCTCCTTAGACTTTTAAAATATTGTGTCCAATGTTTTTTCTATTTTTTTTTTTTGCGTTGTTTCGTTCTTGGCGCTCGGACATGGACTGGGGAACGCAAAGATTTCTACATCCTGTAAGACCTCCCACGAGAATCCAAACAGAGGGCTGCTCTGTGTGTGTGTGTGAGAGAGAGCAGAACGCAACCAAGCCCCCACCACAGCGACTTCCTGTTGATCCAATACGGAAGTGCCAAAAACTGCAGTTCTCTGAGTGGCCACTAGAGTAGTTTGCGCAATGTCTCATTAACCCCCATGTTAAATAGGCCGTTTTCACAGCATAATTAAACCTATTTAAGGCCTGGTACAAGAAAACATTCTAGTCTGTATGTTTATGTCATATCTCCATGACAACACTGAGGGGGGTGGGTTTTTTTTGTACAAGGCTAATTTTTATTTTATTGGAGGCTAAAGTTTATGAATAACTAGGGAAGTGGCCTCTTGAGTGACAACTAGCCCTTGGCCCTCCATTCTCATCAGAGGTAGACATATCTCCCTCCCCCCAACGTCACATCAATGCCCTTTTTTGGTAAGAGGAAATAAGGCAGAGTCAAAGTCTGACAAGATGGCGACTTCGATAGGAGAGTATGAATGGCTCAAGTTGAAAGAACGGACCCCGACGGGTATGCTACATCCATGTTTTATACAGTCTATGAGCGCAACACATCTGTATGTGTGTAGGGAAGGGGCGCTGGCAGATACCTTCCAATGCAGTACTTCAAAAATGTGCATTTAAACATATGACTGGAAACACGGCTATGTCACCAAGCTTCAAGCAGCATCTTCTCTTTTTTCTCAACAACTGATCTTTGGTGGTGAATCTGAAATTGTTATTTGTTTGCAAAAATGATGAAGATCAGAAGGCAACCTGTGTGTTTTTCATCACTTTTATATATCATCCTCTCCTGACGTCCTCTCTTTTCACTGCATGCTATCAAATGAAGCAAAAATGTCATGAAAAATCATCTATACTGTATGGATACCATAGTGCACTAGTACCATATAAACATGCTGTTCATGGAGGCTACATGCTGTTCTAAAGCGCTGGATAAACCACTGACTTCACATCAAAATTCGCAGTGGGTACCCCGCTTCAAAACGCTATATTTTTGCAAATTATATAAACAAATTGTGATTGACCACGGAGGGGGCTTCAATTTTAGACAGCCAATCAAAACGACTCAAAACCGCCAGGCTGAATTCTCACACCCGCGTTGTCGCAACGCATGAACAGACATTTAAACATCACGTCTGCCACTGTGTCACCTCTCTGCTGTATTGGCATTGTCAAAGGACCTTGTAATATTTTTTTTCAGAGGTTGAACGTTGAGCTCCCTGGTGCACTACGGCTGGGTGCCTTCATTCCCAGCCCGAGCTCACAAGCCCACAGTCTTTTTATATCAATATTGCTGCAAAGCCACAGACATTTGCTGAAAATGAAAAATGAAATGGGTGAGTTTTGTATGTGGGGGGAGGGTTTAAAGAGTGGGTGAGCGGTCTCATGGGAACAGAGTAGGTGAGGAGAATCGAGCCTTTGGGAAGCAGCAGCTCATGTAACTTCCTCCTTGTGTGTGCTCCACGGTAAATGCTCCTTTTGGATGCTTCAGAGCTTCCAAATGAAGAGATGAGAATTTGAAGAAAGGAAAGACTGCCCGACACCTTGGGCAGTGTGAACACTTGGTCTTAGACATAATTATTCAATGCAGAGCGAATATTAGTTAAAGAGAATATGGTGATACTTCCTAACCTAGACTCAAATTAGAAGGGTAGTCCGGCTGAGTCCATATTATTTCAGTCTTTGTCAAATGCTGCAGGAGTCAGGTTGGTGGTTAGTATGTTTTCTTCCAAAAATATACATTTTAATGAAAGCGTCACATTATTCCATTGGGTTGATCAGGCTGAACTGTGTCCTCTTGGCAGTTGATGGGAGTTGATGAGCAGATTCAGACTGATGAGTCTGTGACACCCCTGACATTCCTTCAGAACTCATAACCGACTATTGACATACGGCCCAATTACTCTTTGTTATCCACCGTACCTGCTGTGTGTGTGTGTGTGTGTGTGTGTGTGTGTGTGTGTGTGTGTGTGTGTGTGTATGTGTGTGTCTGAAAATAACTAAGAGTGTGAGTGATGGATAAAGCTGCTGGAATTACATACATGTGGGAAAGTACGTGTGGAAAAGCGTGCTTGTGTCGTAAGTGTGTGTACCATGTGTGAGCATGTCTGTATGTCTAGGCGCATCTGTGATGGATCAAGCTATCAACCTTCTGGTGGGCGACTACCTGTGTGTTTGTGTTTATATCTGTATATATATGTGAATGTATTGTATCTGTGTGCGTGTGCATGTGTGTGTGTGCGTGTGTGTGTGTGAGAGAGAGAGAAAGAGAGTGTGTGTGCATGATGGATCAACCTATCTCCGCAGAGGCAGGATGACAGAGAGGAGCTGAAACGGTAAAAATGGGAGAATGTTTTGGTGCTGTGACCAGAGTTCAGATGTGTTGTGGCTCATGAAAAAGGAGAGCTGGAAAAAAACACATAAGACTGCTGTTTCTATTGGTACCAGAGATATTAAGCATTGCATTTTTTAGAATCTGCAGACAAAAAATATCAGATCATCCAAAAAGCATGTGATGAAATGTGAAAAATGCAACTTTGCATCTAACAGAAATGGACAAATCTACCATGTTGTCATCCACTGGTGTGTGGACTGTGGTTCTGAAGCCTTGAGTTTGGCAATCTGGTCATGTTCATCCTGTTTGTTTTTTACCAGGATGTGATCACATTTGAACTAGAGTGCAGAGCTGAGCACAAAGCCAGTCTCATTTCAATGCTAACAAGACATTTTTAGGTGACCAAATGTTACAGTTACACTTTATTGAAGTGAAAACACACTGTGGGAGGGTTGAAGTCAAAACAAGCTTAAGGCTATTTTAATGTACACAGTGACGTCAAAACACATTAAGCCTATATCCTTTTGTGTACACAGCGACCAGCCAATCACAAAGTATTGTAGTACTAAGTACTGCTTTATGTGTCTTTTACTGTCTGTTTTGCTCTAACTGGGACCATAATGTACAAAATGAACATCATGCTGAAGAAGCCTTGAAACTAGTTAAGACCATAAATCCATTAGAAGTTAGTAACAACAAGTTACTAACTGTTTAGTCATGTAACAAATCAAGTGAGAAGTAGGGCCGTTTTCCCATTGACTTCTATACAATCAGACTTCTTTTTGCAACCAGTCGAGTTGCCCCCTGCTGGACATTTAACATAATGCAGGTTTAAGGCACGTCACCATTGGCTTCAGTTTTCAGGACCAAGAGTTACAGAACATCCAGTTCTTTTTTTACAGTCTATGACCTTAAATCACAAAGCGGGTCTGTAGCAGAGGAAAGTAAGCCATCGGCTTCAACCCCAACAACCCCCTCAGAGCCTGTAGATCCATCTTATTTGCCCAAATCAAATCAGGTTCAAGTAGGGTCACTGCTATGAGGGACATGCTTTCACACCATAGAAAGAGACAAATGGGGCCAGTAGAGCAGGTCAGATCATCAGCAGGTCCTTTGTGCAGAAGACCTGGACACACCATTGAGGATCGGACCATTTCCTCATATCCACAGACACAAACCATTAAACATTAAACATTAAGGCTCCTTAGAGATCTTAGTGGAGAACTTTAACTTGTCTTTATCTTTTAATTTGTTGCTTAGGTTGTTGTTTTGTCTAGGTTCACACTGCTGTACTGAATTTGTAAGCAATATTGGAAAGAGTTTTGTCATCCTACCAGGTCAGCGATTCTGGCAGTGATGTTTCCTGGTTCTCCTGTACAACTGACTACCAAGTCAACATCTGTCAGTTGTTAAGACCTTGCATATCAGTGATTTTTGCTGCTGCAATATTTGAGTTTTAGTGGTTATTTGCCACTTTTGTCGTACTATCCTTGTTCTCATCATCACACTGCATCATGTGACACGTTCTCATTGATTTTTAAATCCCCCAAAATCGGAATGAGACGATCTAAAACCTTTAAAGGTGAATTGAAATATTAAGTTTTCAATTCTTGCTACTCTCTCTCAAACTGATCTAGTTATAGTGCCCATCCAGCAATGAGACAGACCAGATGCTGTAAAAAATATAAGCACAGAGATGGAACATATGCAAGCTTCCTTTTATCCCTCCCCAGGGCGAATAAACGGGAGGCAACCCATCCGGAGATTTTTCGCAGGCAGTAAAACATTCTTACATGAAGGAGCCCCACCACGCCACAGCTGCTGTCATTACAGAACATTCACTAATTGATTGGAGGGCGCACCCGCTGGTCGGGGTGGGACGAGGGTTGTTGAGAGATTAGGAATAAGTGAGGGATGGAGGGGGAGATGGGGGAGGGATGGAGGGGTTGGGGTAAATTAGAGGACGAGGGAGGTGAGGTAGTAGAGCAGACGTGAAAAGAGCAGAAGAGGGATGATATGGTGTGTGTTTCTGTGTGTGTCCTACGTGGGAGTGAGAAGTGAGGACGTTGCTCATCAGCCATTACTCAAGTCGTGGAGAGATCACATACTGCTGCATTTGTCCTTTCCATGTGACTGGGCGTAGGTGTGCCAAAGAGGAATTCATCATGTGTCGCAGATGGATGTACATTCTGAATGACGGACATCATTATTTGTAGCCAAATGTCAATGGCAGACCCCAAGTACTTAAAATAACTGAGAATTGATGTTGGGTGCATCAGTGGGGGTGGGGGTCAAATAAATCAAGGCCAAATAAGCATTTGACAGAGCACTAAAGAGCCATGACAGACAGAAAATAAATGACAGTTATGTGCAAATGTATGTGTCTGTGTTATTTGCCTTTTCTCAATCTTTAGTGCCTTTTATTACAACAAAGCCACACGCAAGCCTGTAGCATAAAGTGAAGGTAGGAGTGATCCTTAGCTAAACTGTTGGTCTTTGGCTTGCCAATTTAGCTTTCCTGGGTCAGTATAGGAATGCTTTAGTATAACTGTACTACAGATCAGTGATCCTCAACCTTTTTCTTGTCAAGGACCCCTAAATTATTAGGTCACAGACACCCATTCAAGACTATTTTTGCCTCAGGAACCTCCATCTGAAATTATTTTGCTTGTTAGATATGAGAGCAGAATTATATGGACCCAATCTCCTTAATAACAACACATTGACTAAGGTTAGGTTAGAGACAGCCTAAGTAAATGACACCACCCAAAACCAGCAGTTAGTCCGACCGGTGAGATGTCATTGCCACGCCATTCGTAAAGATAGATTTGGTTTTTCAAAGACGCTGTTAAAAAAACCATCAAATCCATAAGTCCATAAAATAAGCACAGTAGGTCGGACGACTGTGTTTAACTATATGTCTTGAAATTTTACATTTACGGCTGAAAATCCATCCATCCATCTTCAACCACTTGTCCCTAACGGGGTCGCGAGGGGCTGCAGCCGATCCCAGCTGACATCGGGCGTGAGGCGGGGTACACCCTGGACACGACGCCAGTCTATCACAGGACACATAGAGACAGACAACCATTCACACTCACATTCACACCTACGTGCAATTTAGAGTCATCAATGAACCGAACACCTGCACGTCTTTGGACTGTGGGAGGAAACCGTAGAACCCGGAGAAAAGCCACGCAGACACGGGGAGAACCAGCAACTCCACACAGAAGGGCCCCAACAGAGATTCAAACCTGGAACCCTCTTGCTGTGAGGCGACAGTACTAACCACCACATCACCGCGCCACCCTACGGCTGAAAATGACAATAGAAATCAGATTTCCCAGCTCTTTCACAGTGATCATTGTTGTTAGTCACAATGATTCTGTCAGTAGTTGTTAACTACAGTTAAGGAGATAACTGTGGAGGAAGTGAAATCTATGGTGAGAATTGTCACTATTATGACTCACCTATGTTACTCACATCAGGCTCACTTCTTAAAAAGTAAAACAATTTCCTTTATGTTTAGCAATGCTTTATTATTGGTTTTCTAAATGATAAATGAAGCTAATAAGCATTAAACAGGCCACATAAGACAGATAGACAACGAAACAAAGCCTAACCCCAGACATGTCAGCATTGACATTTGCTTTGACATTTGTGTTGCAGACTTTAATAAACATTTCTTTGAAAGAAATGTCACACATTATTACCTTTATATATGGGCTGGTATATGGCACTGACAAACAGAGTAATTGATTGGTGAATGACGGCAGACAAATTTATTATTATAACCTTCTTTGTTATGATAGTCACTGAGGTTCCTCTTCATTCCAGAGTTTGTTGTTGTCTAACTCAGGTACACGCTGGCATTCTTTAAAAAAAACATAAATAAATAAATAACAGCTTTGCATCTTCCGCCAGCTGTGTAATTATGGAGGAGTAAATGACAGCCATGCTGCTGGTATGCACAAGAAAATGTCAGAAATGCAGATGTCATACAAGCCAGCACTTTGTTTATCAAGGATGTTGTGTACACAGAGCAAGTGTGTGTGTGTGTGTGTGTGTGTGTGTGTGTGTGTGTGTGTGTGTGGTGTGTGCATAAGAGCATGTAATTTAGTGCAGTTGGGCACTATTTTCTACTGTGAAAACATGTGTGTGAATATTTTATTCTTTTTGGGTTCATGCACTGATGTTGATGTATGTGTGTGCGTAGTTGTGTGTATAAGCATGTCCTTACAGGTGAATCTCTCCTAAAAATGTGCCTTACTACGGTGCATACCTCTGCCTGCAGAGCCCTCCTCCTCTGCAAGTATCTGCCTGTTTTGTTTTTCCTGTTTCTCAATGGGGCCGGCCACTGACTCAATGCAGCCTCTATACCTCACTGTGCACACTGCTGCCGTGCAGCAAAAACACACCTTTACAAACAAAAACACACCTTTAACACAGCTAACCACCCACTGTCGCCTTTGAACTTGTAAACCAAATGAATGTTAGAGCAATGCGTGGGTGGTGCGGTTGCAAACTGAACTATATTCACTAAGACAAAAAACAGGTTTGGGTTTTAAGCCTGATGGAATCTGAGCAGCCCCGGGAAAATTTAGTGTGTTATTGTGCGGAGGCCACTGGACGCTAAGTTTAAAAAAAGACTTCTGTGGTTTTACACGTTTGTCCACTGGGGCGGCAGTGGCTCAGTCCATAGGGGACTCAGCTGGGAACTGGAGGGTTGCTGCCGTCCCTGTGTGGACCATGAATGGAGTGTGGACTGGTGGCTTGAGAGGTGCCAGCTCATCTCCTGGGCACTGCCGAGGTGCTGTTGAGCAAGGCACCGAACCCCAAACCCCTAATACATGTATTATAAGACTTCTAGCCATCTGTAACCACAGAGGTCCCTCTTGCATCTGTGCCCAGCTCCTGCCAAAGACCAAAGTTTCTGACTGCAGTTTTTTTTTTGTTGGTATAAGGTTTTTATGTTTAGCCCATCATAAAATCACATATGTCTTGTTACCAGTGATATAAGATATTGTTTTAACCTATGCAAAACACAGATTTAGTAAGATCTAATCACAGAACTAAAGTGAATACAACATGTATTCAAAACTTTATCTATCTATTTAAAGCTACAAGTATCTGTTGCAATCATTTAAAAGAATAATTTAAAAGAAAAAACACAAATAAATTTAGCAAAGAACTTTCGAATCTGTCACCACACTATCAGATAATCCATCTTGCAGCTCTTTCTAACCTCCCGTTTCTCCACCCCGTGCTCTGCTCCAACCCTTAAGTGGTTAACAGCCATCTAGCTGACTCTTAAATGGCCCAGATTGCCATTACTAAGGTTTTCTGGAGCCATCCCTTACCCTTTTAATGACAGCTGTTTCCGCCATTAATTCTCAATCAATAATGCAAAAACACTCAGAGCGAAGTCCATCCTGCCACAGCTTTATTTTCTAATGCTCTCCGAAAGCTAATGAGTCAGGCTAATTGGTCCGTCATCATCATCACCACTCAGGAGTTTACCAGAGGAAGTGGCTCTTTCCTTTTGTTCTTTAAAGAACATTAGATGCACAACTAGTTTCCAGTGAATTACCAGCACAACCTGGCTGCCTCGTGAAAGCAAACTTTTGAATGTTTCCACCTGTTTTTTCTACATATTTCTACAACATTTTTCATGTTGTATTTCCTCAGTAGTTCAGATACATTGCCAAATAGCAAAACTATGAGTATGTTTGAAAGACTTCTGACAAGCTGCTATTTCCATGTAGTTGGGAAAGCATTTAGAGTGTTGTAGTCTCAGGGTCATCTGATAATGGGAAGAGAAAGCACATAGAAATCTTTGTTATCATGAAAAACCACAGACGAGATGGCAGGGACACACATGATTGTCAGGCTGATTATAGTTATTATTTGAGCGTTACAAAATATGAGTTGGACTGAGTCAGTTCAATTCAGTGCTGCAAATTGGGAAATATGCCTCACTTTGTTGCAGGGTTATATGAGAGCTTTCATGTCTATGTAGTAAATATGAGGCTCTTACCAGTAGCCATGAGACATGAAACAGAGCCAGACAGCTACCTGGTACAATCAATTAGTAACAAAAGTGGTTCTTTGAAATTTTGTTTAAGTACCCCCTGACCAGTGCGAAACATTTTTGGTAGAAAAAAAGCCTATATGAAGAGGAACAATGCAGCGCTGCACCTGTTTTTTCATCGTGCAGGTATTTTTAGCATTACAAAAGGGCACGTAAGACAGCATCGTAGTGGCAATGAACTGTATATGATATGTTGTGCAATTAGTGAGAATCATAGGCTGGCGCTATCTCTATCATTCTCCATGTTTTCAGCTGTAGTGCTGCTACGTTTCATCCGCAAATCCATTTTCTCATCCAATAACAAAAATGACTTCCCGCTGAGAGTGAAGAAAATGTTATTGTGAATGAATGAATGAATGAATGAATGAATGAATGAATGAATGCTTTATTTCAAACATATGAAAAAAAAAAAAATTACACTTGAAACACGAGTCATTAAAAACACTTTGTATGTTTGAAAAGGAGCAGGAAGAAGCATAAGCTTATTCATTCCTACCCTTTCTCCACTTAGTATCTATACTATAAGTTTTCTTACTTCCTGTTTATCCTGTTTCTTTTATTTTATTTTATTTTTTTTTTACATTTTTTTTAATGTGTTTATTTATTAATTTATTTATTTATAAAAAATTTTAATACGCTCAACAAAATCAACAATTCCAACAAACAAACAAACAATAACCGCTTGTGTATAAATAAAATAAATAAACGACAAGTATGGCAACGTGATTGCGTGTGTTGCGTCAGTAAAATGAGGTTTACCAAACTCACGTTTACATTTTGTATTATTTTAGGAATAACACATGACTGATATATTTTTCAAATTTAGTAGTACTTTAGCAATACTCAAAAGCACCCCTGGGGGTATGGTTACCCCCAGGGGTGCTTTGGTTGTTGTTTTGGTCTCAGGATAATTAGTTAGTGGAGAGGAGAAACCATACAACCATACATCCTTGAGGGAAGAAAACACAGAAGCGTGATGCTCCATGAAATGCCTCAGCATGAGAAACAATGTGAGAGCACTGTGGGTGTGACTAAAGCAGGTGTTGCTCTTTTGCTTGTATGATGTTTTGTCACATTAACTCCATAATACCAGTCAATAGTGTCTAGGAGGCTATTTCCTAATGGTAATTCACCTCATTTAGCAAAGCACACTACAGGGCATTTTGTTTGTTTATGGTCAAAATAATGCATTTAGGAGTCATGCAGTTATGACAAATGAACTGGGATAGGTTTTGCCATCAGAGGCCAGCTGAAACTGCAGTTTAAAAACGCAATCATTGTACCATACATACATTTTCACTGTGAACTCAATCAGCTGCCCCTCCTCCTCTTGCCAATATGAGAGGGCTTCCCAAATCCAATATTATCTTGTAAAAACATGTAGGCGGATGGATTATCCATAAATCACACTCTGCAATACTGCTGCATGATCGGGGTCATGTAATCTTCTCGATCATTTCAAACAAATAGTCCCTCGTTCGATCAATAAAGGTTCAGACGAAGGCGAGAGAAATGCTTTTCTCCATAGATTTTGTAATCAGCAATAGCCTCTCGGTTAGATGGTGACTGCTCTGTATTTTTCAGTAAAGACTAAGTGCATGAGGTGACTAACTGGCTGCAGTATTGAATGGGTTTTAAATAAAGGGCCAAATGACCGGATTTGATGGAAAGACAGGTATTGGGACTTACGTGGCAGGTGATTTGTCAAAAGCTGTGACCTAAATGACCTGACTTATGACTCCAAGTAAGTGGTTGGGATTCAACAGTATCAGAAAATTTTGTTAAATAGCCTCCAAATGTGAAATATGGATAGGCTGTTGTGGACATGATTAATATGCAGGGCACATTCCTCCGTTGCAAAAGAATTGCATGATTGATACTAGCATGAGGAAAATCAATATCAACATCTTTTACTTGATGTTTATTTAAGCAGCATGGTCTCTTAAGATCTAAATCTCTTTTTTGAAGGAACTTTGGCCAAGGTTGCAGCACAAGTATGTATCATGAACCAGCACAGACGCAAAAAGGAAGTAAAGAGGATATGAGGAACAAGGGGGGGGAAAAAACAACTACAAGGAATTGAAACATATGAAGCAGGAAAAGAAGGGGGAACTAAAACAAACAATGTCATATAAGTAAAGCTATGAATTTCAATACAGCTAATAATTATTACCTGGGTTCACCAGAAAACAGGGAAAATAGGATTTACCTCTACGGAGTTAAAGACCTCGTGTTGCCATCACCCTTTCTCTTATCTGACAGACACAAATGAGAGCTCATGTGATTGTCCTGTGAAGTGTGATGTCAAGACCTTTTCAAACCAATGCAGAAGTTACTTGTAGTTTCCTCTTGTCTGAATCACTTGATGAGTTTGTAAACTTGGAGCTTTTTCCTCTAGGTTTCTTTTTACACTGAGTAAAAGTGAACCACAATGCATCACTAGAACGTCCATTCGACTTCAAATGTGTCTACGGTGGGAGGAAGAAAGTAAATACAGGACAAAGGTGTGTTCTAGTGGTTTAGAGGTGTGACAAGTGCATGTTTCTGACTACGTTCAAGCTAGCTCTCTCTTATATCTCCATCCAAACCAGCTTATTTCATTTAAATAATATAATTATATTACTTACTCCGCTCTGCCTGTATCGGTCGTCACCTTTAGTGACGTCTGGTTTGACCACAGAAATGCAAATGAGGAGCCTCGCGAGACCATCCTGATCTCACAAGCTTTATTGTATTTATTTCACAGATCAGTCTGGCAACGTGCCACCGAGAAAATTCAGCGATGGTTTTAAGGAGAGTTTAAGTGTGACGCAACACATGCAGATCGGACCTGATCGAGACACATTTTCAGACAGCCATAGCCCTAATTCTGTTAGCCACTTGCTAACGCTTTTTTCTCTTGGATCTTTCTGTTGGAATATGGACCGGGCAACTGAATTTGTGCCTTTTAGCCAGAAATTTGCGTTACACAAACGGAATATATCCTTTACTGACATGTTGTTTACTTTCTGAGCCTTGCCTCGATGCTGTTACTACGTCATACACTGAGTTGATCTGATTGGTTGATTCGGCCCAATAGACGAGTGGTTTAGCCAATCAGCAACCAGTATTTTTGCCCCTTCCCAAAATATCTCCAAACAAGACTTCCCAGATGGATATGCTGAGCAAATGTGAATCATGCAAATCAATCCATCTGGCACAGTAAGGTTAGCAAGTGACAGCTAGCACCACAGGCATTTAGATCTTGCAGAGTTATACATTTTTAACCAGACATGTTTAATTTGTTCTGGTAGGTACTTCTGGAAGACTGTTGGTATCAGTGTGTTGGACTCAATTGTAGAAATAATAGAAGCTAGAAAATCAAAAATGGAGTTGTTTGACATAGTACATGACAATCTTTCCAGTGACTGGTCCCAAACACACAAACAAAGTTGTCCAAACAGCTTTTTGACATGCAAAGCAAAATACATTGTGGCATTTATATTTGACAGCTCCACAATTTGCTGACAAAATTGAGAAGCCTGTCAATCAGAGAGCAGAGCGCCACCGCGAAAATGACTATCATACAGCACAGCAGTTACACAGAACAGCTTCTGTTACCCACAAGCAAGCGAAGGAATGTATCATGAGATCGAGTTATGTATGATAACATCATGTGACTGTGGATGCAGCATATTGCCTTATTATATAAGATCTATATGTGGAAGCATCACATCATTGGGAGGTGATGTTTTGAAGGTCTTTGCTGTGTGCTGGAACTCACATGACTGACGCATTTATGTGCATTTGCCGTGCATTTGCCGTGCTTAGTCTGATGTAACAAGTTATTTAAACATGTATAAATATCTGCAGGCCCCCTTACTACTTCTTCAAGAAAATTATAGAATAACATGTCGGAAGAGTAACTGGTCAAATAAAATAACCCCAAGTGAAATGGGTTTATACATACAACAATTCAAGGTTTGTATGTAGATCAAAGATGTTTCTCTTGTTTAGTTTTCTCTGCAGATTTGATGCCATGTGCTCTTCACTGCAGAGGAAGTGCTGACAGCTAGAAGTAAACTTAATAAGTAAAACAATAAATCAGGGTTTTGTTTCAGTCAGTTTGCTTTTATTGTCATCCTTCCCTGTATTGGTCACTAATGCCTTAATACATTTAATATCTGAAAATATTAATGCAACATTGAGTACCTTAAAATAACAGCTTCAGCATAAAGTTGATGTTACACTGACTTGTAAAAGGTGCCTCTGTCACCTGTTCTCCCACTATGTAACTTAGTTGAGTGGGTTGGATATCCTAGGGATGTTTTACCACTGCCACTGATGGTGATCATATCTTATGGATAAAATGTTTTCTGGTTTTCCCTCTGATGTCCTCCAGCTGCTCTGCCTCGACTCTCTGTAATGTACTTAGTTTCTTGATGGACAAAAAGCCACTCTTTGCTAAGGCAAGGCTAACCACTAACTGCTGCTAACTGTAGCTGCCTTCAGCTGCCTTTAGCTCAGTTAGCTGCACAAATGGGAGCTCAGATCACAGTATTGGTGATTTCAGGCCGAGGTGGAGGTGAATGCTGGTGGGGAGCAGTGCTGGTGGTGCAGAACTAATTATCAGTAAGATCATTTATCATCTTTCAGTGGAATTGTGTCATGATGCAATCACATATCAAGATATCGTAATACACAATTACGTCATCTGCATTGATAATAACAAGCCCATGCTAATTAAAATTACTCAGAAAATCAGTTATAAAGTATTTTGAGCGATTGCCAGCTGAAGATTACATCCAACTATTTGTGTGCCTGCATGTAAACCTAGTCAGAGTATAGTCGGATTTTTTCTCTATAACTTCACTTGAAAGTTTTGTTCTAAGATGAGGAGAAATCAGTACTTCATTGGTCAAGTAGATAATTCACACATGAGTACACACTATAGGTGGTATCATGTGTTTATTTTACATAGACTATTCATTTAGGAATATACCAGAAAACATGCTTTATTGTGATATACTGTATATCAACATATGAAATTAGCTATATCAGGATAAAATATGTTGGTCATACTACCCATAACTACAGTAGCTGCAAGACAGAAGCCAATTTGGCCGCCTTGCTGTTGTATAAGTAAGTAATATGAGCTGGCTAGAATTGTTGTCACAAAAAATACCAATGTTATGCAGTGCTGCTTCAAGTAGTACAGTGCTCAAACATAGGGGATACTTGTGCCTAATGTTTCCCATTAGTTACATTTTCAAATAAAGCATCAGCACAAATTGTTGTTCCCCTGCAGTATAATTTTCTGTTACATTTAAAGCCACTGTTGAGTATAACCTGTAACGTTAACTCGACGACCAAAGGTTAAAGAAAATGGGTCAATTTCTCATGTTACGCCGCTAATGTAAAAACCCCTCACCCTCGACAGATGTGCTTCATTTCTATCTAAGTGAACTTTGCCTCACTGTGATTGGTCCCCCACTGTTTGTGAATGGGAACACTGACTGGGAAATGTCATTCATGTGTTTGGCTCTGGCTCAGATTAAAGGTCCCATTATTGTCAAATTGCCCGCTGTTAATATCCCCAGGCACATTGCTCTGTGGAGGTCACCACGTTAATAGATACAAAACTAGCCCATTACCATTTCTATGCATGCTGTGCAAGTAAGAGCTTTTAAACACAGATAAAGAAAGTCTGAATTTTTATTATCATATATTTAAGTTTGACTGGGAATAGTTGTATAAACCATTCATTGTAATGCTACTGATCATGCTACAAGGACATGATGGTCCATGCGATAATATTTTAACCATTTCTTGGAATGTAATAAGATTATATCACTGGACTGAAATCCCTCCGGTTACTCATACCCTAAAACATTTAGTAAAATATTAGCTTTAATTGAATAGCAAGCTGGTGATGCATAAAGTTGTGCATAAATCTGTATAAATCTCAAGGTCATTCTTAACGTAAAGTAAAAAGGACACATGGTAAAAAATAGAATGTGGCGTCCACACATGTTAACTCAATGACAAATGGACACATTGGCCTCATTTTGGACATATTGGATTGAAACCAGAGCTGGATGCAGAAGGGTAAACATTGAAATTGATGGTATTGATTGAATTACTGCAAACTGCCTCAGGTGATGAAGAAAAAGCAGTCAGGATTAATTTCTTGGGTGAGCTGAAGCCAAGCTAGAGAAGGACACACGTTGATCAGTGGCAAAATGATGGAAAATGACATGATTTCTTTAAAGTTTCGTGAGTTGAGCCTTCAAAACTGTGAAAACATCAGTGTATACAAGTGAAACACATGTTCTTTCCTTCAAAAACAGAAACGCCCCACGACATACACCATTATTGATGTACAGATGACTAACATTCTCCATCATGCATGTATATAATGGTTGCTGTTGCAACAGTAAGTCAAGCACACTCCATTACTGGGAACATTGGTCATCCGTTACTGGAGTGCCTGTATGTGCATGCCCGTTGGCAGAAATGGTAGATCGCGGGAAAAAAAAAAATCTGTTTTCAATTTTGCAGTTTACCAGCCTGTTACGAAAAATATGTGTTGATGTCGTAGCATTGATCCTGCATTGAGATAAAAGGCAGAGCAGGAAACTTGCACGAGCGCCCTGAGGCCTCTCTATGGCTACAGAAACTCTGTGTTTCATACTGAGGTACAAGTGAATGAGGTCTCGATGACAATTCATTTAAGTTTCTAAAACAACCCTTTGTTTTTTTTATGCTGTTTCAGGATCTGACCTTTGATTTGTCTCATCTACAATTATTTGTATTCAGTGACACAACATGTGTGAGGAATATAGAAAGCTTATCAAAATGATTGCTGATTAAACAGAAACCTGAGATATGAGAGAAAGGCTTGTGTTGAAAGCATGAGACTGTTGCATTTGAGCTTTGGCTGCATTTGAGAAACAAAAATGATTTAATGCACACAGGATAAACCTTCTGTCTTAGTCACCCAAACATATTAGACTTTCAATTAGACATCTTTTTTGAAAGCTACTGTCATTTTTATTATCTGTTTCTTTCTTTACAAAGACATGCAGGCATGTAGTCCTGTTTTGCATGATCATTTTTACTTTTCCACCTCAGCAAATGCCTTTCTCTTAACAACCGTCTAAAGCCCAAATAGATCAAATTCATGACGATGTAAATCACAGAACTCTCACAACTGAAAAATATCATTTTCACATGAGAGCTTAGCTTTTACTGTAACAGTACTGATTTTTATTTAATTGGTAAATAGATTATATCTCCACACTGGCCTGGGAACGCCTCAGGATCCCCCAGTTAGAGCTGGTTAATGTGGCCCGGGAAAGGGAAGTTTGGGGTCCCCTGTTAAAGCTGCTTCCCCCGCGACCCGACCCGGATAAGCGGATGAAGATGAGATGAGATGAGATGAGATGGTAAATAGAATGGGATTTCTGTTAAACTTTTTGTAAATTATCTCAATAATTTTGGAATCTGCGTGACTTTTCTCTGGATTAATGTTTAAACATATTATTAAAATTATTAGATCCACATCCTGAGTTTGTCAAACAATTTTCTTTTGTTCTTTTCCTTCCTTTCGACAGTTTCTGTGTCCTAGAGAGGGAAATGGCAGCAATAAGCCAAGCCTATAGCCACAGGACGGGAGTGGCTGAGGCATTCATTCATTAACTAGACGTATCCCACGGGGTCGACATGACTTGGAGAATAGATGGTCACAGTTTTTCTAAAGAGCAACAAAGTGGGGTTTTGACCGGAAAAGACTGTCTGATCAATTTCCTGGAACGTAAATAAATTCCCCTTTGGTTCACTAAGGATGTCCTTGAGCAACTCACCAAACCCTGAACCACATTCAGGGTCACTCACCACAGTGGGAGACTGTGGTTTGCTCTAAGTGTGAATAGAGATGTTGAAACCAACTTTAGAATAATAAATGAGTAAAAATTACAATGACAAAAGTAATTTTACACTTTCATTATCATGTATGCTGCCTATATGAATTATGATTCTGACCTAAGAAAATATTAAGTTCAATCTCTTGATATTTCCTTCTTTTGTTTTTACCTTTTATGTAGAATGACATGTATTACTAATGTCAAATGTATTTAATTCTTTTTTTAAGATTTTGACACATCTCAGATCAAGTACACACGTTATAAGCAATACCAACAAATGTCCCATCTGCTGCATTTATATGAAAACCATTTCAAAGACTTCTAACTTTAGTGAAAAACCTAGAATAACAGTTTCACAAATGTCCTTCTAGGTTTTGAGTGGAACCATAATATTTATTGACTGTAAATATCCATTTAAAGCTTATTCAATTAAGTAGTTTAGTTAAATTTGGGAGTTATAAGTGGTCTTTCCACTGCACTGATATGAGCATTATAAACAACTTTCCTCTAGACTATTGTGAGGTTTGTTGCCTCAACTCAAACCTCATTAAAGGAGGACAACAGATGTATCACTTAACATGGTTTGGCATGTGAGCCTTACTGCCAGGCACTAGTTGAATCATCAAAAAACAACACCTAAATAACCCTGATCATCTCCTCTCACTGTGTGCCCAGACTATGATAAAGCTCTGTTGAGAGAGATTAATCACCCCCACCCCACAATGTGGTTTATTCTATTTTTTTGCTGGCGAGCATTTTTGCCCTCCTGCTAATCTCTTCAAACATTTTCAGGCAAGCTGAATGCAGACGGGTTTGAGTGATCAAGCTAAATTGCCTAAGAGGCCATTAATAGTTTATAGGGCCAATGCTGATGAAAGACAGGCAGGAGGAGAAGGAGAAGAAAGCTAATTAAATCAGTGTCGGGGGGTCGCTGGTGTCTTGGGCTGGCATGGTGGGCCGTAAAGATTACCATTATCACTTTCATTACCCCGGCTGATTGTTTAGAGAGGGGGGAGGGGACACGTGGCACCAAATTGCTTCGCCATCCCCATTTACAAACCCCTGACAATTTCCATTATCGTAAAGTTATAGCGCAGGGGGTTGGAGATTTGATTTCACAAACAATAATAGCCCACCCTCTGTTATATCATTTTCATGCCATGCTTGATTTCTAGATTTCTAGATACCTTATAGAAACAGCTCAGTTAAGACAATATTTAATTGTTTTGTTTTGTTTGTTATTTTAGAAGCTGGCTGCAATAAAGTTGGACGATAATGCCCCGCACATAGTCTGTGTTCCAGTCCATCTCCCAGGTGTTGGATGGGATTGATATGAACCAGTGTTATGGACCTGGAGCTTTCGCCAAACTGTGGTCGCACAAATTAGACAAATACTGCATAAAGTATTATTGTATGCTGCAGCATTTAGATATTGAGATTCAATATTTTTATATGTATTTAGATACATTTAGAATACAACCAACTCTGAGACGAGAATGATGTGGGAATGGGAGTGCCCCGATACTTTTGCCCAGTATAGATGTAGTAAGAGGTACAATAATTCCCTTAGAGTGGATTACAATTTAAGATAGCAGAGAAATCAAATCAGTACTTAATGTGTAAAATTCCCAGATTATAGACATTTCCCATATGAATTGTGTTCTGATTTTGCAAAGGTATTCAGGAGGTTGTTTTCCTCAACAAATTACTTTATTAAATTCTATTTGTAGTGGTTAGCACTGTCGCCTCACAGCGAGAAGGTTCCAGGTTCACATCCCGGCCTGGGCCCTTTCTGTGTGGAGTTTGCATGTTCTCCCCGTGTCTGCGTGGGTTTTCTCCGGGTTCTCCGGTTTCCTCCCACAGTCCAAAGACGTGCAGGTGTTCGGTTCATTGATGACTCTAAAAAATTGCCCGTAGGTGTGAATGGTTGTCTGTCTCTGTGCGTCTCTATGTGCCCTGTGATAGACTGGCGTCCTGTCCAGGGTGGACCCCGCCTCACGCCCGATGTCAGCTGGGATCAGCTCCAGCACCCCCCACAACCCCGACCCCGGGATAAGCGGTTGAAGATGAATGAATGAATTATTAAACATCAAAACAAGAAATGTTTTGTGAGCCTGAGTTGAAAGAAATCTTGAATTAAGTATTAAATCATTTTAAAGCTGCTCAATTATTCCTGAGTTCTGACATGACACCCTGTTTTACGCAGTCATTTCATTCTAGATATCTCTGTGATAGGCCAATATTAAACCGGTCTGGCTATACATTACACCAAACAAACGCACATATTCAGTCTATTCCAGTCTATTTCGCCGTCCTCGGTGTATCAGCATGGACTGCTCCACATGTTTTCACATATTTTTATTTAGTGCAGAAGAAACGGCTTCTCCAGAGACTGAATCACAGATATATACTAAATCACTTCTTTCTATGTAACATAAATACATAAAAATACCGTATGTATAATAAAAAAAAAAACTGTTATTAAGTTTGAAGTGTGAAGGATGGCCAATGTAGATTCACATATGTTCTGCCATGCTTCTGAATCCCGCTGCTCACTAGCTGTTTGTCCAACAAGATAATAACAGAAAAGACATTGTTCCCATAGCAATCTGCTTTTCATTATCGCACGGTAGTCTGAACTGAGCCTGTAACTTTCTCCTCATCCACCCTTTCTTTCAGCCGCTGCCATGGACAGGTTTCTGCCAGCCTGGGCAGTTTAACACAGTGTGCTGCCACTGAGTTGGGTTTATAAACATGCACTAATGAGCTAGTGGCTGATTGTGCTGTGGCACGCTTACTCATTACCTGAGATCACCATGGAGACGCTTTCTGTGAAGGCAGCACTGGATTCCTTGGTACTCGCAAACAGAGCAGCATATATTCAGGGAAATGATGCAGAGACACTATATTAGAAATAAATACATGCTAATGAGGATTAATAAAAATCTGAGGCAGAACTGGACTGATGTTGATGGGAACTCATGAGTTACCCAAATGTATTACAATTAATCCTATGAGGACCATGTATCTGTACCAACTTTCAAAACAATCCATGTAACAGTAACAGAGACACAAAAATGCATTGTCAACAGTCGAGTCGGCATGTGCTTGACATATTAGTCTAATCTGATGATATTGTACTTTACATATACCACTCTATATGGTCTCTTTCTCTCTCTCTCTATCTCTCTCTCTCTCTCTCTCTCTCTCTCTCTCTCCCTCTCTATGTATATATATATATTTATATATATTGTAAGGCATTAATACTCTGATACTGAAAAAGCACTGCCTTATATTTGGTTTGACAGGAAGGGAGAGGAACAATAGGTAAGAAAGACTTGGAATCCTTTTCCATGTAATTGGTTACTGCTCAACCCCCACTGGAGTGTTTATCTCTCGCTCTCTTTATGCAATAAGCAAGAACATATGAACAATTAGATTTAACGATTCAGCAGTTGGTGTAACTGAGTCCGATCTTAGCTAATGACAGTCTCTAAAATGTGTGTAGCAATAGGCTTATTGACTTTTGTGGCCTGCTGTGTATGAATGCTGTTGTGTCCTTTACTCTCTGTAGCAACTTTCCGTTTCTGGCCTGGTCCAGCATCCAAACTGGGAAAAGGGATTAAAGAGAAAGACGGTCTGCTGGATCCCAGCCCTGGTTCTATAAATCATGCTTTTAGGGAAGCTTTAGTAAATGGCCAATCAAAAGTGTCAAAACAGGTTATGTAATAAGAGATAAATCACTTCTAAAATTGTCCTTGTCTTGTTGTTTTGACTCTAAATGCCTGTACTTCTGTGTTGTGGGTTTGAAGTAACCAGTTAACACATGTAACATGTTGAAGTTCCACTTTTTATAACTAAATCAATGCTGAACATTAAGAAATAATCAGAAAATTGGAAATCGGTTTATATCCTACGACAAAGGCATGTGGTAAAATGCTGATTTTGTTCTACTTCATGGATGCTTTCAGAGAAGATTTGATTTGGTGTCAGTGGAGGGTTATGAGGCGACACATTAATTAATTCAAACTTTACTGTGGACATATACCTCTTGCTTTCTCGTATATTTTTATTTAACCTTTATTCAACCAGAAAAAGTCCCACAGAGTTTAAAGCAGTTACACTGTTAAATCAGAGTTGATTTTAAAAGGTTTTTAAAAGTATTGAAAGGAGGGAGTGATTTATGTATATGCACTTATGCATATAAAGCTGAGTTAACTGCAGTGCACTAACTTAATTAAATCTGAAAACATAGCGAACTAGAAGGGCACTCGGAGAGCGCAAACCTCTGCTAAGGCCATGGCCTATCTCGCAATGTTAACCAAAGTGAAAATGTGTCATTTTGTCCTGTGATTAAGACCCCCTCCAAAACTAAATGAGGTCCTCCTTCGCTTATGCTACACCCTTCCACCAAGTTTCATGAAAATGTTTTTTTTTCTGTAATACTGCTGATGAACTGCACTGAAATCATTAGCCCTTTGGCGGAGTTAAAAAATTAAAATGTCCAAAGTACAATATGGAACCACTTCTACAACTGTTGTATGTTGGGATTATATCACAGCTAAGGGGCATTGCTCTGTTTTCCAATTTAAACAGTTTCTATTAACAAAAATCACCCATAAAGCATTGTTCTTACAAAGAAATAGGCCCTCCTTGTCAGCGGTTGCTATGGAACATACTATCTTGACTCAACTTAGCCTGTTGTTGCCCTGTTAGTTTAACCTAGCGTAGCCTAGCATTAGTGTAGCTTGTAGACCTAATGAAGTTTTTCAAACACTTATAAACACTAAAGTGCTTTGTTAGCTCAGTGATATAGTAGGCTAACTAAGATATCTGCTGAATTG
Source organism: Echiichthys vipera (assembly GCF_963691815.1). Lineage (NCBI taxonomy): Eukaryota > Metazoa > Chordata > Actinopteri > Perciformes > Trachinidae > Echiichthys > Echiichthys vipera. The sequence goes on along the minus strand of NC_139840.1, from coordinate 4,658,300 downwards.
CTTTTTCCATGGACAGATTTAAACTGCCCTTTCTACTGCCAATTACCAGTCAACTTAAGCTAACGTTAGCTTGCAGACATTGTGAAGTTTCGCAAAACTGGAGAAATGCCCCACATATAAAACTAAACTGCTTTGCCAATCTCAATCCAGTTATGACTTGGATAGCTGCTGAATTTGTTTTCTCAGGACAGATTTAGCTTCTACGTCTGTGAAAATGTAGGATTAGCTTAAGTTAAAGATAGCACTCTGTCACCACTGTGTCAGGAACACACCAGTACAGCTAATTGACATTTCCAATAAGAGAGAGAGCACTATGAGATATAAGGATAGCCTAACCAATCACTTCATAAACATGTTGATATCTTCTGCAAGTTTAAGTCCCAACTATGTATTCAAATAGGAAAGCGGAGTGATGTAGAATTGTGACAAGGAATTGGATGTCATAGCCGTGGTATACGGGTATTATCATGGCTAACAACCAATCAGATTGCTTGATATGAGTCATCCATTTTATAATTTACTCACACTCGTAACACATGAAATTGAATGCTGCATTTAATTGTATTTAAGTTTAAAACTATGAAAAAATCCTCAGTCATCTATAGACTGAGGATGAAAGCTAGATTGCTCGAGCTCAGGATTTACAGGGTAATGCGTGAAGACGGAATATTTTGAGAATACGTATGTGCATCAAACTACGTGAATTATGCTTAGTTTTTTCTTCTATGAAAATTTTTAACTTCTGCAATCACAACTTTTCTACGATCCTAAAAGTAGATAGGGTGGCAGTGTGTGTAGGCCCTCAACATTGGTTTACTATTCAACTGTGGGTTCATGTAAACACTCTAAAATGTACCAAGTTGAGCCACAACAGCAGCTTCAATTGTGCATACAAAACCCAAGATTCTGGGGTTCACTGAGAAAATTTAGTGCATCAAAAGAGAAAACAAGCAATAAGTGCAGATAGAAACAGAAATATCGATTGCTTCTTCTCCACCAGAAACCCCCCAAACTAAAGAATGCACATGTATGTAAAATTGCCCACGGGGTATACAAGGATCAGAATAGAGACAATCGTGTAACATATTATGTGGAATAGACAATGAAATGGCATGTATGAATTATGTGATCTGAACACTTCGCTCTTGAAACTTGTGCAACATTATGGAAGCATGCCTAGATTGTTTTGTGTGATTGCCCAGTGTTTTGGTGAGTTTGTGGATCAGGTTTTTATGAGCTCGGCCATCAGTTCCATCTCCCATGGCTGCAATGTTTCTAGAAGTGCTGAACTGTTTTGCTGCCAGACTTCGTAATGGAAAACCTGAGGATCCAGGGCCTTGGATGTCAAAGTACGGTGTGTGTGTGTGTGTGTGTGTGTGTGTGTGTGTGTGTGTGTGTGTGTGTGTGTGTGTGTGTGTGTGTGTGTGTGTGTGTGTGTGTGTGTCCACACGTGTGTGAGCAAGTGCAAGGAGGGAGGGAGTTTATTTTTGTGTGTGCATGTGTCAGCATGTGTGGGTGTGTGTATGCACATTCTGTAGAGGTTTGTAACCGTGGTCTGTGTGTTGGTGTGTGTGTGAGCAGGGGGGGGGTGGTTAGGGAATGTTGAGAGAATTCATGGGTTGTACGCATGTGTGTGTTTGTATATGCGTGGGGCGTGTGTGCCTGTGTGACGATTCAGGCTCATCCAAATATTTATTACTGTAGAAATTATGTCTGAAAATAAGAAGGAAATCAGGTGACGTAGTGAGAGCACTTAAATCCACGTGGGGAGGAGGGTCAGAGTGGGGTTCTTAGCCAAACCCCAACTCTTTTGTAATCATACCTGAGTCGTTTTGGTGCCTTTACCGTCACCTTTTATTGCCAAACTTAATTGGTCATGGTTACCTACCGATCGCCGTTTCACAGCATTAAATGGAAGGTCATATTTTGTAAGATATCATACGAATCTCTTGATGAGAATACTAGGACAGTTATACAGGACAGAGGGAATAGGTTTAGCTGCATGCGTATCAGATACACACACGCACAAAGAGAGAGAGAGAGAGAGAATATATCCATGACCAGTGACCAAGTTTATAATAGCGTGCCTTTGTGAGTGCATGTGTCTGTGTGTTTGAACTCGAAACAAGTGTACATACTTGGCTGTTTGAGTGCCTGTGTGCATGTGTGCCTTCCTGCATCTGTTTGTACATTCACAACACAAAGGCAAATGGGAAACATGGGACGGGTGGAGGGGGCATTTGGCAGTAGGATTGGTGTTTTGAGGGGTCACAGATCTGCAGGTCCACTCCCACATTCAGGGAATTTTTTTTGAGAAATGTACACTATTTGTCTGACCCAATTGAAGGGGGGGGGGCTTTTACTTTGATATTGTGTGTATTTTTTCCCACTGATACACTGTGCAGAGGAAATGAATTTTGGTTCCAGAGAGACAAAAGCGACAGAGAGGGCGGGGGTTGGGATGGTTTTCATTTAGCTCTCTTTATGAGTCAGGACAAAGCTGGTCGGGTCAGAGAGGAGCTGCGTGCAAGGAGAGGAGGGAGTTGACTAGTCTGGTTGATGTATGACAAATGCATATAGGAAACACAGGCAGAGGGGAATTGGATTTTTCCCTTCTTTGCGAGATGGCGTTGACTTGTTTTTTTTTTTCTTCCACTCTTTCCTCCCTCCAGGCAATGACGTTGTGGATTTGGACAGGTGTGAATACTGATGATGAATAGTAATGTTGTTAGCTTGAATGGAGTGCTGAGATGGATGGAGCGAGTGCTACCTTTTTGATTATGACGACTACAGAAGTATCAACCATTCCCGTGAGAGTTTATAGGGCGTTATCTTGTGTGAATGGCAAAATAAATGGAAAATATATTCTGTATCTTGTAGTTTAGGTCTGCTTGATTTTATATGTGTCACTTGCAACATGGGAAAATGTAGACACAAATACCTACAGTATGTCCTACATGTGCCATCTGGTAACCTGGGTGAAAGCACACAGACAAACAAACTAATGACATGCAAAAATAAACAAAAATCAACACATATGTACACATGCAGATTTGCACACACACATGTACAATTAGGTAATAAACAGTATGTCCATACCGTACATCCACAAATATAAATAAAAATACATATGCGCAGACCTACACATATACTGTTAAATAGATACATTGTATACATACATGCAGACATTATTTTGAAGATCAAGCGGCAACCTCTGGAGCTGAAAAAAGAAGCCAACGCAGAAGCTACTTGAGGCTAGCTCAAAAACTGAGTAAATCCCCAGAGACCCCCATGTCAACATGATTACAGTTTGGTTAAAAAAACAACGTTTTTGGACTCGATAGCTAATTTCCTGTTCAACTGGGGAAACATTATGCATAATTAAGAAACATAGCTACAGCATCAGAGCAGCTCACGTTGAGCTTGAGGTGATGTAATAGAGACTAATTCCATATTTTATGCTAACTGTGCAACCAATAAAAAACATTTTTCATTTAGATACAATATATATATATATATATATATATATATATATATATATATATATATATATATATATATATATATATATATATATATATATAGTATATATAAAGTATGCAAATTCAGAATACAAAAGTTCTATTGCTGATTAGAACTTTTAGTTGATCAATTTCTTTAAACCTTTGGTATAAATATACCAGTAACCTATTTTTTACACATGTTTTATTGTAACGTACTTTCAAATGTTTTTGAATTATCCACCATACATTTCAGTCTGGATTAATCAACGCTCTAATTATTCCAAAGAGATTTAGAGGTAACCATCTGTCAATTCATGGATGCATGATTTTTAAACAATGTTACATGTTGTTATATGATGTCAACCAGATTATGAGCTAACATCTGGAAAGATACCGAAGATAATACCATAAAAAATAGAGAACCACATAAGGTAAACAAAATCAATGTAACGTAATCAGCGAACAAATTACCTCCTAAAAATATCACTCACCTGTTATTTATTAATGGTAGCAGAATTCAATTAGAAGACCTCCATCATGGCAGACCTAATTCAAACCACACAAGGTCAGAGGAGGGTTTAGTGTGTTTAGCTCCAGCTGATGAAGTGCTATATGGTCTGGTTCAACAAAATACCTCCTCAACCCCCACTATCAGCCCATGACCTCTAACCTCTAGTGTTAGGGCTGGCCAACATCTGGTCGGAGGCACCCTGGCGGCGGCGCTGCTGTGGAGAAGGAAGGGAGGTGGTGGGTGGTACTTCCTCATAATTCACACCTCAACAGGCAAGGATCGGCTTTGAAGTTGGCATTTCAAAGAGTTGGAGCTGTTTGTCCGTGTCGTCGGTCAGCAGGTCAGAAATCTTTCAAATATTATTCCTGTATTTTCACTTTACATTTGGACTTCAACAAATTGTTGAATGTTGACTTTTTACTAGAAGACAGGATCGTTTCAAACCAGCAAGGAAATTAAGTTGGTGTTTGGTCTGGTGCTGAAAAAAAAGCTAAGGAGGGGAAGGTCATTTTTTTTCCGGCCTACATCATGTATTTCTTTATTTATATGTAAATTCGACCCTTCGTTCCTTTTCAAATGATCTGTGACCTTGTCGTACCAACTAGGCGTCTTTTCCAGGGACTTGACCAGTGTCTCCACAATGGCCAGCAGAGCTAGGCTGCTTAAACGGTCTTAGCCCAGCTGGAGCTGCTGCGCCAGAGTGAGTGTGAGTGATTGTGACGGGGGGAGAAGCTCCACAGCTCAGCCCACTGTCCTATAGACCCCCAGAGGCGCTGAGCGTCCGATGGGCGGGACAAAGCCCAGCATTTATCCAATGAACGTCTAGTTTCTCTGCAGTGGAACAACCCACTCTACCCTTCCCCACTGAAGTCAGTAGAAGCTGAGCGTCCGACTGTGTAAAGCGTTGTGGCGCTGGGGGGATGAATGAGAAGGAAGTTGCGCTGGTTACCTGGGATAAGGAGCTGATTCTGACCAAAAGATAAAGGCTTTCTAGCGCATATTTAGTGAATGAAATTTTGGGAAAAGCTGAGCTTTCCTTGCAGTCTTAGAGCAATCACCACTGCTGTCCACATTTCCAGATAGCAAATAATGAAGGAATTAATTGATAAAGAATCAAAGGAAGAATTAATCAAAATTCAAGGGACTTTTCAATCACTTTACAGTCTTTTGGGTGCCAGTCATTGTCTGCAAATTGACTTGACTTTCAGGGGACAAGACATAAATTGCTACTTAGGTATTGTTAAGTATTGTTTGAATAGTTTTAATAGTGCCAGTGTGAGTGTCAGTCCAATGTAAAACCAGACCTTCTTTTAGGAAAACAATGACACGATACATTTACTTTATGTGTCTTTCAAAAGCCAGCATTCTCAAATGATAAAAGTTATTGAAACACAATGCATCGTAAAATCACCTTCCTCCCACTGCATAGTCTAAATGTATATTGCAGAACCTGTCTGATCAAGATTCAAATCTGACAAGACATTCTCTGCCAGCCTTTGCTACTCAACAGTTATTAATACATAACTCATTTCAGTCAGCGTCAAAAAAGTGTTCTTCTGTACCCAGCCTTAATTGTTCTGCACGTCATGCAAACTGGCAAACGTTCAAAAATGTTCAAGGCTTGTGGATGCCCTGGTATAAACTATAAAGGCAGGATGATTTAGAGGTTAAGAGGGGCTTTTCTGCCATGTGTGAGGTCAAAAGTTCAAACTGTTACAACAGCCTATCTGTCCATTAACACCCACGAAGAGACACAGAGCTCCCTTCTGGACTGTCAGCTAAATGTAAATTTCTGTGTCTTGTTAGCAGACAGCTTGAAGGTGGCATTTCATCTCTACCAGCTTCTCAGCCGAGTCCCTTTTCTGAGGATTTCCCTTCCCATGTTATGCTCTCCTGCATTTAAATTCCCTGTGCCAGCAGCTGCAGAAGCCAGTTCCTCTGAACGACAAGTCCCATCTGTGCATCCCTCGCTGAGTATGTGACCAAATAAACTGTGGCTTTTGATGGCGCCATATGTTTTCCATATACGCTCTCTAAATCAACATTGCAAGGCAAATTGTGTTTTCGTTTGAGATATTATGCAACACAAGAAAATGGAGGGGATGAAACGTGTGTGCTATGAAACAACCCCCTGCCTCCACTCACATCTTACAATAATACAACTGGCTATCACATGGTTCACATTCCACAGAAGAACACTTAGCATAAGTTATTTAACGACTGAAGATTTATTGCATCCAGAAACCCTGCTTGTACCCAGATTTTACTCTGAGCATAGTAAAATAACAACAGCAGATTGATTCCAAAATGATTGGTTTTAATCTGCTGCTACACATCTTCCACTCAAGGATTTTCATGAGATTTTGGAACCTGTTTGCAGGGATAGGCTTGGGGCAGCTGTAGTTAAGGAGGTCACACAAGCTCCATTGTACAGTATTTTACTCACAGATCAGTCTGGTAACGTGGGGCGGAAAATTTGTAGTAGTTTGACCAGCGACGGAACCAATCAGCGTTGGTTTTGAGGTGGATCGAAAGTGTGACGTATCAAGAAGCGACTGATCAATGAAACCAACATGGCGGCTTTCGCGGATGAGATGAGTGCAGCTATTGAGCATGCCGTTCACTAAGGCTTTTTTTCTCTCAGAACCGTCTGTTGGAATATGGACCGGGCACCTGAAATTGTGCCTTTTATCCGTAAATTCACGTTACACAAAGAGAAAATATGCTTTACCGACCTGTTGTTTACTTTCTGAGCTTTGCATCGTCACTGTTAGCACGTCATACGCTTTGTTTATCTGATTGGTAGATTTGGCCCATATGATGGGGACAGACAGATGGTTTATCCAGTCAGCAACCAGTATATTTGCCTCTTACCAAAATATCTCCAACGAGAGTTTCCAGATGAATATGCGGAGCAAATGAGAATCAATCAATCTGGCGGATTCAGGTTATCACTAAACCCCAAAGCTCCCAAAAATTGGCCAGAACCTTGCATGGTACCTTGCTGCCATTGGTGTGTGTTTGTGTGTGTGTGTGTGTGTGTGTGTGTGTGTGTGTGTGTAAAGCGCTTAGGATAAAAGCTCTATATAAATGCATCCAATTATTTGCTCCCATTCAGCTGCAAAGCAACCGTATTGCAAGGCAAAATGTTGACATTGTATGATTCTGAAAAATCCTGGATTAAATTGAATGACAACATTTTGGACTGATCAATGCCATCATGTTTTATCACCCAATAAAAAAGTTATGCTAGGAACACTGTGATGCACAGAAGGTCAAACACTGATCATGGCTAAGGACTGGCTCACTGTCGATATTCCTTCCACACTAAACTGGAAAAGCCATTTCCATGGACACCTTCTTTTGGCTTGGCTTTTTGCATGTCCGTTTACTGTTGAAATATAAGAGGGCCGTTCCCAAGCAGTTGCCACAATGTTGGCACATTAAAATATAAAATATGATTGTATGCTGTAGATTTCCCCTAACCGACACTAAAGAGGCCTAGCCTGGGAACCAGGCGAATCAGCCAAGCTCATGTTTTATTTGCTCTGGCTGGTAAGTCTGGCCCCTATCCCATTCTGACAGATTTCGAACAGATAAACAGTTGTGATTGGTCTGTCAGATCTGACAGACTTGTGAGTCGAGTTTAAGACAATGACTGACGAAGGAGCATCATTATCCTGTCTGTGGTTCAATCCAGCACAACAGATCAAACTGTCAAATTTGACCGCACTGATCAGACATGAACCAAGATTATGTTACTGTGTTTCCTAATTGTGATTTTTTTTTTCCCTTCTTCATCTTCTGCATCTGGAACTCAGCACTACATTGTTAAGATGGTCACATTTTATTGCTCTGATTGGTTGTAGGTCTATCTAATTGCACCCAGAGACATTTTGGTCTGCACCACCCTTGGAAATCAACCATGAACATAGAGGTTCCAGACTAATACGTATTTGCAAATTAATCTGGCAGGGCTAAAAGAGGCCTGGCCCAAATCCTGAAAAACAGCCTCAGACCAAAAGTACACAACACATGATGAAGTTTTGGCTACTTAGAGCAGCTTTTTTTCTAGGGCATATCACAGTAATTGATATATAAAAGGCGCATTTCCATTTAGGTAAAATGTGGCTGCTAGGAAAGTTTCAGGTTGGCCCTCTCAAAAGTCACTCGACGTGTCTCCATTAGAAAAAAATACCCCAGAGGGATTTAAGAAACTCTGGAGGTGACGTATCACTCTGAATGGGTTTCGATTGTCAGAATGGCACTCCGACACTTCTTTCTCCAAGTGGGAAATACAGAATAGTTGCAGTTTGAGTAATCTGGTTGATATTCAGACAGTTTTATGAGCACTTCAATATCTAACCAACATTATTGTATGATGCTCACTAATGATGCTGAAAACAAATAGTTGGTCATGATTTTGACATTTAAGGTGGCTCCTTTCACAAAATCAACCCATGCACCATAAAATGTCCGCTAGCTGTCAAAAAGTGTGTGTTAGTGACAAACCGGCTGGTACCGGTGCAGAGGACGTTATATAGCATATCTCTATTCATGAATAGTTTAGTTAGTGTGTGTGTGTGAGTGTGTGTGTGTGTGTGTGTGTGTGTGTGTGTGTGTGTGTGTGTGTGTGTGTGTGTGTGTGTGTGTGTGTTTGAAAATGGGAGAGAGGGGAAGCGACATGCAGCAAAGGGCCCAGGTCGAAATCTACCTAGGCCGCTGCAGCACTCATTTTAACAATGCACAGATGTGCATGCACAGATAATTTTCAGCGCTCCAGAGGTAAAAAAAAAAATAGCACTACACCACTGGATAAAAGTGTTGACTCTCTACTTAGCCGGCTTTTATAAACAATAAATGTTGTTGTGGTGTCTACCACTACCCACGTCACATCCTGCTTAGTGTTATATCCTATCAGCAAACATGTTTTATTCAGGCCTGGTCAAACAGCCTTTGCGGGCGTTTTCACATTGAAATCAGAGGCATTCCGGAGAGGTAGACCTGCCTTATACCGGGTATTCGACTGTAATGGAAACGCCACTATTAGCGATATTGGAAAAACTGAAAGGTTGAAGGAGAATAATAATGGAAAAGAGTTTAAAAAAAACAAACCTTGGCCCTCCCATGGTGCATTTGGGGCTCTCGCTTCTGAATTTGCAATTTATTTGCAAGTTTATGCAGTTATTTGTTGCTAGTAAAATGCAGGGAAGACAACTATTTAATTTCAGTTTAGACATTATAAAGTATCTTGTGCAATGTCAGGGTCATCCAGAAAATGACTCCATTGAAACTTTCAGCAAAGATTTTAAGGAAACCGTTCCGTTAAATTAGGACAATGCTGATGGTTTTATCGTGTATATAAAATGTGAGAAATGATTGCTCTAATGTGAGTCTGTTTTTGGCCTTTTTATCCACTCCAAGTACTGGTACTAAAACAGCTTGGATAAATTGTCTGTGTACTGCCAGTGTCCCTTATGTGATGCTATCAGTTATAAATTTGTTTTTCTTTGCATGTGAAAAAGGACGTCTGGAATTTCACGGTCAATGCATGAGAGTTGGCAGCCTTGAAAATGTAGGAGGAGATTCCTGCCTGGGTTTTCTATGTTTCTGCGTCAATCATGAAATGTTGGTGGAGGGATGGAGTGTGTGTGCAATAACAGGCATGAGGAGGTGATGGCAGTGGTGTTTGGGGTTGTGGGCCAAAGACAGACGTGCAAAGATGTGTCTGTGTGTGTGTGTGTGTGCGTGTGTGAGGCTCAGCCAAAATGTGTCATATTTAAGAGATCTTCTCTGCACTGTTCTAACCTGCTGGAGGAGTATTATGTAACGGGGCATTTACACACAGAGACACACACATACACGCTCACCTGACCCACATCACCCTGCTCTCTGGAAGAAAATTTCCACTCAATTTATGCCTCAGGTCTTTGGGGAAGAGCTTAGAGAGCAGGGCAATCTGCCTGTGCAATTGGGCGGAGGAAGAAAAACAGGGAAAACTGAGAGGTAGAAACCTATGGGAGAGGAAAATAGACACAAGGGTTCTGTAATTGTCTTGTTGTAGCCTTCTCAAAGCAGATTGGATTATGTTGAAATAACTTGGCTGGTGAACAATGCATTGCAAAAGGCCACACTACACCCTGACACTTAGAGTCACATGTAAGACTTTTAAAATCTGTTGTAAATACATGTCTGGCCAACACAGTCTCACGCTGCGGACAGGCTTACATTGGAATGAGTTGAAAGCCCTCTGCGTCGGGTTTGTACGTTTAAGGAGACCTTTTTAGTCAGTAACTAACGCCAAAGGCCCCTGACCAAGCGTCAGTTTTTGACGTGTTGGGTGTGAGACTGTGTTGGTCTGGCCACTAGATCTGTTTAACATGCCAGGGATTGCTACATTTTGTATTTTGCTACTCACTGTGGCTTTTAAAGGGTGGGAGTACCAAATCTGAGTCCAGTATCAGATTTCAGATTTCTATTAATATAATGATTATCAGCATGATCATTGTAAAATACAAACAGACAAAAAAGCAAGTTGTTAGACGAGAAAAAGTTGACCTCCAACGTGTGTTCAATAGCAATGTTAACTCTCTTATGTTCAACAAGTTGATCTTTCCATACCCACTAATTTAGCATGCTAGCATGTTAGCATGTTAGCATGCGGATATTTGCAAATAAGCACCAAACATTTTTGAGCTGGTGCTAGATGAGGTTACAGGCTGTCCATATTCAATGTTAGAAAATATAACTGCACAAGGAATGCACTGTAATCTGTATGCCATGCATGTATTTATTACTGTATGAATTATAGTAAGTCTTGGTGATGTAGTATAAGAGCGCTAATATCTGCGTTGGGGAGGTGGATGGGTCCCAAATCCCAGGAATTTGAACCGGAGGAAAGGTGTTTGTTTCCCGTAAGAACTAAGCCTGAACACAGCCTTTTTTCCAACCAACTAATTTTGTTGCTTAAACTTAAACCTCACTGTCGCCTTTCACGGCATTAAATAGAACGCCATATTTTGTAAGATATCATACGAATGTTTGTGCGATGAACACGTTGATGGGAATATGTTGGAGGTACATCTTCCCCAAATTTTCATAGCAATCCACTTGATATTTTGCTTTGAACCACTAATAAAAAAGAGGATTTTTCTGACTTTGGGCCAATTTCAAAATTAACAAGTAAAATGCAGAAACTTCCACCTTTGGCACGAAATCCAATGAAAAGAAACACCATTCTGTTTACAGTGTTTGATCGACAGGCGGTAACTTTTAATATGGAACAACCATTTAAAATGAATCTATTTTTTTTCTACAGTAAACGACACTCCAACAGTGACTCACAAATAACATAAAATCCATTTCCCTATATTTAAAATTTCCAGTCATGTAAAATGTTAAATGTTAAACATCTGCATGTAAATCACTGAATGGCTTATGAATACAGAATTTTTTTTAAAGTACCTCAAGTAATTCTTCCTCAAAATAACTTCATAGCTCTTACACTAATGCCTGTAGGGTTTATGAGTGTGATTTAAAGTTTTATGGGACTTGAGAGGTAATGACTTGAAACAGCCGCAATGACTATTGAATAAACCAAAAGACAGAGGAGAAGAGAGGGCTGTTTGGCCAAAAGTTACATAACATTTCCAGGCTTGCAGCGGCCCCGGTAATAAACACGCTCCATATCCATCACATAGTCAAATTACAGGACTAATGATCCCAGACCCACACAGTAATAATCCTTCATGCTTTGCTGCTGGATATTCCTTTTGAAGATCAGTTACCAGTCAGTTTCAGGTCTTTACAGATCTGTGGTATCGTTTGTGTCTTTGACTTTTATCAGAACTGACCTCCCATTATAGTTAACCTCATTCCCTCGAGTAAACTGTTGACCTCTCTCCTCCTGACCTTTACTTTCTGCTTTGTGCAACTGAGACTGAAACAAATTCAAAGTTTTAAACTGAAGTGTTCAATCTTTGTGTATGAATGTTGTTTGGCTCCCCTCCATTGTAGAAATCCAAGCAGAACTGGATTTAAATCAGCAAAATCTGAATACTAATACTCTGTTAAGGTATATTAAGTGCTAAATCAATCCATTAGTTTGTTCACATGCATTATTCCAACTGTGTCAGTTTGTTTATGATGACAATTTGATTTTGTCTGGTAATGACAATAATGTTAGTTATGATTTTGCACTTTTTTTTTTTACATATGGTTGTTGAATTGCACTGTAGCATGTTGTATAAATATTAGGGATCTGTTTATTCATATTCATTTAGTGATGCCAGCCTTGTAATCAATGCCCAGAAAGTCGGTTTTCATATTAATGCATGGACTTCTACGATGGAAAGGTCAATCTTGGACCCTGCCATTCATTACCCACGTACGGTTTTTGTATTTTATCATCTTGTATGTTTTGTCTTTCTGCAAAACCAATTGCCCTTTGGGGACAAACTGAAGTTGAAATCTAATATATTTGGGTTTTCGACTGTTGGTCAGATAAAACCAGCAATCTAAAAATTTCACCTCAGGTCCTAGAAAAATATGAGGGGCATCTTTCACTATTTTCTGACATTTTATTGACTAAGCTAGATACATTTAAAAAAATAATTGTTCATTGATCGCTGAGAACACACTTACATTATATCCACATGCCCAAAATAATATCTATTATGTTAGTTTAAAGTAGATAAAGGAAACGAGAAAACACACACCTACATATAAAAGAAAAGAAATAGAAAAAAATAAATAAACCAAAATAAAAGTATAAAACAAATAAATGTGAGAGCAACTTCTTTCACTTTGTTCTTTGAGACAACCTTGCAATAGAAACATAACTAGTGGTGAAGTGGTTCTGTTTCTGTCAGAGCTGCTTTTCCTGTCATTGTCTCTATAACTAACTAGCAGTAACTGCAACGGTCGTTGTATGTTTTATGCCCCAGGGATTGTTAATGAAGATAATATGAGTGTTGGGTGATGTCAATATTCAAAATACTGTAGATGGGAAAACAGATATTTATCAATTTGAAAATGATATATCTCTCATGTCCTTCATTAATCCTTAAATAAAGTAGTTCTGATTCTGAATCACTGTAGTTCAAAAGTGCAGGAATGTGTGTATTTATATGTATTGGCATCGAGGCAGACGGCTTAATGTATGTAGAGAGTGAGATGGAACTAAGCTCACAAAGTGAGTGACACCTGAGCCGGTGCACATCTGGTTTCAGGAGTGAACCTTCTCCCCAGGCCACACATGGTTTTCATTGGGATTACATGCTGCAGATAGGAGTTTTGCCTGTAAGGAGAAATCCAGAGGCAGCAACCCCCTCCCTTGCATCAGGAGACCTGCTGGAACGCTTCAACAGGCTCCACTTGACCCACTTTTAGCCCCGATAGTTGTGTTTTTTTTTCTCTTTTTCTTTTCGGTTCAGTGGCTGAATTGGCTCAGCCTGGTTGCTGTAATGTCAACATGCTGTAATGTTGTCGATTTGATTCTGAGCTAGTTATGCAACTGCAGTAACACAGTACGTGAGGAGCCATGTGTTTTACAGCAACCAAAAAAAATGTAAGCGTACAGTACAAAGATACTTGGAGCTTTGAAAAGCAGATCATGGGTAAGTTCAGGCAAATAAGCCACTTAGTCATGGTCATACTAAAAAAATTGGTCAAGGTCGCATAATGGGGGACAAAGATGAAAATGACAGTTAAACCAGCGTACAAATCCACCATGCTCCATCATGTCTCTGCCTCCTGAAGCATTGCTGTTGAGGAAATCTCAGGTCACATTCAATTTAAAGACATTATGCTCATCTCCCAAAATGCCATTGTAATCCATTTGGAGTTTCAGAAGATTTCAGGAAACAAAATGGCATGAAAGACACTCAGATCATCAAAATGTTAAATTCACAGCAACAATGTGAAAGTCATGTCTGTAATTCAGGGGATACCCAAGCATCACAACCCCTGCGAAATGGTTATTTTCCCTGACTTCAGCCAGTGTCAGATAACATTTGGAGCGTCTAGGATAGCTGGAGTGCCTAATTGGAAGTAGACGGCTCTGTTGGCGTAAGTCTCCAGTGCACCTGCCCTAATGGGTCACACAATGCTGGAGCTCCCTGCCCATCTCCTGGCAAAAGTCCACCAGATGACTTGCATCACCTGGGTGACAATCGATAAAAGTTACCCTTGTTCGCGTAAGGTTTAGTGCAACACCATTGCAACTTTGAACTCTTCCTCAGCTCCACCCTCTCTTCCAAAAAGGGTCACTTCTGTGCCAAAATACCAAGATGTTGATGGTCGAATGCCACACTCCTAGTTTCAAAACCGTAGTCGACACATCAATGGGTAATGTCGTGTTGGCTATGTCCATTATTTCTTTTAGTCTATGGGCAAAGCCTACTTTTTTCTAATCTTAACTAAGTTGTTTAGTTGCCTAAACATAACCATCTCTGTCATCTAATGGTGGCTGTTTTAGAAATTCATATTTTGATGATAACACAGTTATCTTTTCACAGCAAATATTTGTCTGCTTCTACTTTAATGCTCTGAATGTTGAGCACAGCTCTGGTTTCAGGTGTTCAGCTTGCCTATCATCTTTCACCATATAAACCATTATAATCCTTCCACTAAACTTTCATGTTGAAGTTTTTCCAGCATTGTTCTGATGGAAACAATTATTAATTCTGAGAAATATGTGAAAGCTGAAAAGATTTGTCTCCTTGGAAAGAAAAGAAGCAACTGAAATTGTGCTGAGCTGCTAAAATCAACCTCTCTCTTTAACAACTCCAAAGATCTATGAGCAGTTGTCCCCCATGTTGAGCTTAAAAAAACCCATTGCTGTTTCTCTTAACTTGACGCTGCATAAAATTACAGTTTATGTATGAGTCCTATTTGTCATAAATTTAGGTTGTGTGGTCCTTCCAAGCTGCTCTAACAAAAGATGTATCGCTGAAGACTGTACTTAGCATCCAAATCGCAGCACTGCCAAATGTAGGTGACAATGATTAATCCACTTACTGTTTTACTTTTAACCTCAATAACAGACACACACACACACACACACACGCACACGCACACGCACACGCACACGCACACGCACACACACACACACATACACTGTACGTAGTCACACTCAGATCCTGCCCCCCAGCTCGACTGTTCAATCGCATTAATAGGTTGGCTGTAATTTTTCAACCTTTCAATGCACTGAAATAATTTATCAAATTAATATTTTCTTATCGCCAGTGAAACTGCTGCTCACAGGGTTTTTAACCTTTTTCACAACATCACATGAGTTATGTGGCGGTGTAGACTTTTCCCTCAAGAATAAAGGATACAATGGGTGGTTTATTACAGCATGTTTATTCAATTCAAAACTCAAAGCAGTTGTATCTTCTTTTATGCACATTGGGATTCATTTGAACTGTTTGCCTTAAGGAAGGAGATCATTCACAACAACCAAACATTGTGAATTCAATTATATTCACTGAAATACGAGACCAAAGCAGAACCAGACTCATGCATTAGTTTGTTCAAGCACTAATCCCACAATTGTTTTTTAATTGAGTCTGTCAAGTTATTTAAAAAACTCTTTAAGCAGGCAACAAAGCAACTTTGACATACGTTTTCATAAATGTTTATTTAATTTGAAATAATCGTGGGCCATGCTTATTCAGACTACTTCAGATTCTTTTTTTAAATTCAGCTTAATCCAATTCAATACAACCTGCTGGGTAATAACAGCACCTGCACCAACATACAAGTACAACTTCAAGCTGCTACTCACACTTACTTACTTATGAAAGTATAACCTCAATGTAATTGTTTGCTTGATAAACTTTCATATAATTGAGAAAAAAATCCATCCTTAGTTTTCAAAACTCAAGAAAGCCTGTTCAAATTTCTGATTTTGTCCAGCCAACAGTCTAAAACCCAAATATATTCACAATGATAGAAAAACAGAAAAAAGCAGTAAGAATAATCAAATTTAACAAGCTGGGACCAAAACATTTAGACTATTGTTCTTGATTAATTATTGAGCAATCTTTGTAGATAGATTTCATGTGAATCGACAGATCATCATTTTAGCACTAATGGTTACATTCAACTTCAAACTTGTCCCCTACTGAAGACCTTTCTTTCTCCATCTGTGTCCGGTAACTATCTCCAATATCACTGCAAGCTGCAGTCATGTTTACACACTGACAGCTCCAGCTGCCAGACAGATAGGTCACTGAAATCTTGTCACATTACATCAGTAAACTACACACAGCATGCTCATGTTTACCAGCCCTGCTGATCTGTGATGCTTTCAAACAGAGGAAGGCAAACACGGCAACGGGGGAAAGATCTATTGTTAGTGAGTCCAGCCTTGTCTGGGCACAGAGGTCACTCACTGCTGTTTGGGAGACCATTTTGATTTTGATTTGAAGTTTTGTTACAACAGTAAATCTGAACACAAAGTTCAAATAAACCCACACTTCCATTTCATTCAAACAGTTATCTAAAATGGCCTTTGTACATCACCTTGAGGGATTCCCTCCAGCCATTTCTAAGTGCTGTTCTGCTACTCAGGAAACTTTGCTGAACCTTTGTAAGATAAACCCTTTAGGGGTCTATGGAGTCCAACAATGATGTAGACTTTCCCAGGACGCAAAGTGATTTCTGACACACAGGTCAGCAGTTACTGCAAAATTCCAGCAAGCTAGCGAGTTGCGTAGTTCGCCTAACTTATTTCTACTGAACTTTAAAATGAGATGGCGGAGCTGGACCAAGTAAGAAGTCTTTTTTTTTCACAAAGTGTGTGTGCCTCATCTGCAAGTCTACCATTGCTATTCCAAAGAAGGGAACTGTGGAGCAGCATTTTTGGACTGATCATAAAAGCTAAAATGCTGACTTCCCTCCAAAAAAGTGTACTGAGAAGGAGAACGGTGAAAAAACTAAAATCCCAGTTGTCTGGACAGCAGGCATTTTTCTCACAGCTTACCGCAAAAGTGAAGACCACCACCGAAGCATCGTTCCGGGTGAGTCACTCTGTTAAACACAAGCAATCCTTCCAGGAGAGATTATAAAAGAGGCCGCTCACTTGTTATCTCCGAGACTTTAAAAACAAACCAGAAATAGTATTTTCAATCAAAAGCTCTCAAAAAGTACAGTTACACAGCGCTGTGAAGCAATGGCCGAGGATGTGACCCAGAAACTTCGGAGGGATATAACGGACTGCAAGTGTTTCTTACTGCAATTGGGCGAGTTTACAGACATGAGTGACACAGCCCTGTTGTGCATTTATATTTGTTTGGTGTTTACGGATATGATTGCAAAATAGGAGCTTTTAACACTACTCCCCATGAAAAAACACCCCAAGGAGAAGATATTTTTCAGTCTTTCAAAAACTTTATGAAGAAAAATTTGCTCCCAGTGTGCAAATTGGTGTCCATTACCACGGACGGTGCACCCCGGATGGTTGGCCACTCGAGTGGATTTGTTGCTACATGCAGGAAGGGTGATGCCTTCCCCAACTCCCTCAGTTACTCACTGCATAATACACCAACAAGCATTATGCGCAAAAATGCTCAACATGAAAGAGATTATGGATGTAACATCGAAGATCGCCGGTTCTATCCGCGCCAAACCTCTTAAAAGGTGGCTTGAATTGTGCATCTGGAGAAGGCTGACTGCGACCACACTGAATTGTTGCGTCAAACTGATGTAAGATGGCTTAGTCGAGGCAAATTCCTGCTAAGATTTGGAGAACTCTTGTATCTAGTGTACATGCCAAATGCAGAATACAACTAAATTATGATCAGTGGCCACTAGACTTAACATTTTTAACCGGTCTGACCAACATGTTGAATGATCTTAATTTTGAGCTGCAAGGAGAAGACAAACCAATGGTCAAAACCATCAGCTCAGTTAATGCGTTCAAAAGAAAAATGTAACCTCTGTACTCAAAGCTGCACCACCATGATTTGGCAAACTTCCATAACCTCGTGTAAGAGCTGGAGACGTAAGTGAAGGTGTGTGCGCAACTTGACAGTGGACTCTCTACAGAGCAGATTGAAAACTGTCTGTCAGACTTTAACAAATGGTTTCAAGACTTTGCTTTATTGGAGCCAGTAGCTACATTTATGTGCTACCCTTTCCGGGAAGATGCTATGGTGGATTTACTTGCATCATAAATTGCAACACCCTTTCACCTGAACTCGTCTGGAGTGGAGGATGAGATCCTAACATTTCAAGCTGACACTGAGTTCAAGTCTAGGGCTCATGGACAGTTTTGGAACTTTCTCACAGAGGAAAAGTACCCCAACATGAGGAAATGTGCTACCTCCTAGACTGCATTATTCAGCTCTACTATGTGAGTTAGCCTTTTCCCACATAAAGATGAAGTCCAAATACCATTCGACCATGACTGATGATCATTTGGAAGTGTGCTTGAGGCTGGCACTCAGCAGCTACTGTCAGGAATATGCATCCCTGGCTGATTCCATTCAGTGCAAGTCATCAGAGTGAGGTGATTACAAATTATACTTGTTTTGCATTTTTAAAGCAGGTGGATCATTTTGACTAGGTCTTTTTAACAGTAGCTTGCAAGCCTAAAAAGTATGGTCACCCCTGATCTAAATGAACTGAGAGTTTCCAGACACATTTGCAAATTAATTATTAGTTATTCTGATGACTGGGTTGATTATTTAATCTGCTTAAGAGGCGGTTTGGACTATTTTAAAATCAATTCAATTCAATTCAATTTTATTTATAGTGCCAAATCATAACAAAAGTTATCTCAGGACACTTTACAAAGTAGGTAAAGACCACACTTAGATAGACCCAACAATTCCCCCGTAGAGTACGGTGCTAACGAAAACCTTCCCTATAACAGGCAGGAACGACGGACGTCTGTCTGCAATAGTTGGGGAGGAGGAAAAGGAGAGAGAAAGAGAAAAAAGACGAACAGATGGACAGAGAGAGACAAAGACAGACACAAAGACAGAGACAGACACACTTCCAGTAACTATAATAATATCTATAGTAATGTGAATATGACTTATATGTTATGGCAGTTAATACAGCAGAATAGTGTATCCAGTAGACTATAATTGGCAACTCATACAATGTATGGAGCCACAGTATGAGCAAGGTCCAGGGCACAGATTTTTATTTCAGACTGAATAGGCTGATGTCAAGATTGTATTTTAACATGTAAAACTGTCCAGAAAAGCTTTTAGGTGTCTGACTTTTAATCCTAACCGTCCATATCGTCCTCCTCACTTTGTCCTTCCTGCGCTGCTCTTCGTGGGAGCGAGCCCTTCACCCTGACTCTGTGCCAACTCCTATTTGGCTGTGGAGCGTTATTTGGAATTCACACACATTAGACGGGGACACGGCCGGGGCAATTTCTCAGCACTCCGGGGGTGTTCCCAGTGCTTGGGGAGGAGGTGGCGGGGGGGATTTTTGGCTCGGCTACCAGTAGCTCTCAGAGGGAGTGCTTGGCAAATCATAGATCTTAGTGGGAAGAAATGACAGCACAACCACGTTTGTGAATGTTCTGATTGTTACTGACTTACAAAATGGTTTGGAAATCATCAGAGGGGGGGTCTTTGGCAGTTTGAGGAGGGGCCAAGGGCATTTCAGGCTTTTATTCCCCCTTTCTGTTCCTCTCTGTCTTTCTTATCTCTTTCTGTCTTTTCCTGGCAGAGCTGAGTTGTTAACTGGATCACAGACTGAAGGAGAAAGAATGATTTCATTTAGGACGGTTGGGGGCATTTTTCTGCAAGCATGGCTAGCTGCACAGTCTGACTGCTTCTCTGACAAAAGGATGTAATGTAGATGGGAACTTTGAGGCCTGAATGAAATGCTTGTGTCATGTGTCAGATATGTTCCAAGATAGAAAATGGAAGTCATTTAAATTTCTGTTCTGGTTTATTTCAGATAATGACAGGCTGTTTAGCTAAATTCGATACAGTATAGAAATCATCACTTGAAGCACCCTGCTAATAAAGTTCCAATTGACACAATGATTGCAATTCCTCTGCAATGAGCAACATGCAGGTTGTGGTTGTACATGCTTTTTCCACCTGCTTTCGGAGTGTGTGCGTCATCATGGTAAAATGTGGTCCCGCACTACCACAGGGGTGGTTTTGAGTATATCGCCATGTGTTTATACTGTCTTTCAGCAAAATGTTCTCATGAACAAGTTCGTAGCAAATCCTACGTTAATTTAAGCACAGAAATTTGTACAAAAAAACACAATGATGGACTGCAGGACCGGACCGCAGGATCGGACTGCAGAACTGGATCACAGGAGCAGAAGTCAAAAGACGCCAAAGCAGAAGTGCAACAGCGCACAACAAACAACACACATGGGGTGCCTGGCGGCTCAGTGGTTAGCACGGGCGCCCCATATACAGAGGCTAAAGTCCTCAATGCAGTGGCCCGGGTCTGATTCCCACCTGTGGCCCTTTGCTGCATGTCACCCCCGCTCTCTCTCTCCTGTTTCCTGTCACTCTTCTAAAGCTGTCACTATCAAATAAAGGCATGGAAAAGGTCAAAAATATAATCTTTAAAAAACATAAATAAAAAAAGACACACACAAAACAACGCACACGAAACGCTATGTGACCGATTTTCAACAAAAGGTGAAGGTTAGAGTTAGCATGAAAAACACTTGGTAAGGATTAGAAAAAAAAGCAGTGGATTAGTTTAGTACGGAAATTGAACCCTGCTGCCCCGGATTAAAGTCCTGTGTTTTAGGAACCTGCCACCACAGCCCCTTACACAGTGGCTTGGTGCTGGTTTCTAGTTTTTGTCACTTCCATTAAAATGTTATTTTTATTTCTCTTTTTTTGAAAATGTAAGCGTAAGGTTTCCATTTTAATGTTCACAAAATCGAATGTGTGCATGAAAAGAGGTGAATAGACTGTTGAATAGAAGGTGAATTAATCAGGGTTACCGCTACGAGCTCCAACTGCTGTAGAGTGCTGCAGCACAAATTATTACAGAGATCACGACACATGAACATAAACCCTCCTTGCCACCTTGCCCTAGCGCCATGTTAGGTTTCTGTATTGATTTTAAAATTTTACTACGGACTTTTAAAGCTTTAAATAGCCTTGTGCCAAAATTCATTACCGACCTCTAAACCCCCTGTGTGCCTGCATGGCTGGAGGCAGAAGAGAACAAAATGACGGCAAAATGAAAATGTCTCACTTTAAGGTCCTTTGGATTGTTTACGTCATAATTTAAGTATTCAAACACCACCCCCTGCTTTTGTTCAAATACACAATTGATATCAACAATTATATGGGAAAAAGTGGTGGAATTATGAGACACATTCTTACAAACCCTTGCTGTTTAAATGAAGCGACCTTACTCCAGGGGTCAGGATGATGAATGGAAGAAAAGGAGGAGGGAGGAAGGGCAATGAGTAAAGGAGGATGTTTGAAGGGTTACGGCCTGGCTCAGAAGGAGGAGGCACAGAGCTGCTGTGTGAAGCCTCGCTGTGTCTTCCTCTAAGAATGTGCCGTCTGAACTGGATGACACGTACAGACAGACAAAACGATCTGTGTGTGAGACACAAGGCAGATAAATGGATTATTTTTAGTGTAAGCATTGTTTAACCATGTATGTGTGAGAGAGAGTCAAGAAAAAAAAGATGTATGGTGTTGGTGCTAAAGGGTGCTTCACATCGAATGTGTTGATCGGGTTTAGTTTAATTCTTTTGGGCTAGTGTGAAGGTTGTCATTCAATCTTGCATGGACCAAACAAATGACTAAGGGATGGGAGATCATGTGAATTAAGTAGGTGTCCTATACAATAAAGGACTGCAGGTCCTGAAGTACGGAAATGAGTGAGCATTTTAAGAACGTCTGGAAGTTGGTTGCTTCTTTGGGCTTGTGTTCTTACTCAAGGAAAGCCAGAGTACTTCCTTAAGTTTCAAAAGTTTATTACAAAAACAACAGCAAAGAACTGTCTCTGGGGTCAGAAGTAGCAGACATCTTGGCTTTCAGCCAAGCTGTTGCTGCAACCACCGAGGCACCGAGCCCCTCCTTCACAAAGAATTTATACAGTAATAAAGTCCACTGAGTTGTTGTGATTGGTTCATAATGTTGCTGAGGCGGTCCCTGGTTCAAGCGTTGGAATGTAAATCACTCCCAGACCGGCTCTTATTCGTACACGAGATGAGTCCTCCGCCCCCAGATCACATGGTTCCTCCAATGAACCACCAGCTCCTGTAGAAAACACAATCTCTGCTGTAGCTTCACTTCCTGGTGGGCTGACCCCCCTCTCATCTGACTGCCCCTAGTTTTAACCTGGAGAATATCTGCAAAATCCTTTAATTAGGCCATCTGTGTTAAGTTGGTGATATTGTAAAAACATGCTAAATATTTTTTAGTTAACTTCCATATGTGCACAGTGAGTAGTGACAAAACTTCAATTATATTTTGACAAAAATAAACACTTCATGTTTAAAAATCGCCAATACCCCAATTTTGAAGCTTTTTGTGTCTTTAAATTTTATTTTACTAACAAGTGGCTAAATCAGACTGCAGATGTTGTCAAAGTCATCAAGCTGAACACGTAAATCAGTTTTAACAATGGAACCTAGTGGCTATGATGTTGTAGTCATCCAACCATGGTGTAGGTAAGTTATAGCTTCAAAAATGACAAATGTGGTGTTCATTTGTGAATATTATCTTCCAAACCGTTACAGGTGAACAATCTAAAGCCAAGACCAGTGTTATTGGACTGGTCATTTTTTTTTTTTTTGAAAGTTCCCCTCCACTCAAAAATGTGTTTTACTTCTGTTTATATCCTCTTAAATATCTGACCTCGACTGTACTGACTTGTACGTGCAAAGTTTGTCACTACAGAGGTGTTTTTACATTCCTCTTCTAAAGGAAGAGATGTCTGTGCACTTTGAGATTTAAATATACTATAGTTGGTAGGTCACTAACCCATAAACCAATCACTGTCTAATATGCAAGACACTTAAGGGGGAACGGCTTTGACACAACACTGGCAAAGAAACCTGAAACCTCCAGCTCAGAATGGACTGTCAGTACAGAGAGAGAGAAAACACACCGCCATCATAGCTGTCAGACAATGACAGTTACAAGCAAACAACTGACACTGATAAAAAAGTTGCTAAAACACTTACCATTCAGATAAGTTTGCTAGTCGACATTTGTGTTGACAACATATCCCTACTTGCAGATCACTTGTGGATGGCGGGCCATCCAAGAAGAAGAAGAAGAAGAAGAAGAAGAAGGCTCATTGAGTCGGCTATCCACCCACAAGGCTCCCCTGGATGGCCATCTGCCCATCTGCCCAAAGAGCTCTGCTACCCCGTCGCCTCCTGACTGAAGCCGCTTCAAACATGTAGGCCTTTCATTGAATCTGAAATGAATAGTCATTCCAAATCTCTGATGTGCTGCTATTTCACCAAAAGAATCTCAGCCTAGCACGATGGGCAGTGCAACGCTAAATCCAGGATTTCTCATTCCAGCCCCTTCTCTGAGTATGTATAACTTTCCATGTGGGAAAACCATGTTAAACAAAATATGAATCATAGCAGAGTAGTTTTTACATACTCTTAAATGTGTCTGGAGTAAGACTTTAATATTTATCCATCACCATGCCAAAACCAGATATCCGCGTTTTCCCCAGGCATTTATTAAAATCTCCGGTTCGGCCTAACCTTGGTGCATATCCTCTGATACACACACACACACACACACACACACACACACACACACAAAGATGTTAGTGTGGTTATACATGTGCTCTCGTCTGTGCAAGACAGAGCGGGTTATCCTCAGTGTGTCCTCCAAACACCAAACAAAAAGTGTCTAAAGTGGCAAAATGGGGGCTGAAACCATGCAATTTTGATGAAATATATCTTCACGACCCACTGCTTTCTTTTAGTAGCACTCGGGGTGATTTTGTAGATGATACACACTCAACGAGAACGGGGCAGTGAGTGCATGTCGCCCTGTGTCGTGGTGCTAAGTCATTTTTTTGCTTGTTTTTCCCCCTCTTCTGCCCCTTTTGAACGGTTCCATTGAAGCAAAGGATGCATTGTGTCAAAAAGCAAGCCGGATATGGGCCTCTTGTGTCAGCCGATGCAACAGTGTGTGTGTGTGTGTGTGTGTGTGTGTGTGTGTGTGTGTGTGTGTGTGTGTGTGTGTGTGTGTGTGTGTGTGTGTTTGTGTGCATGCCTGTGTGTGTGACAGAGGATGGGTTTGTTGGTGACACAGCCTCGAGGAGAGGAGTCTTAAGATGTTTTTCTTCATGAAGCACAGGGACACAGCATGATGGTGTTGTTTCCTGAATGACAAGCATGAGGTAGCTTTAATTTAGCATTGGTGATTAAATAACACATTTCTTATGAATAGCATGACGGGAAAGCAATAATAAGGGGACTAGATAAATGTAGGTATCATATCGACCAACTACAGCCCTCTTCCTTGTTCTTGGTTTGTGAAGCTTTTTTCACGCTTCTCAATAATAATTTATTTCAGAAGAAAAGAAAGTCCATTTACTTTAAAGAATATTTGTCAACTCATCATAAAAAAATGACAATGAAACAAAATGTCCTTTTCCATATCTCCCAAACCACACAACAGATTCTGTTCCTCTTTGCAGTGTCACTCGTTCTATTTTTATTCAAATTATTTTTTGAGTTGACGGTACAGCACTCCCTCATGTCACAGACACATAAGAGTGAGCCTTTTCAGAAGTTGGAAGTTTCTGAAATACGAGTAATGCTAGAAATGTAAATATATACAATCAATGTATTCTCATCAAATGTTTCGTAGAGTATCGTACGAAAGTGTGACCGATTTTAGCCTACTAAAGGAAAGTGGACCGCCACGGTAGTTTTTGGTGTCAGTTAAATTATGCACCAAAACTACTGTTACATAAATGTGGTTAGGATTAGGATTACGACATCCCTTGGTTTGAAACATGGAATACACAAATTAAACTGCAGATCTGAAACCAATTCTGTGCGAAGACGTGCACTAATATTGTTAAAAATAACTACTTTCATATCAGTAATACACCCCAGGAAATCAAGGAAAACTGTTCTTCTTTGGGAATACCTGACCAAAACCTTATGAAGTGCATCACTGCCCACTAACACTGTTTACTATTGTTGTTGTACAAATAGACCCAAATTGAAATCCAATGTTCAGAGAGTCAGGTGTGTTACTCTAGTACCTGCAAATGGAGCCTTGAGACGCTAACTAGCAATATTATTGTGGAAGTAGTAGGTATGAATAGTAAATACTAGTGATATCTCAGAAGTTTTAGGTTCACCTGCAGTAGCCAAGAACTCTTTGGGGGTTTATCAGAGTATCACAATAAAGACAGAAATTGATGTTTTGATTCCCATTGGAAGTCCAGGCCACCACTGCAGCTAGACTGCAGACAAACTCTGCTAGTCTGGACAAACACTAACACAGTCCTTTTAATAAGATCTCCAAATAAAGCACACCACCATTCAGCAGCTCTGTCCACACCTCAATATTGCAGCCATGCTATGGAAACACTGGCGTATTAACCTCAACCTTATTGAGCCCTCCCGCTCCTCCAGCCAGTCCGCATGTTCAATCAATGTTGAACACATCCCGACCAGCGTGCCATTCATTACCAGACATTATAAGTAACGTTATACCTCGGCTTTAAACATGCTCATCGACCTGGGGGCCAGTTAATGATAGAAAAATGATATCATTTGGTGCATTGTTCCTTTGTAAGCTGACCCTGAAAACCAGGCTGGGGTCTCTTCATCTTGACCACGTCGGCTATCGATTGCCACTGAGGATAATGACTTTTTATGTCTGTAATATATGAGGGGATGTTTGATGTAGGCTGTTCTGTTTGCTCCTGTGGCCCACTTTCATTGCCATTGTCAGGGGAGTCATATTGTAGAAAGCTAGTTGCAAGGCTCTCTATGGACATTGCTTAGTAGGCTTCCACCTCTCATTTTATAGAGCTGCTTACATATCTGAGGCTCTGTTTCCAGAATATTTGTGGTGATGGAAGCATGATGTAAAGTTCATCTTCACTTTTATCTTTTATTTTTGTCAATTACATAACAGTATTCATATATAGGGGTATGGTTTTATGGCTTTAGCATCACAATTACAGCAACTGGGTCTGTGATGCTGAGAAATGTTATAACAGAGGTATGTGATTATGTTTAATTAGATTCCTGTGCAACTTAATTTTTCTGTATAGGGGTAACTGTGAAGGGAAAACTACTAGAACAGCAGCCCCACGAAAAACATAATACATTTTTGTTTTTTTAATTGAGAATGTTTTCTCATTGTTTGTTTTATTTAAAACACGTTTTAATAGTTGAAATAGTTTATATAGGTCATTTTCTATTGGTGTGTTTACCTTTTATTTTCTATTTCTTTAATCCTTTTTTATTTCCAGGTTATGTGCTTCGAATAAATAAATAGGCAAATCAAATCCATCTGAAACAGAACTGGTGTCAAAATGGAGGAAAGTGTAACACTAGTGCGTTAGAAGATGTGTTACCGTGTTTACAATGAAACAAGTATTTCCAATTATTACCCCCTCTTCCTAACACACAGTGAGAAAGCGAACTCCGGCGGATGGAGCGCAAAAAAATTGTCCGAACATACTACAAGCTTTGATTGTTCTGATTTCTCCCTCTGCAAATGATCAAGTGTGATTTAAAGATTTAATCAAAAAGGGTGCTGTGCCACTTGGAGCATGGGTGGCATCCAGCTGCAGGAGAGGGGGGTGTGTTGATGGCTGGTGGAGCAACTGCGTGAAACTTTGCAAAAAATAGAGCCATGGCAAGCATCACTTAGCCTGTTTACTTATACATGGAGCAAGTTAGGACACTGAAACAATCTGATATTTGCTCTGTTACATTGAGTCCAGTTAGGAAGTGGTGTCAGATAGAAAAATAGAGTCTGCACACTGGATAATGCTTCCAGGGCACCTTTTAAATACCTATCAGGCCAGGCCAGCTGACCCCGATACCCTCCATGAGATACAAGAATTGATACGCTTACAATAAACAGGATTATATTTTAGTTTCTTCTCGTTATTGCATGACATTATGACCGATCATATCTGGTGCTCTAGTCACGTGACATTCGTGTTGTTCTGATCAAGCTCTAGGTATTTACAAGGTCCTTTGACCTGATAGAGTAAAGCTGTTGGTTGTATATGCACTCATGTAGTTACTGTTTTTACTGTTGTACTTTTTAAGCATTTTTTTCCACTGAGTCTCGTATGATGGATGTTTAAATATAAATGTAAATATGTAATTATTTAGCCTATTTGTTGTATCTTAAACAGTCTAATATTGTATTTCAGGTAGGGGGTTGGGACCAGGTAACGTGGTCCAATCGATATTTAAAAGGTGCCTTATGTCTATTATTTTTTTGTCTGAAGGAGAGCAGGGCTATCAAAATGTCACCTTACCTTAGTGGTCATAAATATATGGACTATATTTCTCTGTCTTATAAATATTCTTCTTTCCAGCACCTGATATTTATCGTCTAGATATGCATGCTTTTGTGAACTTTTTCACAATTATAGATCCGGACCTGACGGGAAAACTGACTGGGTCATTTCTGTCTGTGTGCACTATTGTACATCAATAATGAAAGTAATCATTCCAGGGACAGAGGATTTGTTCCACTATTGTCTGGGTGCTGTGGCTCTGACCTTTGACCCCCTGGATATTGGTTGCTTGTAATCCAGGAAATTAATCTTATTCTACTTTTCACACTCATTTTGAGCAACTCTTTCTTTCTTTCTTTCTTTCTTTCCTGGAAAACATGAGGTTATGTAGTTCCAAGCAGTATTTAAGTATTAGTCTGAATATCTTCCTAACACATTGCTTCTGGGACTGACAGGCTGTCACCAATCGTATGGTTAGGACAGCCTGCCTAGAAGCGAAACCCAGGGCTAAAAATGTCTGACAGCACTCGTAAAGTTTATTGTTGCGAGTATACAGACTTAAGGCGAACTCAATGGCTTGACAACCATAATATAGGAAAAAAGGAAATATGTGCATATTTTAATACATATAAAGTATGTTCAGGAAGTAATGCTTATAATAACTATAACAAGACGGGTTAAACAGCCCATGAAAAGCTTTTTGACATTAACCTATGACTTACAAATGTCTATGAAATACATGAAATCCAGCAGCATCTATAGAGTCACGTGGCAGCACGGAGGATACAGTTTGTCTGGCTGAGCTGAGAGAAATAAGCTTTGGCAGCATATTGATAATGATCCTGCAGTCTGGCTCAGCACCCACACTTGACCAACAAAAGAAAAAAATGTACCCACGCACCCCTCCCCTTGCAGGGTTAATGGATGCATAGATTTTTTTTTTTTTTTTTTTGCCATCCAATTTATCTCATTCTTATTGGCATTACCCTTTTGCCTTGGTGCTCCGGCAGGGAGGAGGGCGGGGGCTGAGCGAAACACGAGACAGTAATGAGATTTCGCAGACGTTGCAGCATGTAGAATTTCTGATGATCATATTACACTTTGTCGATAACCAACAGAACGTATTAAATCAGGCCTTCTTGGCGTAGCACTGGATTGAGTGGCGTGATTACATGACCCACTTTTTTATGTGCTTTGTTAAAGTGGACATTTTTTCTATTCTCCAATCAACCCATGTGATTTGATTGTCAGTAAAGCATCACTCAATAATAGCGTCTCATCTATGAAGATAATATGGTGGTGACAGAGAGAAATATGACAGAAGCATGTGAATCAATTATAAACGCGCCTTCTTCTTGGCTCATGATAACAGCAAAGTTCCTAATTATGTTTCTCAAAGAGTGTTATGTAGGTAAATACAGAGCTGGCATGAACACCATAACTGGCTTCACATATTTCTAAACGATCATTAACATTTCCTCAACACAAAAATATTGCCTTTACATTACCTGATAATGCAAGGCCTCAGCTCATTGGAGGGTTGCAATTTATTGAAATTTAATCTGCGTAAATAACACAAGAGCGCTTCTGACACTAACATTGAGAATAAAATAACCAACAAACATTCAAATATTTATGCCGGGCTTTGATAAAAGTTGTACTGTATTTATAAGATCAAAAAAGAGAGAAGTTAGACTTGAACATTAAAAGATCTACTTTTAAAACACAGATGCTTTAAACACAAGCATACAATTCAATATTTTTACTTTATTAAACATCCTCATCATTAAAAACTGATTTGAATTATCTTCTTATGGCACCTTTAAACTACCCAACATCTGATTCTTCATTGCCTGGTGGTCCCACAGAAATCAAATAACGCCCGCTATCTGTCACCTACCAGACACATTGAAATAAGCAGGTAATATCTAGTGGCTTTTTACAGGCACATTACTGTAATAATTCTGGAGTGCCATGTATTGTTGAGAGGAGTGTTGTTGTGCTCATATTGCTCCCTGCTCCAATTTGACAAAGCCACTTAGGATCCTCCATGTTCACAGTCATTTCCACTTGGCCTCGAGTGGATTTAAAGCCACTGGAAATTAAGTGTGCAGGATGACATCATTATGCTGCATGTGTGTGTTTGTGTGTGTGTGTGTGTGTGTGTGTGTGTGTGTGTTTGGTCCTAAAGCAGGATTTTTGTGCCTGTTTGTGTATGAATCATGCCTGTGTGTTATTAGTCTGTTAAGTGTGTGTGTGTGTGTGTGTGTGTGTGTGTGTGTGTGTGTGTGTGTGTGTGTGTGTAACATAGTGAGGTCTGTGGATTTTTATAGAGCCCAGGCTCTTAAGGTGTGTAAATTCAAGTGTGGCCAACTCCATTACATCATGACGGATGAGTTAATCATATCAAAGTTTCATTGGATGAGTCATATGGGCACTAAAACCTGCTGGAATTCCAACTCTGAAGGTGGTACCATGTTATATTTGATCTAGATGCTCAATTAGACTTCAATATTACTTCAAACATTTGAACTCAGTGGTCACATTACAATCTTCATTAAAAGAATTCTACCTTTACACGTTTGACATTGTCAGAATTGTGTAAATGCAATTTTAGGTTTATTACTGAGGTCATAGTGAAAAGTTGTGTTGAAAAACAATGGCCTCTTGAGGCTCGCTCCAAAAGTGAGTCAATGCACATAGACCCCCATGTTAAAATGCCCAACCTTAAAGCAGAAATAAACATATTTACAGCCTTGTACAAAAAAAAACAGTTTTGGTCTCTATAGCTAATTTCCCTATTTATGACAACTGTGTGGGTTTAAGCTATAATAAGGCTTAAAGTTAGGTATTCTAGGTATGGCTGATTTAAGTGACAGGTAGATGCTGTCACAGGAGACCAACATAGATTGTAGGCTTAATTCTAACCCCTTATACAGTACCAGAATTTTAAGTCATGCAGCCACACCATTATCCAGTGCTTGAGTTTTGTCTGGCAATGCAAGACTAGCTGTAAACGGGTGGTCTCAGGCACTGCCAAAATGGTCGGAGTCAGGTCATGTCTTAGGGCGAATCCCCACGGAGATGTGTTTTCCTGTAACCGCACAACTTTTGTATCCTTTTAGCAGACCATCCACACTGAGGTGGCGTAATCAAAGCCTGAAAAAGGTATCTTCTGAAACTGGGTCCCAAAGTGGGTAGATCTGAAAAAAAACCTTGCATTGTTGTCTGTACGGCGAAGCCACATACTTTGTTAAACAATGAAGTCATTAAGTCAATGACGTCATTAAGTGTTAAAAAAAAACAACTGTAAAAAATGGCATTTGTCCTACATTTACAACAATTGTCTGGACAATATATCTCCAGACTGCCTTGATGTAATTTGAAGATAAGAGACTGCTGAAACACCTACTCCACCTCTCCTCGGTTGCTGCTGTCAGAACACTGCTGGTCTCCAAACACATTAGTTTATGTAGCCACCATGAGACCAATCCACTCTTAATTGGAAAGAGAATGTATTGCACTGGCTAACATCATATAACAACAGTAGGGAGCAAGTAATACTCTTATTTACGTCAACCACACAGAGAGCCATGCATTTGTCAATTATATATGACAAATTACATTATATAGTATAGTATTAAAGTGATTATAAAGGGAAACTGAGAATAGTGATAACAATGAATAGAGATAATGAATAGAATATGATATAGATAAGATGTAGGAGAATCTAGACAAAGCCAATCGTGCTGTTTGCGGCATCAGTCAACCAAGAGCACGATTGCCTTTGTCCAAACAGGGGAGAAACCTCAACCCTCCAAGAAATCCCAGGGGGGCCTGCTGACAACAGCTAGGGACTGGCAGGTCCTTGTTGACCTAGGGAGGCAGTTGCATTCCCAAGCATTATCGCAACCACAACACTCAAGCCATGCATGATCTTAATGTCCAGAGCCAACAAGCAGGTGGTACTCCTTGAGCTAACTGTCCCCTGGGAAGACAGAATAGAGGAAGTGCAGGAAAGGTAGAGGGCAGAGTGTGCCGATCGTGTGGCTGAGTGCCGGAGGAATGGGTGGAAGGCCTGTTGTGAGCCTATTGAGGTGGGCTGCAAGCGTTTTGCGGGTAAGTCCCTACACCGGGTCCTGGGGCTCCTTGGGATTTGTGGACTGCACAGGAGAAGAGCCATCAAAAACATCCCGGAAGCGGCTGAGAAGGCTTCACGTTGGCTCTGGTTGAGGAGGGGGCAGGCGTGGCGTAGTGCACTACCTGGACACAAGCTGGGGGACTGATCACCCCCGGCTGGGTCGCCCACATGAGGATGTCTGATTCAGACCCGCAACACCCTATGATCCCAGAAGAATCACTGATGATGTGTCCAGGTTGCACAATCAAGTATATTACAGTACTATTGCTCACAGAAGCAGTTTAATGATCAGTGTTAGTAATGTTTGCATTGTGACAGCATCCATCTGTATACAGTTTGTAAATGCACCATTTTTGCAAATAGAATAATCTAGATACCAACCAATTATTGGACAAACCTATCGAGGTAGAAGAAGCCAACATCCGTCTCATATCAAAATTGTGTCCAACAGAATTCATATTTCCACCTGGTATGAAATCCGCCTCTGTAAACATTGAACATATTTACTGTATCCACATCCATTTAGAGGTAATTTATTTCCCTTATAGATTGTCACAAAGTCAGAGAGGGAAGACAACAGATTGAACAGATCTTATTTGTTTCCTCCTGACAATCCAATTTTACAAGAAAGCGTTTATGCTTCAATTCATTGTCTGTCGGCCGGATATCTCAAACAAGTTTGAATGTATTTCTGTTTTCTGTGGTGAAATGTACACTTTAGACTGAGGAAAATAAAATAATTTGCTTTGTAGGAAAGAGCTACAGGCTCTGTGATTTCTGAATCCTTCCACACAGACATCTTTCATCTAGACATTACCTGGAGGAGCTGTATGTGAGAACATAAATGTCTGGATCAGTTGGACTGGACAATTAACTGACTTTACCCAGCCAGATTCCTAGCACAAAGTGCGTGTAGTGTCCAATTGAGCCTATGTGCGAATGCAGCAGGTCATTGCGTGGAGACTTCAGAGTGATCACATTGGCGTGTTGGTGACATTTCTGTAATGCCGCTTACGTGAAACTGGAAAAAAACAAACATCTGAGGGTGAAGATGAATGGCCATTTACACAAAGACGGCAGCTAAACTGTCTGAATGGAGAGATGACAAGATTCAGGAACTTATGTTCTGGTAAGGGCTGACGCTGAAATCATCAGACAAGTTCAAGGAATGGCAAGAGACTATGTTTTTAACCAGATTACAAACTGGCTACATGACCGCAACGTAACCGGTCTAACCGTGGCCTAAATCAAGTATCAAGTAGAGTATTGTTTAGTAATTGAGAACTCATCTGTCATAGATAATCTCCTGTTGTTGTGTTACCATGCCAAGAAACACATGCATGGGTTGCATGTGCATCTTTTTCATAGCTCCATTGTCAAAAGTCCAATTTTGGTAATTATGAAGGTCAGGGTGAATTTGTGACGTAAAATGGATCAGTCCTAGTAGAGGTTTAGAAGGATGAGGAAGACTATCATGACAAGACATCAATGTTCAAAAAAATTTATTTTTTGTTTGTTACTCACTTGTCAGTGTTTGTTTTTTCATCCAATTTATTTTATTTAAGTATTATTTGTTTCTTTTGCCTATTTGTTGACACTGATCTGTTCACAAAACACAATCCTATATATTTTATATCTGTGAATATACAGTGCAGCGTACAGCGTTTCACTTTTTCCACATTTTATTACGTTACAGCTTTATTCCAAATTGTATTAAATTAATCTCTGTCCTCAAAATTCTTCACATATTGCCCCATTATGACCACGTGAAAAAAGTTTTGTTGAGAGTTTTGAAAATTTATTAAAATTAAAAAACAAAGAAATCACATTTACGTAAGTATTCACAGCCTTTACCATGAAGCTCCAAATTGATCTCAGGTGCATCCTGTTTCCACTGATCATCCTTGAGATGTTCCTACAGCTTAAATGGAGTCCACCTGTGGTAAATCCAGTTGATTGGACATGATTTGGAAAGGCACACACCTGTCTATATAAGGTCCCACAGTTGACTGAGTGTCAGAGCGCAAACACCAAGCATGAAGTCAAAGGAATTGTCTGTAGACCTCAGAGACAAAATTGTCTCGAGGTACAAATCTAGGGAAGGATACAGAAAAATATCTGCTGCTTTTAATGTCCCAATGAGCACAGTGGCCTCCATCATTCGTAAATGAAAGATGTTTGGAACCACCAGGACTCTTCCTAGAGCTGGCCGGCCGTCTAAATTGAGCAATCGGGGGAGAAGGGCGTTGGTCAGGGAAGCAACCAAGAACCCGATGGTCTCTCTGTCAGAGCTCCAGCGTTCCTCCGTGGAGAGAGGAGAACCTTGCAGAAGGACAACCATCTCTGCAGCAATCCACCAATCAGGCCTGTATGGCAGAGTGGCCAGGCGAAAGCCACTCCTTAGTAAAAGGGACAAGGCAGCCCGTCTGGAATTTGCCAAAAGGCACCTGAAGGACTCTCAGACCATGAGAAACAAAATTATCTGGTCTGATGAGAAAAGATTGAACTCTGTGGTGTGAATGCCAGGCGTCATGTTTGGAGGAAACCCGGCACTGCTCATCACGAGGCCAATACAGTGCTCTTGACCTCAGACTAGGGTGACAGTTCATTTTTCAGCAGGACAACGACCCCAAGCACACAGCCAAGATCTCAAAGGAGTGGCTTCAGGACCACTCTGTGAATGTCCTGGAGTGGCCCAGCCAGAGCCCAGACTTGAATCCGATTGAACATCTCTGGAGAGATCTGAAAATGGCTGTGCACAGACGTCTCCCATCCAACCTGAGAGAGCTTGAGAGGTCCTGCAAAGAAGAATGGGCAAAACTGCCTAAAGAGGTGTGCCAAGCTTGTGGCATCATATTCAAAAAGACTTGAGGCTGTAGAGGCTGCCAAAGGTGGTTCTACAAAGTATTAAGCAAAGGCTGTGAATACTTATGTAAATGTGATTACTTTGTTTTTTAATTTAAATACATTTTCAAAACTCAACTTTTTTCACGTGGTCATAATGGGGCATTATGTGTAGAATTTTGAGGACAGATTTATTTAATACAATTTGGAAAAAGGCTGTAACGTAATAAAATGATGAAAAAGTGAAATGCTGTGAATACTTTCCGGATGCACTGTATGCTGATATAATTTCATAATTAGTTTATATAATTGTAAAAGAGTATTGACACAAGATATAATGGATGTATCATTTTCTTTGGCTCAATAAAAAAAGAATTGAATATTAAATGGATCAGTGAAGAACTCCTTTTTATTTTCTGTTTTTTATTGTATGCTGTGCAGCAGCTTGGAGTTCAATTCGTCAAACACTAAACACGTCAGCTGGATGTATCTGATGGCTCTGGCCTACCACAGCACATCTCAACTCTCAGGTCTGAGCCTCCCGGGCACATAAACAAACCCTTCACAATTTACACTCTGCAATGCCCTGACCCTGCATTACTGACTCTATCCAGCCAACATCTGCTGCTCAGTGAGTCAGCTTCCTATCAGCCGCTGTGGCTCGAGTCACTCTGGCATCCAGGAAAGAGTGTTAGGCAGAGATCCCCCCCATAAGCTTAGCAAGAACTGCTGATCTCATCCAGCTACTCTTTTGTTTCCAGTAACAGTCAAGTTGAGATAGTGTGTTTCAGTTTCTGAGGAACGGTGGGTGCTGTGTGTGTGTGTATTCACTTTTGCCTTGGCTGTGATGGTGGGAGTGAAGGAAAGTTAAGCTTCCACTGAAATTTGACTAAAAGTAATATTGTTTGCGTCATAAATCACATTACAGCTTGGCTGTTTAGAAGCATTTGTGGTTTAAAAGCCTGAACCTGCTTTAACCTTTTCATATTTCTGTGCTTCAGCCATTGAATGGAGCATTGCCTTGCAAAGCTGACTGAAAAGGTACATGCTTTGTGAAAGGCTGAAAAGCCAGAGTACTCAACATGGAATTCAAGCAATTTGAATACCACAAGACATTTATTAGCAGTGTGGGAGGCAGAAGACCATTCAAACAGAAGCTTTCATAAAATGTGCTGGATGGATTGGAAATGCAAAAAATAACAAACTAATCAGTCTCGCAGGAGCTGGAAAGGTACTCTGAGCTCACATAGAGGATTTAGTTCCATATATGAAGCCTGCATACAGATGTCCATTTTTAGACACAGCACTGTATATGCAGAGAGGTTGTGCTTGGCTAAGATAACCCAAATAGGAATTGTTTATAGAAGCTCTGCAGTACTGATTCAATAAAAACGTACATCTATCCCTCCTGCCACTTTATTAGTAAGAAACTACCCAAACCGCAACAAACAAAGGATCTGCAGAGCTTCACATAGCTGAAAAGCCCTGCCAAGCTTACTGGCTGACGTGTTTCACTCAAATGTCACTACAGCAAACTCTCCCCCCCAGCTGAATTTCTGCTACGTCAGATTACAAAGTCTTCACTTATTGTGACCTAGAGACCTATTTGACAGTGATGCTGTCTTCTTCCTTTGAACCGTGGAGACTCTAGGTACATCTTGGCTAAATAGACCTCTAACCACAACACTGTTGCACGCGTTTTCCCTCTCAGTGGGCAATTATCATGCCCCGATGAACACTGACTGAACAGAGTATCAGATAAATTACATGAAAGCAGAAAAACACAAGAGTAACCAAGTAAAGTTAAAACCATCATACAACCTTTTTCTCCGGCAGAGTATTGGGACTTCCTAACAATAGTGTCAGTGACAAAACTGACCTCAATGTTCTTAGATATAGTATTGTTTTAATCCAGGTGATTGAGTTTTCTGTACTGTATACTGTAGGTTCAGCATTGATGAATCATATCATATAAACAAGCTTTTACTACCTACTATAGTGCCTCCTCTTTTATAGTTATGATTAAACATTTCCAGTTTTGTGTCCATCCAAGTCTCGAAAGTGATCCAGTCACTTGTCTAATGAGCAGGACTTTGACCTCCTGAACCCTGAATACCCAGAATAACTATCCCTCTTTTCCACTATTGTCTCCCATACCCACATGAATGGGTTGGTAGAATCTCAATAGAAAAGTTGTGCAATGAAAATTGTACCTGAAATTGCATATGTTTGACACATAGTCACACAATGTATTAATGAGATGAATCATCACATGAGAAGTAAAGTGCATACAACAAAAAGATAACCGAGTCAAAGATGTGCAGTATGACAACATGTCAAAGTGGAGACTAAATTATGGAAAGGAATGGAAACCATGTAAACACATCAACATCAACAACATCTGAAAGGAAAACAGGGATGCAACATATCAACATTGTGTTTTGTGGGTTACCAATGGAGTGAAATCTTCTGTGTCGTACACAGGAAGTTTCAATCATTAAATATCCATTAAGCTCAGCCCCTCACAATCTCAGCATTCAACAGTGATGTAAAACATCAGAGGCAGAGTTAGTCTGGGTCACTAAGTCTCTTTCCAAGTACCGCTCAGTTACTGTAAGCATGACTAAATCCCTACCAGAGAGATACCAACAGTAAGTCCCTTTGGCCCGTCTTCACAGGAAAAGTTCCCCAAAGCCTCATACTCCTCACTGGGTCTCAGACATGTGTAATTAGGTATAAAATACAGCTGTGTGTAAGGTGGGGTGGGACTGGGACGCTGTCACACCGAGGGGAGCCAGGGCTCAGGGCCGTAGAGCCTTGAGCTGCCAGTGCACAGAGACAATTAGGTCCAAATGAAAAATTGATTTCCACTCATACTGAATGGATGTTAAAACAAAGCACGTAATAAATACCATCTGGTGACAGGCGGGAGTGCTGGCCACAGCAGACGAAGCCCCTTGTTAGCCTCGGCAGCGCCAGCGTATCGACCGCTCGTGGTGACAAAGGCGACTCTAAACGGGGCCTAGAAGATATATAATTCAATAAACATATCAGAAGGCCTTAGATTGTATGTGGCAACATGGGCATACGGGTGCCACCTTCAATTTGTTCCTGTTGGTTGGTCTGTTGGTAGCCTGCTGACGATTGATGGAGTGAACATGAAGCTTGCATGGATCAAGATATTGAGTTATGCACCGAGGTTGCGCCGTGTTGTTTGAGGCAGGATCACACAGGATATGAAGTTATGGCGTGATGTGCTGAGATCCAACAGCAATTTAAAAGCGCTTACTCTTATGGGCTGCTGAACATGTTAAAAGTCAATAATGGGGACCGTTTCACAAAGAATTTAATACCTTAAAACACAGTTTTGGATAGAAAATCATTTTATTTTCACTGTCTTACTGTATGATAAATACATTGTGTATCAACCTCATTCAGCCCCTCAGTGAATCACTCACTTTAACTCAAGACCCCATCATTTTTTATAGCTGCATCAAAAAGGAAACATTGTAAATGTCTTGTGCTTCATTTTATACTCATTTCATTAATATTCAGCCTGCTGTATTTGGTATGTTGGAAAATGTGCAATCTGCACTACGATTTAAATTTAGTTCTGTGTGGTTTAGCGCATGGTGTTGGCTTGTAATTAGGTTTGAAAAGGTTAAAGTAACTGGCTCACTAAATGGAGTGCAGCCATCATTAATGAACCCCCTATGCTTTTCCTGCTTGTACAAGTCAAAATGTCTGCCATAGGTGTTTTTACTTGTAGCAAGTTATATTCGTGTGTCTCAGTAAGCAATGACAATGTGATCATGAGAGAACATGCACAATACCCTGAAGCAATAGCAGGTAAATGGCATTTCAACACCACAATGTCTTTCTAGAAAAAAATGCCTATGAATTGTAGTTGATCTTTTTGTAGAGATGCTAATACCAAAGCTGAGTAAAGCCTCAAGGGTGTTTTTGTTTTTTTGCTATCTTGTGACACTGATTTGTTTATTTGAGTAGTGTGGACACTATATTTTCCAATCAGATCTTGGCCACTTTCATATGGTCTGATACATATCTGGAAACAGATACATATCTGATTACAGTTCATGCAACCACTGTGAGAATGGTCAGATCAGACTTCATGTGCATTTTTCAACATCATGCTTTACTGAGCAGGCACAGATCAGAGTGTTCTGCCTAGTCCCTCCCTACTGTTCTGTGGCTAGTCATTACAGTACTCATTGCCTCGAAGCGTCCTTGTGATTGGATGTGATGCAGATATGATTGACAACTTTGTTCAGCTCTCTATAGCTTGCTTATACCACCATACCTTCAAGCTACACTGGATACAGAACCAAAGTTGTCACTCATCAGATGATAGCGATAAGCTTTCCTACACACATGTCTACAATGTTTTATGTTGCTGTTCTAATGCGCATGTGAGTGGCGTTATTGGTTTCAGGGTAGAAATTCATTCGTACCATGGACACACTATTGTCAGATGTGGGTCACTTCAAACAATATTGTGAACAATAGACAAAACGGTCGGACCTGGGGGTAAAAAATCAGGATTTAGCATTAAGTTCTGTAATGTGAACGTAGCCTTATGCTGCTAGGTAGAGGGCAGGTTGAGCTATTACCTGAGTAAAGCCCAATCAGGTGAAGTAAGTAAAAAACACCTGTGAGGGTGAACTGTGGCCCTTTAAAATATTACTACAATCTTCCACTAACATTACCAAACTAGAGTGTCCATGTGAATATTGCAGCAATAATTAAGAAAAAAAGATTAGTGGTATTTGATGTTTGCAGATTTGAACGGTTTCCTTGGGAGGAAGGACAAAAATTGGGCCAATAATGTCATAACAGGTGTTTTTAAATGTGTACAGTGATGTTTGTAATGTAGACAGAATGTCTATGTGAGAGCACGTTGTAAAGAAAAAAATAGATTCACCTGCAGTCTTTGGGTTTTCTGTTAGGAAGATCAAGGACCAGCAGTTGTCAACTAGTGTGTCATATATTTACAGAAAAAAATAATTACAGAGAACCATATTCTCTTTGAAAAATGCTCCAGTGAAGCTACACAGGTGTTATCGGACACACTTGAGGCTTCAATGTGTGAAAAAGGAATGAGAAGCAAAGAAATGTTGGTTAAAAAAATCTGTATAAATCTAAAGATCTTCGTAATGTAGTCCCTTGGTAATATTGGATTAAATTAAGAAAAGAGAAAAGGGGTCAGCATGTCAAGGATAGCTGTTTATCCGCTGACAATTCTCTGTTTAATTCTTCACATCAAAAAGCTCTTGTCTTTGTGGCAACGCTGTGTTGTCACTCTGCAAATTGAAGAGGGTCCTCTTTTAAGAATCCATCCTTCACTGAATCTAAGGAGGGATTTCTCCCTTGAAGCGATGCAGAAGACTGTGATAGCATCACTAATCTTAGAGGGCTTTGTATGCACTTAGTATACCTCGGTAAATCAAAAGTGAGCATAGAGCTTCAGAAGAGAGGTATGGAGAGAGAAAGAGAGAGACAGAGAGAGACAGGCGGGAGGAAATAGCAGAGAAACAGGACAGACTGACAAAGTAAGTAAGGGAGAAACAAAAACGGACACGGTACAGATACCAATTAGACCTATGGGAGGGAAAATTACAGAGTGAGATGTTGTAAAACACAAATTACAAATTGGGTGAATGTTTATTTTAAGGAGCCTTTGAAAAGTGTTGGCACAATTGAATTTGTGGTCAAGCATCTAAAAAGCCTGCGTGACAACCAAAGACAGATTCAGTGACAAACAGTAGTTAGAAGAACCCGTACGGATTGAGGATAATTGGGTTAAAATCAGAAACATTCATATTTCAGCAATTAAATATAATTTCTATGCAAATAGTCAGAAGGGAGTGCTGAAATCCTGGAAACATTCGTCTCAAGTTGAGTGCTTTTACTGGCACAATAATGAGTGAAGCAGATAAACAAAAAAGTAAGAAAACACAAC
Source organism: Echiichthys vipera (assembly GCF_963691815.1). NCBI lineage: Eukaryota > Metazoa > Chordata > Actinopteri > Perciformes > Trachinidae > Echiichthys > Echiichthys vipera. Next base: position 4,617,867 of record NC_139840.1, on the reverse strand, counting down.
AACAGAGAGGAAAAAATGCCTCTGAACAGATGAGATAATAATCCCATCTCATCTTGTAACTAACAGAGAAGAGAACACTATATCTGCAGCAAATCCATGTGTCTAATTTAACACTGTTTCTTTGCTTTACTTTGCTCCACGGTGCGACTACTGAGGAAGACCCTTTCACCAAACCCTTTGAACATCTGTCCATTTTAGTTTGCTGGATGTTTCATTTTACATTTGTTAATATCTGTAATATATTTGCTAATATATTTTCTAATATTTGCATTGAAAGGAGCCAGTTGAGGTGGTTCAGGATCGTCTAGTAAGGATGCCCCCTGGGCGCCTTCCTAGAGAGGTGTTCCAGGCACGTCCAGCTGGGAGGAGGCCTCGGGGAAGACCCAAGACTAGTTGGAGAGACTATATCTCCACACTGGCCTGGGAACGCCTCAGGATCCCCCAGTTAGAGCTGGTTAATGTGGCCCGGGAAAGGGAAGTTTGGGGTCCCCTGCTAAAGCTGCTGCCCCCGCGACCCGACCCCGGATAAGTGGGTGAAGATGAGATGAGATGAGATGAGATGAATATCTGTAAAGCAAACCGCCCCCGGACCAACTATTTGAAATATGTATTTGAGACAGGAAAAAATGCAAAAGGTACAGTTGCTGTATGTTTACTGACACACAGAATTTATTTGATAATGCCCCCCAAAGTTTTTTTGATCTTCCTTGAATTCCCAGTGGCCTGAGCCAAAGAACCAAGCAGTTCCCGTGGCTACTGTTTGACAGAAGCCAAGTGAGAGAAGCAAGAAAGCAACAGAAAGGAAAGCAAACACCAAGTGCTGTCGCAACCAAGTTTAAAAGGCAATAAAGAAGTTCTCTTCTCACTCCCTGAAACTGAACAGAAATGCATACCCAAGCACAAACTCACCAGTACAAAACTGAGAGACAAACTAATTTGCAATGTTGATGTCCAGTGTTGCGAGTGGCACAGCGTGGCTATTTAAACCAGGATGCTGCGACTTGATGAACACATTGTTCCGTATTCTACGAATGACAAAGTCTTGGGATCGCAAATCAAAACCATGTCTTTAATTCCATTTTTCCCTCAAAAAGTGGGAAAATACTTTAAATAGTGCATTTTTCGGCATGAAAAGAATCAAATTTGGTGTAAAAAAGAAAGCTTCAATCCCCACAAATGTACTTCCTTTGAGATACAATGATGAGGATTTTCTCATGATGACGATCTCGTCGTCTCAGTTAAAGTTAACATGACTTAATCACATGTAATCCATTTGGTTTACAGAGATGCGGACACCCAATGGCACTGTCAGAAGCATATAGTGAATGGGAAACTGACATTTTTCAACTGGCTCTGTGTCACTGCAGCACAGGTACATGCGGTACATTTTTGCGTCATCCGGCGAACTTTTGCCAGCAGGTGAACTGGGAGCTCTGGGCACTGGCAGCACAGAGGGAGGCCAGGCGCTGTTCATCTGCATGTGCTGCTCACACTGCAGTGACAAAAGCTGGGTTTCCATGCATGTATCATGATTTTGATTGAATCTGAGAAGATTTTCAAAAGACAATGCAATTTAATGCCTTTTCCCATTCACTACCATTATGCAAATGTTAGCAGTTGGTTCATTATTAAGCAGATAACCAGCCAGACAACATTTATACCACTGCAGGAAAAGAGGAAGCAACAAGATGACGTAATTAAAACAGTTCCAGTAAACCAGTGTAGAAAACCTCACAGAAATATGACATTTTTTGTTTAACGTATTTCGCCCCCCTTGCCCTACTCTTGTTCTCTCTCTCTCTGTGTTTGTCAGAGCACAAATGAGACATGAATTAACAGGCTGTCAGGGTGCCCTTGGCCCTCCCCGCTGCAGGGGGAGAGCGGGCGGCGGCCTTGGTGGCTGCTGTGGCTCGAGTATAGCCAGCTGAATACAGGCCCCACCGCAGGCAGTCACAGCTGGCTAGTCTGTCAACATTTATTCGCTAAATCTGTTTCCATTGCAGTTTATCACATTTTGCTTTAATCAATTTGCCAACTTTTGCACCTCAGCCAAGAGTAAAAACCTTTTTGCGATATACCAGGATTTTTTCGACTGTTTCCATTCAGGGTTTTTTAATTCACAAAGTGAAAATGTGCATTAAAACAGGTGGATGGAAACACACCTAAAGAGACGTTTAAAAATGGACTTAATACAGGAAAATAATCGTGCTTAGCTTCTTTCGAGCTATCAAACACATGAGAAATGCCTATGAACGTCCTGAGATCCTCTGAACTCTAACCCGGAATTTCACATATCCCACAATCAGTAAGTTCTTTATCGTATAGCAATTTGACTTACTTGCATTTTCTTTTAGACATTATCTTTTTTAAACAGCCTCTAAATGATCATACGTACTGTTTTTGTTGTTTATGTTTTTGGAGCATAATCACAAAAAACCCCTGGAGGGATGAGTTATTAGTAGATATAAGTCTGTATCAACAGTCGGAGTCAATAATGGCCAATCATATCAGCTCATTTCATCCCTTTTAAAAGCAGCAGCGGCGTCATCCAGTGCAACTGGAGATATTTATGGTTCCAGGAAAACAAGAGACAACAGTGTAAGGCAGGAAAAATACACTGATAGAATTCAATATTTATGACATATCCAAATGTAGAATATTTTTATTGCCATTGATGGTGCATTATGTTGCAAGGGGACTTTAACGGTGCCAATTTTACAGATTATCTAAATTAGAGACACCTGACTTAATGCTCACATGGGATGTTGAGGGTGTGTATACAACCCAATAAATCAGATCGGCTGTCTGCCTCCCAAAACTATGTGCTCATGGGTATTTAATAAAATACATATTTTATTAATCCATCTAGGAGGAATGTGGGTGTAGTCAGCTTGAGGATGACATGAATATAACCATGATTCTGACGGGTAAACAGACCCTATTCTCACTTAATGGGCACTTATTCTTGGTTTACTGTTGTGACTTTTCCAAATTTGCAGCATAAGTCAAATCCGCTGGTACATGTAGGGCGTCATTTTGTGTGAATTGAATGTAGAAAAAGTGGTCTCTCACAAAACCACTCCGAGGGCTCCAGATGACTTGGATCACCCTGATGATTAAGGGCTTGCAGCTGTGAGTTGGTGGGTGGAGTTAAAGATATGAACAAAGGCTCCTGCAGTGGAGACATTAGGAAACAATGAAGAAGGTTTATGAATCTTAAATGTTCCCATTTGCAACAATGATGAAGGAAAGCAGGAGAAATATGTGCATGAAATAATATACACTTCATGATTATCCACACAAGTCACTTGGCTGTTTTAACTACAGTATTTTAGTATTTCTTGATTTTGATGAAAGAGGTTTTTGTGTATAGCAATAAAACTAAAAGATAATACTGGCATGAACAGAAAACATGTCTACATTACGGCGTAGCGGAGTTTGCCTGGGCTGATGTTAGACTGCCAGTCCAGCTCTGCTTTTTAGTCCAAAACAAAATTAATTGTATTATACTTACATTACATTATTGGGCTAGGAAGCATGCAAACTCTATGAAATTGTATACTGAATAGGGACATGATGTGTTAATGTATTCTATCTTATTAAATTGTACAACATCCTGGTAAATCCATGTTAAATCAAAACGTGTTTTGTGTGCACGTTTGTTTTTCACATTTGAAGCTAGAGGTTTTCAACTATCCTGGGCCCATTTTTCCACTTATGTAATGAATCATTTTTACCCAATAAGTTCTCAGCTATAATCTCTTCTTCCAATGGATTTCTGCTGGTATTTTGCTTTTTCAAAATGTATCATATCAAGACGATTTCAGAAATTTATGAGGGTTGTGACATGTTTTCCTACACTGTGCTGTAAACTGGGACTTTCACCCATAGAGGCTTACTGCACCATGTTTAGCCCAATGCAGAGAGCTGTTTGTCTATAAAACTGTGATCTGCCTACGTACGCCACCCTTGGATCTTCACGTGTCACCTACCTCACTTTACTGGACCGTAGCTGACTACTTGCACCTTACACCATAAATCTCATCAGGGACCCAAAAACTTGCTTTTACTGTCGTTTATTGCACTACTCTACCTCACATTTCCTTACACGACTTATATTTATGCTGCTATTATTGCACTACAGTACATGTTTGTCATTGCTCTATACGTGTTGTATCTTGTTCTGTACCTATTTTTGTATCATGTGGCTGGCACCTTATGTTTCATTCATTTTGTTTTGCACTAGGGACCAGGGAAACACAATGTTGTTTATCTATGTAATGTTCTGCGCTGTATACACGAGGATGACAACAAAGTCTGTCTTATCTTATATGTCATCTCATGGGAAGACGAGTTTGGCAATGAACCTGCGTGACAGATAATTCATTAATGAGCTGGGGACAGAGACGGGGGCAGAGTTCCCAGCACCAGCGGAAGATGCCGGAAATGCCCTCAGGTATATGACAATGATACTGAGTATAGGATAACATGTTTGTGACAGAGACTGACAGACAGAACCGTGGGGCATGATGGGAGAGATGTCTGCACACTCGTACAGGAGGGAAAATCCAACAGCTGTTGGTGTGAAGCCTATTATTAGCCTGCTGTAAAAAAAACATTTTTTGCTTTTTTGTAATAAATTAAATGTACCTGTAAAAACCTGAGGAATCTACTCAATGTAAATCCTTCTTTAGCTGCTCAGTGTTTTTCTTAGTTCCACTTTGCTATGTTTTAGTACATTTTAAATGTCGCTTTTGGTCCTGGCATCTAAACCAATAAATCAAATTGCTACCCAGGGACGGTAATTTGAACTGAGATGTAATATCACGCTGAGTCATCTTGCTCTTGCCAACAGGAAATACCTGCATTTGGCAATTTGAGTAAAATCCCATCCAAGCTGCATTTGTCCTTCTGTGAAGTGCCAGGAAATTATGAAACACAAGGGTGCTCTTACCGCATGTGAACGCAGCCCTTTCAGAAGTTAATTACAGTAGGTTGTTGCAGCATCATGGGAAAAACAACACACAGGACAATTGTGTCTCATTATGGCTGCAGTGAGATGTGTTTGAACTTGTTTTGGCACCCATAGGGGCAAGTGGGTGGGGGGGTTGGATCATTGCTAATTTCTGACTTGGATCATGTAACAAAACACAAAGGACTTCTCAAGAATTATGTTGTTTACTTTAAGGTCTGTCGTTTTTTTCCATTTCTTTTCCAAAGATTGTCCAACAGAGAACTGATCACCAAGTGATGTAATGGGAGGCCATCATACGCACCCCGCAGTGTCCCTGCTGTGATGTACCAATTCTTTGGAAGTTAGCTCACTGCCATTAAAGTCAGTCTAAGTAATTGCAGATATTGGATGTGACCAAAAGAGGAGTGATAGTCCTGAGGCAATATTTGTACATTGCTCAAGCCAGAGCCAGAAATCAATTGAAAACATTTCTCCTGTGCATCACCCTTAAAAAAAACCCTTAAACAACTTGTTCCCACACACAATTCCACAGTTAGATAGGACAAACAATGTGTGTATGTTAGTTCTCGTAAGAAGTGTTCATAATTACAGAAAGAACATTGCCATAACTGAGGTTGATGGATTGTAGGAGAGCTCTGGAATGAGGCAAAGTGTCCTGCATCTTTTTTCACTTGTTCCCAATTAGGAGAGTGTATGCATCTGTCCAGACAAAAGGCACCATTCTTTTTTTTGGAGCACCTTTTTTTGCAGTCACTTTGAGTGCTAAATCTCTGAAACTCTCTGCTAAACTGTGTCGTCACTGTTGCTCATGTTCAGAAAGCTCACAGCAAAGACGAGAAAATCCCAGAGCGGATAGGGACAAACACTGAAGGTTGCTGGTGGGTTAACTTTGTATCGCTTTTGTCACATTACATGTTGTTAGCTTGTGTAAGCTGTGTAGTCAACCCAACATGTTAACGCAGCATTAAGAAAGCTACCTAGCAGGGATAAAGCACTCTCCTGCTCCATTTTGGTCCTTGATCTCACAGGCTGAATACCTTAAAAAGGAGCATGATCGCCCTTTTTGCTTTCAGATTTTGAATGCCTCTTTTAATTTTAAATCTCTTCTATCTCTATATATATTTGTCTATATTTGTCTATATTAGTGAATATTAGTTATGTGACTTATAGCCTCTATCAATCTAAAATCTAAAGGGCAGTTGTATGCTGCACAGCCAGGCCCGGCCTGCACTCACTTTACTTCAAAAGATCCAGGCCAAAGCACGATTGGTCCTTGCTTGTACATAGTCAACCCTTTGAGCTTTTGTTTTGTCCGACTGCTTTTTAATATTTTCAACTTATCAAACATTCCACCTCGGCCTCAGACCACCACGAAGCCTTCGGATGCAAAGATCTTGTCCTTGTACATTCCAGTAGGAAATCACAAGTCTTTGAGGACAAACTGATATTTCCATCTGGGAGACATAGCGGTGTAGTCTGCTCAGGGAGGACAACAGGAGCACCTCCCTGCATGATTCTGATTTTATGTGACAGAAGTCTATTACAGCTTGTATAGACTAGAAGCATTTACTATCTATTCACTGCTGGCTACTCCCTTAGCCATACACCAAACATGACTATCAGCTGACACATTCGGGTTTCATGGCAGAATCACAGGTTCAGTCAGCAGTGTGGTTCAGTCTCAACAGCATTTACTGTTTGACTGTAAGGCAATTGCTCTTATTTTAATTCTAACAGTGTTCACACATTCGAAAGATTGTTTTATCCCAGAAAACTGTGAAATTCAAAAACTCTCATAATGCACTGCTAGGAGTAACCAAGTGTTGCTACAGTCATCCATTGTACTGGTCACCTCCATGAAATTAGTTGTCCGACAGTTGGATATTTTGGATATTGCAAAGAGTTTGTGTGCAGGAATAATTAATGAGATATTAGTTTTGAAAGAGATCTGGGATTTCTGCCAGAGATGATTTTTACATGGCTTTAACTATGAAACAGATGAAGATGGATGCTTGATCCAAATCGGGTGTGGAGGTTTACAGGCTGAAGAAATCAGTGTAGATTGATAATTAATTGATAGGAATCTTGTTTTTAATCTTGGGTGCACAGTATGATGAATTGTGCAGCACTGACAGCCTTGTGTGTTCCTTCTTTTATCTACTGTGCCTTGTTTGTGTGTGTGTGTGTGTGTGTGTGTGTTACTATTAAGAAATTGTCATTTGAAATTATCATTTGCAACAGTCCGTCATCAAAATAAAACAGCGGTATAAGTCCATTGTGAACGTAGCTCAAACAACCTAGTCGGTTGTTTAAAAGAGATAAGCAAAAAGCACTATCGCCAAAACGATGCATTACAAGTCATTTGGCGCACCTCCAGTGCTCTGTTCCGCGAGGACGTCCGCCAAACAGTCTGCTCATTTACACCAACAGTGCAATGGACCAACCTCAGGAAATTCTTAATTTTGATTACATACTGTTTTCTGCACCTCTTGCATCACTGAAAACCCCACAATTGGTGAAATGAATGTAGTCAGGGTTATTTTTACTCTGGCAGGGAATAAAACCTTGGTGACTACAAACGTACAGTTCATCCTCTGGTACATAAAACATGCTTTATGGAGCATAATCTAATAAAAGGTGGTTTATGCTATTTTTCTAAACATGACAATGCAAAATGCAGTTTTTCATTTTTAAAATCTCACAAACCAGACTATGACGTTATCTGTCAACTATGCAGGATATGAAACCATGTCTGAACTTTAATGTGCATGCAAAATCAGAGCCTTCATCTTCAGTCATGTGCAAATTCTTGTATAACTTTGGCTGATTTTCATGTGATGTATAATTTGCCATTGCATTTTATGGTTTAAAGAACCATTAAGTGACTTGTTTTTTTCAAATTTACATTGAATGGAGTGACTGTACATTGTGAGGTAGTGTTGAACACACTCATTTCAGCAGCTCTACAGAATCTGCGTGTGTTTGCCTCTTTTAGCGAACTGTTGTAGTTCTTGACTAAATTTAGATCTGAAATTGCAGATAATCAATTTCCAGCAAACAAGCTCAGACAAGCCAAGTGTTTGCTTTCTGCCCAGAGGGAATTTTGAACTTCTCTTTAACATCACATTAATTCATTTATTTAGCTGAGGCTTTCATCCAAAGTGACTTCAACCATGAAGATATTACCCAAAAAGTCAAAAAAAAAAGAAGCTAAATGTATGCATACTTTATAATTTGGTAGGAAGAGCTTCAAACATACTTGTACAGAAAAGAAGTCATACTTTAGTCATTCCTTCATCGTGCGGGTGGTAGCGACAGAATCAGATATTATAGCTCCCTGTTTTGACTCTCTAGTCTTATTGAGAATCAGAAGTGACATGGAAGAACATACAGAGCAGGTGACAAGAGTCGTTCTGACCCAGTTTGTGAATATGTGCCCCTATATCTACTGTCTACACTAGATGGGACAGGACTGAACAGGAAGTCAACTGTATGTCATTAGGAAAAATAAACACAATGACTGTATCTAACTGTGTAAATCAATATCAATTGCATAAATATCTCCTGCCTGTTAAATCCTTACCTGTAGGCCTATTTTGCTCCGCACTCTTCCTGGTTGGCTTAACTGCAGTAATGTTGTCTTTTGGCTGGATGTTTATGTTGGCTACGAGCGGTGCCTGACTGTGGTCAACACCAAAATAATGTTACAAAATGATCAGTATTTATGTGATTTATGACTATAGCTAAACAACCGTTCGTAGTTCTGGGACTCACTATCCTATAGCCAGACCTGCTTTATATTAGATGCCATTAGACTCGAACTTTAAAGTTTTTATTCATTTCTTTCTTTCTTTCTTTGGTCACTTAAAAGTTGTGACGATGCTTACCTTTTTCATTTAATTGAAAAATTATAAGTTTTATTAAGTTTTACCCCAGAATGTAACTATTAGGTTGGGAAAAAACTTGAATACACTTAAGTCCATCAATAGACACAGAACTCGTAATGTTACCCCAGTCTGCTGTTTCCTTTCTTTTTTTACTGTTGGTGAATATATTTCATTGCTCTAGCTGTGGTCAGTGAGGAAACTAATCATATCTGAGGTTGATGACATAACTAACCAACATCTGATATTGTAAAAAAAAAAAAAAAAAAGCTCAATAACAGACCTATCGATGTAACATTGATTGCAATAAACACGTTTTTTTTGTGCAAAGCTAAAAACTCTGCATGTCTGCAAATACATTTTTTACTGCAGGAGATGGAATAGAGCAAAATAGAGCTGAATCAAATAGAGTGGAGTATATATGCTTGCACACACGTGAATCATTCCAATACAAGTATGACTATGTGCATCAATGTGCAAAGAGGGGGGTGGAAGATGGCTGCAGGACGTTGAGAGGGGCTGACAGCACCAGCAGAGCAGCCTGCAGCGTACTGTACATGAATTAGCTTGCATCACAAGTCTGCACAGGGGAACCAGTTCACACTATCAGAGTCGGGGCAACCCCCCAGGTGACAAGTTGATTTGTTTCACACAATACAAATGACCTGGTTTGTCTAATACCCACTGACAAATGCACCCTCCCCCTACCACCACCACCACCACCATTAACACATAAAGCACTGGTTTAGTTTTTGGACAAGGAGATGGTGAAGGAGAAGTGTTTAGATGGCTTCAATTTCATAACTGGCTCATTTGGTAAGAGGTCACATCAGTTCTGAACAGTGTTGTTCATATTATCTATTCAGTATTCTTTTATATCATATCACGCAGCCATTTTATTCTGTCAGTTTGTCACCATGTTTGTGCACCAATGTAGACAACCTGCTGCACTCAACGTATTCACTAAGGAATCTAATTGTAGTTGTAAAAACTGAAAATGATTCATATTACAGGGCGATAAAGGAGTGCACTCGAGTCCAAGTGCCGATCAGGCAAACAGTGAAAGGGACAACTGCAGACCGACTGAGCCAAATCTCATGCCTGTCAGAGACGTAGTGGCATGTCAGTTCCTGCACTGAGTCTTTCTTTTTTTTCTCACAGCAACACCTCATCCAGAGTTTCTCAGAGACATGCAGGCACAGGCAGACAGGCCCATATTACACCATCGCTAATGACAGAAGTTGGACTCAAGCCATGGGAAAAATAACTCTGTAGCACTTTATTGTAGCAGTATTCCAGCCAGCCAACATGTGCATGAAGTAATCATTCCAATTCTCATAAAGGGCATATCTGCTCAGGTGTGGCCTGGTTTGGTCTGCACTTTCCTATCATGTGCTGCGATACAATAGGGATTACCCAAAAGAATGGTCCCCTTTTCATGAAGATTGTGAAAACACTTCTGACACAATCTTCTGTGGTATTCTGCCTGTGTAGAAAGAGAGACTGGATCTGGTTCGCTGAACATTGTTCGGAGTACATATTAGAAAACAGCTAATTTTTGCTGTTTTAATAAAAATAACATTGACTAAGACTTAGACTTAAACTTAGACTTATCTTCATTGATCCTCTGGGATGACCCCCGCAAGGAAATTAAGATTCCAGCAGTGGTCTCCAGTTGCTTTTGACTGAATTTGCTTTGGGGATATCCGGACAGAGAGAGGAGTGCCACCTACTGCAATTTAAATTTAAAGTTCTTGCTGTTTTCATAGGCAGAATGTCTCCTCTCTGAACAATGCACAAACACATCAGCAAAGACTTCAAATCAACAAAACCAGACAAAATTAAAATACATGTACATTTTCCTTTTACAATGATTTTGAACATTAAAATTCAAGGCTGTTTCCCATGTGATCAGGTTCCATTCACACTGAATTACTATCTGTGTCAAAAAAATGTATTTGTCAGATATTAATGCAAATGATTTTTATTTGAACATAGAGCGTTCAGCTGTGAATGAGAAAATGTGCCGATATCCCATTAAAATCATGCTGGGTGCTGTCACACTGATGTTCCATTATTCACCGTCTACAGAGCAGCTCATGTTTGTCTCGCAATGACATCACCACGACTGTCTGTTGCTTTGATGAGATTACGGCTAGATAGAGCTTTGAAATCACCTCAGCAGAATATGTGACGTATATTTCACGGTGGATTTCTCTTTATAATTTGCAGCTTTGACTGATGCGGATCAAGTTTTTCACCTAAAACTTGTCAGCCATAATGAGCTGTCATGTAGCCTGGGGCTGAAGTACAGCTGAAGTGAGGCCTCTGCAGGCAGCTGAAGAAGCAGACGAAGAGTTTCACCCAAAAAACAAAAAAAACTTCTTCTGGAACTTTTAGTTTTGAAATATTTATACTTCGTTTCCTAAATCAGTATGACATCCCTCAGCTCAGCTAATGACTATCATCCCATCACCTGAAACACTGATAAAATACTGTATACCATAATTATTGGCACTTCCACGAAAAAGTTAGTTGGCAGCAAATAAAACGTTGTAACAAACCTGCTAACTCGCTAGCCTTTTGGCTACAATGGTGGCTCTTCACTTGAACTATGAGATGCCTTTGACTTCCTTTAACAAATCTTGGCATGAGATTAAGCAACTGTCAGTGAATGTTAGGCAACGCTGCACGAGTGAGTCATCCATATGGGAAGCTTCACGGTTTGTCTCCCAGTAGAAATGTCTTGTTTATTTTCACTGATTGCTGCATACACATGTCTGTCACCTTTTCAGTGCTTCAAATCACAGGTGTCTGCATGTGCATGGCATACCAGTGCACAGGATTGGTTGACGGTTTTGCTGCTCATGAGAACAGTATTTTCCTTACTACAAGTAAACTCCACCCAGGCTTAACAAAGGCTTTAGCTCTCATTGCTTCAGCAGCACCACACTATGTCAGGATGTTCTTTTACCGTATCATTAGTGCATGTTGTCAGACTGGGAATGCTATATTCCGGTACTCTTACAATCATTGAACAATCATAAAACGATTTACAATCATGTTAAAGTTAAGACACGTCTAGACAGACCCAAATCGTCTGCTGGATTGTTGAGTTCTCAGGTTTAGTAGTAACCCACACACACCATGTGGTTTCCTTATCGTTAGATTGGATACCTTTGTTATTCATTTCCGTAATATACGTTTTATTGTGAATATACATTACATACTGTCTCTTTGATGTTGCAGAAGAGTAAAGAATTCTGCCTCTACCTCTTCAGATATTGTGGTTGTAGTTATTAGTTTTGTTATTAATTATTAATCTGAATTCTAAATTGATAGTTTGGTATATTTTTATGAGACTTAGTTAAGTGGCTCTTTTTCCTGATATCATCAGATGGTGCTCTTAGAGTTGAATTAAGGTAACTTAAATCACATATTTTATCATAATGATCATTTTTGATAGACATTTAAATGCTTTGGACCCAACATGACTGATAAATCCGTTGATGAAGATTCTCAGAACCTGATAAGGTCTTCTCAGACCTCGCTATCGATTCTTAGATCTTGTGTTTATCACAACAAGGGTCATGATTCAACCACGTGTTTTCAAGCTAAGCGATAAAAGGGTACTGCAGAGAAAGATTTAAATCAACAGTACATTACATTCATGGAGAATTCATAACAACGGTATTAAGGGCAAGTGTAGACATACAGGAATGTAATCTCATCAAATCCCCAAACCACACGTTAAAACTCCAGAGCATGTTGTGTACATTTAGAAAGGCATATTAAAAAATAAATGTGCACCAATTATGTTTTGCTTAGCAGGTCCCTAAATGTGTTTCTGAGCATGCATGTGTTTCTTCGGCTCAATCAAATATTCACAGTATTATTATTAAATGGGGGAACTCATGTAATTTTTAATTAACCCTCAACCCTTTGTGTTTCATGAATTGCGTTCACATAATGAAATGAATTGATTCATGATGACATGGGTATCATTTTTCACATATTACAGACATGGCATGTTGCTCTCCACTGCTACTAAATTGCAAGATCATTGTTGTTTATGGATTTGTTTTCATACATGGGTGTGTATGTGTGTTATCTGTGCATGTTATGCACATGTGTGTGTCTGATTCATAATTGGTCCGTGCTGGCAGAGACACCTGTAAGAGATCCATCTCCTCCACAGGCGGAGGGGCCAAGCATCGCAGCATCTCCCACACAGATGGACCTCACAGCGAGGGGCCTGTCAATGCAAACCCCCTCACCCCTCACCAACGGATGGTGTATCACAGTGGGAATGTCGTTTCACATCAATCCCAATAAAGGCCTGGCCTGCCTCTTTGATGACATTTAGATGTGTATCGTTGGGTGAGAAGGGCAGGGAGGTTTCTTTTGTGTGTTTGCTTTGGTGATAGAGGAACGAGCCAATAACATGTTTTTGTTTCATTGTTGGAGGTTGTGGAGGCTGTGTGTAATTTTGTGTCTGCATGCATGCCAGGAGAAAGTGACAGTTCAATTAATCCTAATCCATGTACAAAGCATCCAGTGTTACCTACTGAATGTGTTATTGTCTAGATGTGTTAAGGTATTGAAAAAATTGTATCAAACTTGGCAGCGTTATACAGTATAAGATCCTTGATCTGTGTGATCTTTAACCATCCGATAATACTGATGATGACACTAAAGCTACAGCTACCCCTGTTAATTTCCTATGCATCTGCTTACAAAGTCATATGTACTCACAAGTCACTCCACAGAGAATAAAACAAGCTCTAAAAAGAATTAACATGTTGTTTTATACTAACCATGACGATTAGCTAAGATAATGTGCACAGCATCAGCAATGTGAAAATAACAATCCACACTTATTTATCTCTCGTGCATGATATTGTTGATTTTTGGGATTGTAAAGCATTCGTCAGCCCTACACTGACGGACCAAGCCACTGTAGGAGCCTATTTACCGTACTCTTCCTGCTTACTGTCAGCGGTTAAAGATGTGGAAAATATAATTGTAAACTCTATTTTGTCCATTCTGTTGAGGTACAGAAACGTCATTGTCATCCTGCTGTACCTTTCGGCAAGGGTGCAGCTACTGCTCAACAGAAACCCTACACATCGTCCGTTACAGACTGAAAACTCACCTGTTCAGATTGCATCTTGGCCCATGAATAAGAAATAAAAATAAAAACTTTCTCTATCTCTTGTTTCTAAAGTGTAACACTTAAAGCAGTCTTATTTTCGCTTATTTGATGAATTAAAGTAATTGCATCATTATTGCAATTTTTGGGTAGTATCTTCAAGGTTTGATACTGGGTTAAGTTCCATGTTTAATGCCCGCGCGGCAATGTAAGACTACTACAGCGCTGTCATTGAAGAGATATGCAGCAGATAATGAGGTAAATATTGGATTGTTGCTCCCACAGAGCAATTGTTTGGGTATGAATTACTTTTTTGATTTATTCACTGTACTGTAATGAAGAACACATTCAAATGAAACAGTTGGGAGAAGTCTGAGACAGAAATGTTTTGCGGTAAATCTACCAACTTATGTGGACCCATAACACAACAAGTATCTCACAGGTTTCAACAACCCAGAACCTGCAAACCAAGAGAAGGCAAACATGACGACTGGAGCAGTGTTTTTTTCTTTCTCTCTTATTCTGCAAAAGCAGATTCATCAGTGTGCTTCATTTTCAGAGTGAGTTAACCCAGCTTGTGTCACAGAGGCTGTTGGAACATATAAGGACACACATCTATAAGAAGGAAAAGTAGGGGGAGCAAATTAAAAATACATGTGGTACGTGAGGGAGTGAATGAATGAGCCCTCTCCTGTTATGTAACACAGCGTCGTGCACTGCAAAACATTGAGAAACTGCTTTCTTGTTGTTGGAGTTCAGGCTCAAGACTTTTTCGCCATGTAGGAATGTGTGTGCGCGCATGTGTGTGTGCGTGTGTGTGTGTGTGTGTGCAAGTGTTCATGCGTGCCTTCGGTTCAGTCTTAAGGGTCCAGCATGATCGAATAAACAGACAGAAAAGAACAGCAAAAAGTCAAAGTAAGAAGAGACAAAAGAAGAAGGAAAAAAAAAGAGAGCACAGACTTTGTAATGTCTCACAAGAAAGTAAGAGAAAAATTGCCAGAACCAGAAAGAGAAAAACTGACTAAAAGAAGTAGAGAAAGGGAGTGTTATGTAACTTTGTCCTCAAGAAGCTCTGCCAAAACTCGTCTTGGCTTGCCTCGCTACTACGACAGAGAATTTTCTCATGGAACAGATTAAACAGCACTCAAGCGGGAGACCAGCAGATGCATGATAGATCCCAGCTCTTCCAGCTCCCACAAACTGTAGTAAAACACCTCAGTGCACTCTGTACATACTGCCTGAGGACACTGAGACGTACCAGCACACCACAGCATGTGGGAACAGCGTGTCTTCACTTACAAACTTACAAACTGGGCTCAGATGAAATTTAAAAGTTCTCCATTGGGTTTGTGTTCTGTTTAGCTTGGATTTAAAGCCGTTTGGGCCCTGTTTAAGCTCATCCACTATTGGACTCCTGCCATTTTGGGTGCTTATGTGGTGAATTACAGTGTGAAACAGCTCTAACCTTTTTATATGATTTTGAATTGTAATTTTTGTGTCTGAGCAGTGAAACTTTCTGCTCTCTTAGTCAGATTTAGACAGCAAGGCTCTCACTCATTTTACAAAAGACTGAATGATGAATAATGCATTTACATACAACTCACTGACCACTTTATTGGGTGCACCTGTCCAACTGTGTCATGAACGGTACAGGGAATGACTCAGAGGAATGGGACCCAAATTCAGACACGGACACAGAGTAAGATTTAAACGAGTGTTTAATCAAAAAATAATAAACAAACTGTGTCCAGGGAGCAGGGAAAAAAGGAATGAGGTCCAGGTGCAGGTGAAGAAATAACAACGAGGTGATCAGGGGAAAAACACGAACAGGTGGTAGACAAGCAGGCAAGGGTTCAGACAGGGAAGCAGGAAACTAAAACAAAAGAAACAATTAACAATGAACAAATAAACACGGATCGAGGAAACTAGCATAAGTTAAATGGGAGCCAACCAAGTAAGACACGGTACCATGTAAATGCCAAAAAACGGTCTGGCGTTTATCCTGCAGTCATTGATGAGGTGATGAGCCACAGCTGGGCGGAACCACGTCTACCAGCTCCAACAAACAAACAGAGGGGAAAGACACATACAGGGAAAAACAGACAGAGGGAGACAAACCAACACAAGAGGAAAAGGGAAGGGACTGACAGGACAGGAATCCTGACAAACTGATCGCTAACGCAAATTTCTAATCAGCCAATCACATGGCAGCAACTCAATGCATTTAGGCATATAGACATGGTCAAGACGATCTGCTGTAGTTCAAAGTCACTTAAAGTCACTCATCTATCTTCCCCATTCTGACGCTCGGTTTGAACGTGGCATGGTTGTTGGTGCCAGACAGGCTGGTCTGAGTATTTCAGAAACTGCTGATCTATTGGGATCAGCAGTTTCCACATCCATTTTTTATACAGTCTATGGTCTAGATGGTAACCCCTTGATTTGCGAACACTTAATCACAAACTCTCAAGATACTTGTTTCCTCACCACCTGTACTAAACTTAACCATTAGATTTTGATGTCTAACCCTAACCATCTTGTGAGACTTTCAATAATCTTGGGTAAACACTGAGACATGACCTTTTGGGGAGCTGTCATCTTTATAGAGCCTATGGCTGCAACACTGACATGCTATTACCTTATGAAGTTGTTGTAATTGCAAACATTAGCAAACAATTACTTATTTACACATAACACAGAGCAACATGTAGTCACTGTCTTAGCAGCTGTGTAATGTTATTGCTAATGTTAATATTAAATGGATTAGTACAGCTTTGGAAAAAAAGGACATTGTTTGGTAATTTGGGGGCACAAATTATTCATTTGCGAGAACAAATTCTATAGTTCCATGGTACAAATTACAAAACTGAGATAATGTGTATACTGAGTTCACAAAATAGTAATTTGGGGGAAACGATTTGTAACTGAGGGCCCATATGAGTAACTTGAGCGAAAGGGTGCTTTCATTCAACAACATAGCTGGTTAGATTTTCCATTAGACATTAGATTGTAGCTACATCAGCTTTAAGGAAATGTTTGTGCAATTACAGCATGTTAACAAAAGTTAAGCGTTTTGAGTGTTACCTTGAACCTTCACACTCTTTGCCCGATCATGTCATCCAATCATGTGTGCATTGCTCTCTCTCTCTAACAACTCAGCTCTCCCATTTACTGCCTAATTGGGCTCTCAAGGATAATGGCCTATTTGTTTGTTTGCGTGTGAGCCATCAAGTCTGTGGATGTAACGGTGCATTTCCTATCTGCATGTGTGTCTATGTGCTCTATGCTGTATTTGTTTTGAGATGGCCCCTTTCCTCAATGTTAATGTCAAGTGAATGCGGTAGATCTATGGCAGGTGTGAGAACAGCTTGAGGCCTGTGTCATTAGCTCGCCACCGGTGTCACTCCGTCCTGTGCCGATCCAGCCTGGCACCATCCATCCAACACATGCCCGCACACACACTCTTTTATTTAAGTGTGTATTTGCTGCTAAATGGTTTAATAGGGACAAACACTGGTCCCTGTTTGTGACTGTTAAACTGATTATGAAGGAACCTGAGGCCAACTCCATAAGGAGCCGGCTTCTCTTTGTTTTTAGCTGATATTTACCCAGGCACAGACCCAGCTGACTTTGATGATATTGTCCATTTCAAATCATTTTAAGTATTGTTTTGCTTGTTAACCTGCATATTTGATATGGGTCTCTGTTAACTGTCCTGACTAGAACAAGTCTCACACTTCCGATGACGATAAAGGTTGAATGAAAACAAAAATGCTTTTACCGGATTTAAAAGAAAGTGAAAAGTGAGAGGAGCGCAGTAGGTGTTATAGAGTGTCATCTCAAGCATTTGACACTTTTGAATGTGCAAAAGTCAACATGAGCCGAGGCTTGTGGACAAGGCAAGGAATTGGGACAAAGTGACAGACTGCCCTGGTAAGCCTTTGGCACTGTCATCACACAGGATTGTGGGTAACACCGCATGACAGGACCACAGGAGTCAGAAAATGAATTTTCCACTGTGGGTGCATGCCTTTGGGGTGATTGAGAAGGTAAATGTTACTCAATACTAATTAACACTTATTGATGCTGATTAATGTGCATTTAGTGTGCCATAAATGTTTAATTCTCGTTACATGCAGCAAATGGAAATCCCTCTGTGGTTTTACCTTGAACTAATTTATGTGCATGCTTAATAAAGGTGTGGTATTAAGCAGCTGGTGGTCTTTTAACTGGATGTGGTGAAAAAATGGGACCAGCCAGTTTTTCTTAAAAACATTACTTATTGTCCATTATACTGTATATGCCAAAAAATATTTAAAACATTTTCATATACATACAGGGACGCTTTGCTGAGCATGCACCATTTTTCAAACCCCTGTTTTTCATTCATGAAGTTACACACAATGCAACCTGACTTGCTGCCAGATACAACCACAGTCAGCTGCAACAGGCAGCTGTGGAAGACACTTGAACATTTTACTTCAGTAAAAGAAGTAATACCACAGTGCAAAAATACTATATAATAAGGAAATAAGGAAAGGTCATGCATCCAAATGTTGCTTGGAAAAGTAATTTGGGATAAAAGATACATACACACTGCAGTCTATTACACTAAGTCTATTTGCCGGGAAATTTGGCACTGATTATGGAAAAAATAACAGATCGGGGAACATAGGACCCTTTCTGTGAACTGCGGGGAACATCTGACCTTTTTTTATGTTCCATAGTCAAATACAAAGCAGGGAACATAGGACCCAGGGAACATAGGTACGCTCCCGAAATGAACATGTTAGCAGCCTTGTACAAAATTTTCCCTGTTCATGACAACTGCACTGGGGATGAATTTTTATATAACTCACCCATTTAAATTATGTCAAGGTTTAAATATTTGCATATTTAAGGGGTGGCTGCTTTGAGTGAAGTAGGTGCCATCATAGGGGGCTAGCCTGGCTTCATTTGACCCACCTTAGCTCCATCTACGTTCCACCTCTTTGCCCATTTTTGGATTAGCTAGGAGTTAGGTGGTTTAAGGTACTACCAAGATGGTGACAACGAAGACCATGTCCATATTTTATAAAGTCTATGTTGTTGACTTCAAAACATTTGAATAACTGGCTGAAACAGTAGCAAAACATTCAGTCAAAGCTAGTTATGAAGTTAAACTGTCATACACTGTATAAAATGTGGATGTGGTCTTAAGTTCAATTTGTTCTGGTCATCACCATCCATCTTGGCAGTGCCTGACTCCATCTGCTTCCAGCTAGTCCAAAAATGGGCAAAGAGGTGGAGCGTAATGGAGCTGAGGCCAGCCAAAGCTAACAACCTAGCAATGACTAAACTGGTGGAGAGGGGAGGAAAGCAGAGGGCTTTACCACAGTAGCAACTCAAATTTAGGTGCTGAGTTTGCGCCAGTGATGTAGTCTACATGATATACAGGTATACAGCGTATACCCACTAGAAAAGGTCAAAGATTTCCTTATACTTACTTACAAAAGCGCAAGGATATGTAACAACATCGTTCTGTCCATTCTGGCCCTGGCACTTTCATGCTCGGTCCTTAATAATAAACGTACAAATAAAATACTAGAATTTCCCTCACCGAAAAAACTTGAGCACGTACTTCTTGAATAGTCCTTTAGTCTAATTAAGTGCACAGCAAACAATATTATTTGTCAGATGTTTGCCTTAAAATAATTTAAATGGGTGAGTTATAAAAAAAAACAACCACTGTAGCTGTCATGAATAGTGAACTTACCTATAGAGACCAAAAACATTGTTTTCACCAGGCTGTAAACATTTCCTGCTGTAAAGTTGGGTTTCTATGGGGACTGACTCTGTATCGAAGCAAGTCTCAAATGGCCACTTGATGAATTGCAGGTTTAGGTACTTCTCATTTCCCAGACCTTGAGGTTGCTGCTTGAAAGAACCACATGGACACAATTCTTAAAATTCCTTCAGACCAGTTAATAAAACCTAAAGTAGCATTTAATTTTAAATGATATGATTTAGACATTTTAGGTAGTACTTACTTGCAGTCAGTGCATGGAAATGTATCTGAACCCAAATCAGATTTTTCAAGACTATATCATGTTAGTAGCCTATGAGGTGGTTTTGCAGCCCACAAGTACTGAAGTGAGTGCTTTGTTCAAGGGCACCTTACTGGTTTAATTTGAGTGCAATATTGTTATTGTTTTATATCCCATTCACATTCCCCAAGCGTGCAGTGAATAAAGGTTCATCAGGTTCATGTCTGTACTGTCCTGCAGCAGCTCTAACACAACAGAGCTTGTTTGTTGGACTGGGTGGCTCTGGGGAGTGCCCTGCTGCCACACTGGTTGCTCCAGTACAAACTGACCACACACAGACACATAAGCACACACGCATACACACAGTACGACCTACACACAAGCCTGTGATCACAGTGTTCATTGTCAGTGTGAGCCAGGGTGGCACAAACAAACACAAATGGTTACCGTTCTTGTAAGAGACGAAACACTCACACACGGACATACACACAAAATGCTCCCACGTGCAACTGAACTGACATACCAGCCCACATACTGAGAAACACACTCTCAAACACACAATCCCCAGAGCCCAATGTAGAGTCCATTACTTTGGAATGCCACACTGCTTTCCTCCAAACACGAGATGTACTCAGACTTTGCTGGGCCTGACTGGTGTGAGTCACACAGGATCTCAACAAACCGACATGATTGCCTAGTTACCCGAGTGGCTGCAGCGACTACATGTTTAAGGACAGAGTGACTCACAAACGCCCAAGATTACCCTAACATTAAAACCCACAGCTTGTGTAAATACAGCTCTATTATTCCCGCTGAGCTCTCTCATTCACTGTTTGCAGTGGAGTGATTCATACAGTTGCAACATGTGACCAGAAGGTTGTCACTGCTCTGAATTGGAAAGCATGCATTCATACTGGGGGTTGGGGTTTCCCCACTGAAATGGATGGCCGGGTTGTCTTTCTTCAAAAGTCTTCCTATAATTTCTGTTGAGATTATTAGTTATAAGCTCAAGGAAAATATGACTTTATGACATCATTGAATAACACTTCCTTAGAAGAGTCGCTCAGACAGTTTCATGCAGGTCCACTGGAAATGTGCTTGGCTTTTAAAATCCCATTCCGGTCACATTTTAAACTATGAAAAAAACTACTCTGCTATGATAAATATTTTGTTGAATGTAAATGCAATAGATTGAGACCCTTTGGTGACAACGCTCTGCTAGCTTGTAATCGAGGTTGAAGAGAAGGCGTACGGTCAATGAGAAACATGCAATCCACCCATCAAGATAACTAAACACATCGAAGAGAATTAGCCATAGATCTACATGATTGAGCTCGCTTCAGACAGAAGACAGGCACAGGGTCCAAGGGCTGCACAACAATGGAGCTAACATTAGTGATCTGCAACTAAGTTATAGTTTCTGCATCCCGAACCCGGCGACAGCCAGATCCAGACCAGTAAAATCAGCACAGAGCAGATGAATCACAATGCTAAGTGTATGTGTTTCTGTTGTTAGCTTGTTAGCTTTAAACTGTAATTCTGTGCATTTACATGAAGTTTAAAAACACGATTATAATCAGGTTAAAGGCTGATGGTTTCTCAAACACCACTTAAACACCATACTCAGGGTAAAATCTGAGTTTTGACCCAGAAATAGAATAAACCACAAAGCAATGCCGCCAAAAACAACGTGAATAGAGCATTACCTTTAAACCAAGGGAGGACTTCGCAACAGCAAGAAACATCTCTACCAAGAAGATCCGTTTCTGTCGTAATTCTGTCCAAAAGTCAGCCGTTTTCCCCCGCTTCTGTTTTGTCAAAGGGGAAATGGGAAAAAACAACATTTAAATCAGGTGTATGTTGGCGGAGCGCCCCCTACTGTACCGGAGGTCGTGTTACTCCCGTCATTCTCTCATTCAACCCCCCCTCATGTATTCGAGGGGAACTTTAATAATCCAATTATTACCTTAACCGGGGTAAGACGATTTTGGGGTTACTGATGTGCATGTAAACACACTGAGTGGGTTACAGCTGTGATTGCATTGTCTTTTCTCTCTATACTGACTGTCTATATGGGAACAGCTTCGACACCTGAAACCTGGAGCTCAGAGCAGACTGTGATTGGTTTATGGATTAGAGATGTACCAACTAATGCTGTTCTGAATATGCTTGAATTTCCCATTCCAGAGAAGTGCACAGTCATCTACTCCTTCTGTAGAGGAAAGTGAAAAAAACTTCTCTAGTGACAAAGTTTGCTCAGATACAGGTCAGTTCAGTCAATATCAGATATTACAGACATAAGCATACGAAAAGCACATTTTGAGTGGAGAGAGACTGCAACCTAATTCAACATCGATCCATTTGGTCCACTAACATTTGCCAATCATCTGGGTATTTTTTTTGATGTGGCAGTTGAACCTTTCTGGCTTCATGCACCACTGAGCAACTTTCATTGGAATGAATGGGGCCCCGCCTAAAATGCTGTATCCAGTTCTCTTTATACATCCACGATTTCTTGAGCTAGGTCATTGTCAAACATCTAGCATGATGCAAGAAACAGATGTGTGTCTTTTTTTTTTTTAAAGGTCATCTCAGGCATCCTGATTGATAATAAATCATTTCTGTCATGATCTTCAAATATCTCAATTCTACTAGCATTTCTTGATAGTGATTTTCTTCTTGCTTTTGTAGCTTGGAATCTCAAACAGGACTGTAGCTACAGTATCTTGGCCTTATCATGTTGGCATTTACCAGGTTGGCAGGTTCTATTGGCATAACATAACATAACTCAAACTGTGCATTAAGCTGATGGAATGCAATGATAGGAGGCACAGCTTACCTCTGGCAAGACTCAGAGACCTTGTTTTTTAAAAGTGTATCTCCGTCCTGACTACCACTATGGAAGGACCAACAAGCTCACCGAGGTATTTTCTGTTATTATTAATACTGGAAGGAAAGGTGAAAAATCACGCATTTAAGCACTCCAGATGGGATTCAAATTACTTATCAGTGCATAAGTCATCCAACCTCACCAAGAGAAATGTGTCGCATCTGAAAGAGAATAACGATTGTATTGTGAGGGCTATTTGCAATTGGTTTTTATTATAGGTTGCTTTCATGTCCTTGTGCTAAGCCTACAGGCGTGTTTTCTGAGTCTAAAAAAAGTAGTTTGCCAGCTATTAGTCTTCCTTACCAACCACAAGCGCCATTTGCTTCAGCTTTAAAAGCTGCCATTGCCATGCCCTGCCATCCTTGCATCTTTATACCTTTTATAACTAATTGCAATACTCTGGGGGAGTTTTTTGTTGCTAAGTGTAAATGGATTGGGCAAATGATTTGGAGGGCTTCCACTGCAAATAGCTATTATGAGATTATTATGTGATTTATACATAATTTGAATATGCATGACCATGACAGACGCAAAGAGGATTTATTTCTGTTGCCTCTGCTATTAGGCAGCGTTCCAGTCTTTGCACATTGTAAGGGAATTCCACGGCACTCTGGTTTGGCCATGTTGCTGACCTAACCTTTCATGAATTCATTAATCTGAGCCTCCACTAGCTTTAGGCATGCTCCTTTGTGGCTTACTCTGCACAATGATATTTTTATTGAACTTAAATACTGAAGATTTACAATCGGAATCATCATCACATCAAGTTCATGCTGTTTTGTAATGTAAGTGTGGTTCGTTTTTCCACAAAGCTTATTTTCTCTTTGCATGAGAGTCAGTCAGACAGGATGTGGAATGCCGCTGACCGGGTGGAGGATTCCCCTCGGAGTGGGGAGGAAGGGGGACTGGATTCCAAGTCTGGGTTACAGTGGGAAGGAAGGGGTCACGTTCCTGTTTGTTCGCATTATGGGATGGCAACCACAGCGGAGATCTGAATGGGGGTGGGTCCTGCAGGGTCCTCCGGGGTCATTTACTACTATCATCACATTCACAGCTGCTGGGGCTGGGCTGAGTGGGAGGACGCGGGCAGGGGAAAAAAATCTCCCATGATGTACACTCCTCAGGCATGCTGGACTGAGAGTTAGAGTTGAAAGGGGACAATGAGGTGGAATATCGCTGAGTGAAGCAATGCGGTGTAGCTGCCCAACATGAATGAATGTGTTTAAAAAAGGGAACATTGATTCTCAGCCAAACATCCCTGAATAAACAAACAAGGTTAAAATAAAACTAAGCAGTCTGAATGCACTGTTTCTGCAGACTGAAGAGCTTCTCTATAACAACTAGCTGAGATGTCATCAGGAATGCTGTGAACATAGAATATCTTTGTTCAGGCTGTCCTCATTCACTGAACATATAATTAGAAAACTAATGCACTGTAATTGGTATGTAGTCCATGTACTTATTACCGTAGAAATTAAAGTCGGAGCAAAGAAGGAAATAAGGTGACGTAGTATAAGGCTAAAATCCCCATAGAGAGCAGGGTTGGGGTGGTGGATGGGTCCCAAACCAAAGCAATTCACCTAGGGGACTGTTGTCTGTGTCCTGGAGTACTAAGCCAAACCACAAGCTTTTTTCCAATCTCAGCCAAGTCGTTTAGGTGCCTTAATTTAAAGGTCACCTTTTGTTGCCTAAACATAAGTGTCACAGTCACCTTCCGGTCATGGTTTCACAGCATTAAATAGAATGTCATATTTCGTAAGAGATCATACAAACCCGTTTCATAGCATAACATAGAATATCGTAATTCGTAAGATATCGTGCATAAGTTTTTGTAAGATATGAACTCATTGATGAGAATATGTTGCAATTTTATATCATTTAACACTGAATGCATTTACATGGACATGAATATTCTGTTTATGATTAGGTTATTGCAGTGTCGCATTTGAGTTTAATCATGTAAACACCATATCGCCTTTCAGAAACCGGGATAAGCCCTTATCCTGTTCATGAGTAACATGAATATGCTACCTAGAGAACGCCAAAATAAACTGGTATTTTGCTGCATGTATATACACCTTATCCAGGTTATGGAGCGCTGCCAACTATTTTCTAAGTAGCGTAACGTAAGAGAGCTACAAACAATGGCGGGAGTGAAAGCATCTCACTCAGGGTCTCACTTCAGGATGGTAGTGACGGATTGGAATGAAAAAGGCTGCGTATCTTCATTTACTGATTTCCTGTCCTACGTAGTGGTAGTGACAGGTTGGCATGTATGCATGTGCCAGCGAAGAGAGAGATGGTGGATGAACTCAGAGCAGACAGCTGTAGTTGGCAGAGAAGAAAATAGCAGTAACGTTGTGAAGTGGTAGTCAATGTATAGTGCAGTGTTTCATATAACCTGTCACTGGTTTGTTTTTGTAAAGAACACAGCACCTCTGTAAAAGAATGCAGTAACGGGATTACTTGTGTTTGACATGTATACCAGGAATTAGCCTCATGAGACCATCCTGATCTCACAAGCTCCATTGTATTTTACTCGCGGATTAGTCTGGTAAAGTGTGGCTGGGAAAAGTTTGCCCAAGCGACCAACAACATGTTGGCTTCCGCGGATGACATGTTGTCTACTTTCTAAGCCTTGCCCTGACGCTGTTAGTATGTGATATGCTGATTGGTTGATTTGGCCGCTATGTTGGTGATAGACATGGTTTATCAAATCAGCAACCGGTATTTTCGCCCCTCCCCAAAAGATGTCCAAACCAGGGTTCCCAGATGGATATGCAGAACAAATGAGAATCAATCCATCTAAGACTCAAAAACGGCTTATTCATGTCCATGTAAATGCAAAGTATTTTCTCATCAGTGTGAAGGTGAAAGGGATTCACATCTGTTTAATGCCCATCTGGACTATTAAGAAACAAAATCTGATGCTGTGGTGTTGGATTGGCAGATGACTTCTAACTGAGTTCTCAAGTCAGAATTTTTCAGCACTAAAAAGAAGCATTAGCAAGCAGGAACATGAAGGAAAGAAAAATAACACGTTTGGCGTATGAAATGTGAAGTGAAATGAGTTAAAAGAAGCAGAGACTGGACACAACAGGGACCCAACTCAACACGTTTTCCTATCTTGGCTGCAAAGACCTTTAAGTATCTTTCCACTGCGTCTCTGCACTGCTGCCGTGTCCTCGGCTCACATGTTTGTTTCCACTACCTGTTTTTCCTATCACTTCATCTGTGTCCTCTGCATTTCCCATTTGCCGGGATACGGCAGCTTCCTTCCTCTCATGAACAACAGGATGTGTGCTACTTGGACCATACGTGCAATATTTTTTAACTTACAGATCATTTTTAGCTCTCTATAGTGCCGGTGACTCCATTTTTCATTTGGCTTACCCTAGCTGCTGTTAAACTGATTTTGGAGGAATGGATGATCAGAAAAAACGCAAGTCTCTTTGACAGATTACTGTGCTATTGTAGATTTAATGAATAAGATAAGGGCTTCAACATACGTACATTTTAAAACCATGTACAACCTTATTCCTAATTCCTGAAAGCAATGAAGCAGCAGTGCGGTGTAACACTTACCATTATGGACATAAGGTTTCTTGTACATTACCAGGATTAACAGACCCTGCACATATCTCATTCTGTCATAAACTCCCGAGATGGAGTTTTGTCATTTCAAACCTGCTCTCATCTTTTTTTCTGCTTTGTTAGGCTGAGATTCTGATGATTCGACTCATTAATTCAAGCCCTTCTCTAAGTGCAGGGACGATAATGGAGATGAGGAACCAAATTGAGCCTGTCTTTGAAACTGTGGCCCTGCAATATGAAAATGATGGGCAATCGGCTTCATTACAGCAAGACATGCACTTAACTGGTGTTATTACGACTGTCCACTGTTTAATTTAATGGCATAAAATAAATGAAAGGACAATAGAGTTTTTTTTTTGAGGCACAGGAAATGGTCCAGAAGAGCAACAGTTCGCAAATGTGTTGCAATTTAAAACTCTTCCCCCCCATGAATGAAAGATGAAAGAATAGTTTGTTTTCAACATCACTGTAACTACTTTAGGTGTATCATTTAATAACACTCTGGAAAGTGTTCACTTTTCCAACCAAGAACTCAAGTTACCCCTCAATAATAATTGTTGATAAGTTGCTGTTTTCATTTAGCGCCATAAATCACATTTTAAGGCGTATATGTATCGACTGATATCTCACATATATCTCACTTTGGAGCAAAGCTGCTTTCTCATTCCACCGAGGATCAGCATTCAATTTATCTCTCTCTCTCTCTCGCTCTCTCTCATACACACTAGGATTCAACGGAGGTGATAAATCTCCAAAGCTAAAGCACAGCTAAAACAACTGACCTCAGTCCTCACTGATGATAACAGCTGTGCTGCCCTAAACTGAAATCAATACTTTTACTTTCATCTTTTTACATTTTCTACATCTCACACATTAGATTGATGCAGTCGTGTGGAATGGATGGTCTTGTTTTAATGATGTTGAATTGTTTATTTCAGTAGAATAATTCACTCAGTCTCCATGGTAAATTAAAAAGTCGCAACTACATGCAAACAATAAAACACTTCAAACATTAAATAAAAGCATATCAAATAATAGCAGATAAGCTCAACATTGACAGTCACATCGGCTCAAGGATCAAACTTGTGACCCTCTGGCTCTTCACTGTAACCCTTTGGTCACCCTCTGTCGTATCTTCAATAAGAGTTCAGTATCCAGCGTAGAGTTGTTTTTCCCCATGGACCAAACCAGAGAAATTCAACTGATTTACACACTTCACGGTGTATTGGTCAAGGTGAAGTAGCGGTCTGTGTTTCCACTGAGCAGCTGGTCATGAGACGAAGATGACTCACAGTCAGCTGTGACTAGACACCCATTCACTTCAGCTAGTGTCCTGAAATATGTTTAATATGTTTGAAAGAAACTCAAAACTACTTTAAAATGTTATTTGTGTTATGTTTTCTATCTTTATATGTATTTGCGGTGCTTTTATTTTGAAAAAATGTAAACGAGGAAAAACCATACTGTATAAAAAACGTGTATGAACATTGTCTCATGGCCGTATCAATGCAGTTAATCACTCAGAAAGCAATGGTTGTAAGTTTTACGCATTGCTTGCAGGTTTGATGAAAGATGTGTTATCTTTTAAAGGTATTTTATGTATAAAAGTAACAGTAAAATTTCCGTGGCTTGTGGGACAGCGGTGTGTATACTGCCTTGTGCTTATAACTGTTGAGTTAATATTAAGCAGCTGATACTTTGATATGTTGATACTGATATTTACATGGCTGTTTACTAAGACGTTTTTTGTATCTTTTCTAGTTTAACACCAAATTCAATGCAGTCATAAATGCTAACTTATGTGTGAGAAGATATTAAAGGAGCAAGCTGCTCACTTCCTGGTTCTTGAATAAGGAGTTTGGCTGGCTGCTTATCTGTGTTCGCGAAAGAGCAAAACACATAGAGAGAACAGTACAGCTAGCGTCCGTTATTCCAGTAAATAGCTCTTTGCTTACAAGTAGAAGAGACTGGAATAAGTGCCTCCATGCATAGCTTGCATACCATGCAAGCATATCCTGTTAGGTAAACACATACTTTTACAGTAAACATTAGGCTGTCCTCCTTCTCTGTTTGTACAAATAACTACGAAAAGTAATGCACTGTAATTTGTATATAATCCACGTTTTTATTACTGTATGAATTACATCCAGAGCAAAGAAAGAAATTAGGTGACATAGTATGAGAATGCCAAAATCCCCAAAACGCTTCCACTTGCGGTACTGGTGTTTGTGTCCCAGAAGAACTGAGCCAAGCCACGACACTGTCTCCAATCTTAACCAAGTTTCATAGTCTTAAAGTTGTAATATGTTAGAACTGAGTTACGCTATTTATAGCAGTAGCTTTGGCAATGAGATGTGATTGCAGGCAAGCATCTGGGACCTCATCTCCCAGAGACCCTTTCAAAGTAAAACAGTGTCGACTGTATGACGCCATTAGAGTGGCAGCTCTCATCTGCGCAGGCAACAAGACGCCTTCACTTGCTCCATATGTCGATCCGCAATTGTGAGTCAGCAGTAATGAAATGTCACTACACATGTCAGACACATGGGAGCGAGCCTGACCTGAGTTCAGACTTGAAAGTTTAGTTTCAATGCACTTTTACTTGTCGAACATTCCCTATTTTCAAGTACTATCGAACGCAGATTAATTTGCATTGACCAGCTCCACCTGGGTAGTCCAGCCGCTCCTCACTAAAAGTGTCACTAACTCTGTGGCGCATTTGGATTTAGTGCGGGAAGGTCGCCACAGACAATCGTAAAGCGTAATACTCACCATTGCTTTAACTCAATCTTTGATAAACAGTAATTTCACAGACAATTAACTAGATGAAAATCTTATGTATTATAACTTTAAATAGAATGTAATATATTGTAAGATATTATAAATTGTCAACTGTTGTTCATAAGTTTTAATTTTTCGTAAAATGTCAAACGAACCTGTCGATAAGAATATGTTAAATGCATGCATGATTGCGAGATAGTTCACTTCCTTCACCCTCACCACCAATAGCACCCGGGATCTTGGTTGGATTAACACTTAAGGATCATTATATCAATATTAAATGTATGGAGTTTATGCTGAATTATTCAGTGTTATAAATAAGTGAAATTTATCTGTATTATCGTGATTTTATGAAATGTGTAATATCACCACAAGTCAAAGAAGGGGCTGAACTCAGCCATGTCTATTCTGCACCACTGAGATGACCATGTTCCGGACTGCAGTACGCATTTTTTTGCTGGTGCCCACCAATACTTTACAGCTGCCAGAGGGCACATATGGCTTAGTCTTTTGTTTAAAGTAGCTATTGGCTGCTCAAAAAAGTTATAAATGGTTGCCAGGTGACATCACACAGTCATTAGCACATCAATACACTTGCAACACCACTTCTGTTTTTCCCAAGCTTGTAGCAGGCAGAGTTTTAAACCCCTCATCAGACAAAAACGTAATTCAGATCAGCATCAACTGCACCAGCTTGTCCTCAACTCTGGGACACGTTTCCCCGATGGTTGGGAAAGTGTTTGAGCCTCTCACTTGTCGCTTTTGGGAAATGATGTCACCAGCAACAAATTCACAAACACTGCATGTTACGCCACCTAAAAGCTTTCCATTCATGCCGAGCCATACATATGATGTAGGCACTCACATTTATCTGTCTCACTGCAGCTCTCATTTTCTCATTCGCTCTGTTGGATCGCTGCTTTAGTGCTCCCCTGAGAAGCTCAAACCCAGCATGCAACGTTCCAGCAAACGGTTAACATGCTGTAGCAAGGTCACCTGAACCTGGCCTCCTATCACTGGGATGAACAGATGATGTGTTCCTCGGGTGGGATGAAGCAGATGACTCATCTAATGTACAGTTGATGGATGTGGGAAACATGTTGGAATTGACCTCTCACACACAAAATTCTGGGTAACTCCTATAGGCTCTTACCCATCTTTCTATAGTCAGGCATATACGTAGTTGTGCGTCATGGTGAAGAGCAGTCCCAGATAAGAGAAAAACTGATTTATAGCAGAACATTGACAAGACTTGTTGTACATTTTCCAGCAATGCTTTTCGTATCTCAAAATAAGTACATTTACTTCATGTGTGCTGCAACAATGGAAAAGTTTGCCCCAAGTTGCTGTGCAGTTGGTAATAGCCAAAGTAATTGTCTTTATATTTTAAGTGTTTGTGTTACAGAGTGACAATCATGGCGAGCAGAAAGTTTACAGCGGAAAACATTACTGAGCCTTTCCACCACTTGTTTTATGTTGTCGTCACTATCATCAATCACCCATATTGGGAACTTGTTGGAGGGAACACAAGCAGTCCAACAGACCAATTACAGCTCTTGTGATCTCCACATCAAGCGTTGCAATTATTCGTTGATTGGTTATTGTTGGTTTAGGGAGGCTTGTGGCTAGTTTTCCAAATAATCTTCTTCTTCTAAAATTAGCATAGACCTTGAGATTGGCAGGGCCGTGAGGTTAATAGGCTCAACAGGCAGTGACTGATAAGAGGAAACCAAATGACATTCAGGTCTATCACAACAGACAAAAAAACAAGACATCCACAATTAATAACTAGATCCCAAACAAAACAAAAAACACCTCAGCCTATATATCAATTGTGCAAGCAGCTTATAACAACACATAGTTATGCTTGTTGTTAGGCAGAGACCTGTCATTGTTGGTAAAGTAATGATCAGAGGAGCAAACAAAAAATAAGGTGAAGTAGTTATACGAGGCCACATAAGGAGGAACGTTGGGGTGGATGGATATGTCAAACAACACACGAGACCAGAGTTTGTGTCCTGTGTGTAATTTAAAGTGAATGGTGACATTTTTTAACTTAACCTTCCATGTTTCCTCCCAGCGGCCTTCATGTGGTCCCCGCAGGTGGTTAATGAACAACTTAAAAAAAACAAAATGGTCCAGTTCACGAGGGCTGCAGCCCGGCCACTGTGAACCAGACTTCAATGTAATTGACACCAAAAATATACAATCCATCCATCATCTGCAACCGCTTGTCCCTGACGGGGTCGCAGGCTGGTGCAGGTCCAAGCTGACATTTGGCGTAAGGCGTGGTAGACCCTGGACCGGATGCCATTCTATCGCAAGGCACATTGTGACAGACAACCATTCACACCTACGGGTTTTCAGAGTTGTAGTTTAACCTAACACCTGCACGTCTTTGGACTGTGGGAGGAAACCGGAGAACCCGGAGAAAACCCACACAGACACGGGGAGAACATGCAAACTCCACACAGAAGGATGCAAACCAGGGACTAATTGCTACTAGGTGACAATGCTTACCCCCACACCACCTTGCCTCCCTTGACAACACATATCAACTAAAAGTATCTTTTTTTTGCCACTGACTCTCAGATCCATATCAGAAGTGTCTGACTACATTGTTGAAAGATGGAGGAGTTTCAGTTATCCTGCCATTCTTTCGTGTGCAGCTACTGATGCAGGTCAACATAGTAACTTTAGCTAATAGCATTAGCCTACCTCCGCTCTGTCTGCAGCAGGTATCTCAATTCTAGGGACAACATTTTTTCAGACAATGTGCTTTGGTAGGGTGTTTTCTCCTCTTTGGCTGGCAGTAGTGTCCTCAACAAACTGCAGACCCGATCATCTGCAAGGTGCAGTTTATCCGGGGTTATTAGGATCCATTTGTAGCACAACTAGTCGCTACTTCTGCCTGTTTGCATCCAGAGGTAACGTTAGTCTATGAAAGCTGCATGAAGGGAAGCTCCACATATTGTTGTAACAATTTGGAAATGCGCAAAAATGAACCGTTTTAAAACCTTCAATAACACAATGCTACTTGAAAGTTCCACTCCAGTGTCTTCCAGATTACAGATTTCAGAACAATACTTCTCCATCTTTCCATATTACATTCAGACACTTATAACACTGATAACCATATACTTTTAGCTGAAGTTACTATGTTGACCTGCATCAGTAGCTACACATGAAAGCATGGCAGGATAACAGCAACTCCTCATTTTCGACAATGTAGCCAGAGGACGTATATTGTTGGTGCGCAGGTGCCCCGATTGATTATAAGCCCTGTTCACAGTGGCCAGACTGTAGTGCTCGCAATCAATACCGGACCATTTCAAAAGAAGTTGTTGCCATTAATCACTTACACAGAAATATGTGGGGAAAAAGAGTCCAGGGTTAAAAAACATTTAAATTCTCCTTTAAGTAGTTTCGTTTCACGTTAAATACAATGGTCACAGAATCAAAGCAATCATATGCTTTGACAATATGCAGGCTCCATTGCTGTACACTGTAAAGCCATAACAAGTCTAACTGTACTTTTATAATACTTAATGCAACCAAACCCCTAAAAGAAACGTGGTAACTTAGTTGAACTCTTCTCTGTTATTATACGGTTATGCCTTGAATATTGCTTTTGTCACGGGCACAGATGCTTTTGTTTTCATGCAACCATCACTTAAGATATTTGATGATTCCCCACAGTTCTAACTCATCCAAGGAAAGTGCACTGAGTCTGCTTACACATGTTCAGCTCTGAGCTTCACATTCACTCAGGTCATCCAATATAACTACCTCGTACTACTGGAATGTCGGGAGTTGAAAACCTTGTTCAAAAGCACTTAAAGGGCAGGTGTTGAAGGGGGGAAGAACAGCTTCTTCAGTTTCCTCAGGGATTAAGTCAGCGTTCCCATCATATGTTTGCTCCTCCAAACACCAGTAGACAGGCATCCATCCCCTTTAACGGCCGAGGTCTTATGATTCTGATTCATCTGCAGTGCATCCAAAACTCAAGATCACTAAGACATGTGATGTAGTGAACCAATTACATTAACTCTGCTTGTTTTTGTAGCCGAGTCACTCCACAGACTGTTACTCATTGTGCCTGTTCTTTGACGTACTGTACTTTTCTTTGCCCTGAATATCTTTGCATGTTGATTTGATTCAAGTGGGAGGCAGTTGGGGTGCCACACACTGAACATGTTTGCAAAATCAACTCTCTCATGCATCCAAATGGTACCAAACGGCATATACAGTATTTGCAAGACGATCAATCAAAAGTGAAGACATAAAAACATGCACAGCTTCTACTGTAACTCATTGTAAATTGCAATTAAACTATCTGAGTATTCTTTCCAAAAAAAACAACAACGAAACTTTATTTTTAGCCTAATTGCAACTGTGGATTTATAATCAGGCACCAGACACTGCTTGCAAATGAAGAACTGGCTTTATCTGCTGTGCAAAGAATTTTAGGACAGCTAATTAAAAGTGAGTGACCATTTTTTGGCATGCTTTCCAAAAGCAGGATTTTAAACTGTGTCTGTTGGATGAGAAACGGCAACTCTTTGTTTTTTTCTGCTTGATCCCTGATATTTTTTTTCTTTACAAAACTTTTACAAAATGACTCTGACTGTGTGGCTATCTGACTACAGCTCTGTGCCGGCGGATCATGATTTTTTCAACTGTGCTTCAAACATTAACGTGGTGTTTTTGGATACTGCGCGGAGATATGATTCCAGCATTTATTTAAATGTATATAGAATCTTAAGAAGAAACCTTAAAGGGGACATATTGTGCTCATTGCAGTCTGTCCTCATTTACTGTTCATACATACAACAACAAAAGGTAATGCACTGTAATTTGTGTGTATTCCAAGTATTAAAATAAGGCGACATAGAATATATCGGGGTGGCGGTTAGATCCCAAAACATAGGACTCTCACACACAAAACGTGCTGACATGAACAGCTGGTTGCAGTGTAGGGTTTACCTTCGTGAAGGTGAGGTCCTGTGTGGAGATGTCTCGTGGTCTACATAAAGCCCCACTCAAAGTCCATGAGGTTTTTTATGAGGGTGGTCACATGGGGATTCACACTTGCTACCTTGTTCTGGGCCAGCTCCGCCGTCTTCTTGGACACCACCGTCCCCTGGTTGGCCTTGGTTCCCCTCTCGGGTTTAATTCCAATGAAGCGCCTAAAATGTAATAACAGAAAGCATGTAAGATATTAGGTGTGGCGGGTAAAGATTATTTTGAACTCAAGACACAACCCCATCATGCTCACCAAATTTAAAGATATTTCATCATGGTAATGACCTCTGTGTCTCATAATTATGAGATAATTATCTAATTTTGAGTAACTATTTTATCATTATACAAAAATGAAGCATGATAACATCAGACCAGTTGTTGCCATTGTGACAGTATAGTCTTCTTTATTTCAACTTCCGCAAAAACATCTGTCTCCAGTCGCAGACAGACAGGCTAATGTTCTATACTTTATGCCTTATTTATGTAAAACTTACCCAGTAGTGTCAGTCGTGGGCTGGCTGGGAAGATTAGGGTGCGTTCAACATCTGCTGCAGTGGCAGACATCTGTAAAACAGTGGTATCCAATGTAAGAATGAAACCGGCTAACTGTTATAGTAGACATAAAACAATTATGCTAAAACAAAACATCAGCAATATGAACAAGGAGAAAAGGAATAACTGGCAAGTTTTCTCATCACAGTTGTCCATAAGCAGCTGGATAAGGCATTTTAACATTTTATCTTACTTTTTATCCCCACAACAGATGTAAAATAGAGCCTATAGTTCCTTACATTATAACAAATCAACCGAGGAGCACATTTTACCAGGGCATTTGATTGGACTGCAAATTAGCATTGGTTAAATATAAATGACAAAGCTAGTTATCTTAACCCTGTAGCTATGAAAATCTGGTTACACAGTTCAACAGAAAGAGATATCCTAAACTTTTGTCCACTCAGTAGCTTATTGGGAGTATGCTAACAATAGCTAACTTAACCTAAATTGTTAGCATATATGCTTGCAACATGTGACTAGCATCTTCTTTATAGATTTTGAACCATTTTATTATTATTATTTCATATTAATATATTCACATTTTTATTATTATCATTATTTATGTTGACAGTGTGCTAAATGAAGTGATGGAATAAGCAAAGTGATTTGGTTCAGATCAGTTAGGGGCGGGCTCAAGTCTGACCGAACAGATAAAATACTGTATTATGCAATGTATGTAAGTTGATGTTTTGTTCCTCAGAGGCGACAACATTGACAGTATTCAGCTGTGTTAATGGAGAACGGTACATTACTGTCGAAAATGTCCTGTATTTTAACCGGAACTGGTTAATTTAATAAATAGACATGAATTAAGTTAAGTATTATAGGATGACTTACAGTATATACATCTGGCTCTGTCCTCTTGTTCTGTGTATGATGTTGTGTTATTCTTAATTTCTGCATCTGTACAGTTTTTTCTTTCAACTAGGCAAGAAGCAGTTAATGACATTGTAAAGTAGTCGCCACATATAGAGTGTAAAATATGCCGCTATAGAAATAAACACATAAACCTGACCGGTGCAGAGCAGCACTTCTCATCTGTTTACTGTTTATGCTTATTATATTGTTGCCATGGACTCATCTGGTCACAGACCAGCATCCCACATGCATTGCCACCAACATCAGTCACCGCTTCCTGGCGACTGCCCTGATTCCATACAGTGGAATGACTCATGCTTATATGCATCAAAAGTAATCAGATGACATCTACTGCCACGAACGTGCAGGAATTTAATTTGATGACACCAAATATAGAATTCTGCAGAGCACAAAAGGGTTTTTAGTGATGACAGAACAAAAGTGTCACTTTGGAAATATTGGCTGGTGAGTGTGCTGCATTCTTGAGGTGACGGCGGTGCAGAAACACACTGATGTGAGTTTCAAATTGGAATCTCACATGTAAAAGCCAAATGGAAGCCAGGTCAGGTAAGCACACTGGATCTGTTTTGGTATAGGGTATTGCATATAAGTATGTTTGGCTAAAATTTACATCATATCCTCATCACTTAACAGTTAGAGAAATGCAACAGGTCTTGGTGGAAGGACCAGTACATTAATCCAACTGCATATTGCATACAAAAACAAGTTTTTAATACTGAAGGTACATACAGGACTCTGTGCAGTGATATAAATACTCTATTGTCCTCATTTATAAGGTCAACAATGAATCATTGATGCTTTAGGGAAGCATGACTCCTCTCCCTTCTATTACATATCATGTGTGCCACAACAGAGACCTGTCCATGTGCTCTCTGTCCCCGAACCCCATAGACTCATGACAAAATGTGCTGCTGCTGCTGAGCGCTGAAAATGTGCCCACAGCTGAGAGCTCAACAAAAGAGTCTCCGTTGTGGAGGCGCTCGACCAGGCCGATGGGTCAAACAATGGTGCTCTGTTCCAAATATGTTGTTTGTCACATCGCCTGCCTTTAACTCGTCAATGCTGCTGTTGTTCCGCTTGATTTCAACTTTATCCCACATCTTATGCAACTGGATATGTAGTTTTACTCACATGTATGTCAGGCATTCGTGAGCTTAATAATAGCTCAGCATTAGTCATAGAGTTTTGATTGATCAAGTTAAGTTAAATGAGATACTCTCTGCTGAAAAGAGTGGCAGCTGATAGAGAGCACTATTTCAAACCAATTAAAGTGTTGTTTGTCATATTAGCTGAAGGGAAGTAGGCAATTTAACTCCTCGTTTGACAAAACGCAAGCCTAATCCCTTTACAGACTGGATCTCCTGTGCTTTAAAGCTGTGGCATAATGAACTGTTGAGATTTTATGGCGTTATGACATTTTTACAAATGAAGTTTTCATCCTAACAAGGTAATAAAGCCTGAAACAGAACATAAAGGCCATAAATCTCTTCATGTGTGAACATGTAGGTCTATTATCTCTGATTAATATTCATGCTTATTTGATGTGGGGGTGGAGGGAAGTGGGGGAGCACTGATTATCTACACTCAAAGGATAGAAAAAGACAAATATATTACTGGAAGAGGGCCAGACATGTTATTCTGGAGCTGTGAGATGTACAGTATATACTGGGATCTGATATTAGAAACTCTTACCATGCACCCAGGAGGCCCACACTTCTTTTTTACTCTAACTTTTCTTCTTTCCTGCTTCTAGAGTGTGGGCGATGTGGTTTCATGATCACAATCGAGAATAGTACTAAACATGCTTTGTTGCAAAAGAACCAAGCTCCCTTTCTTAGAAAGAGCCACAGGTGATTGAGATTAAAACACACACATGCGCGCACACACACACGTACTCGCAAGCACACACATACACATGCACATTATCTCCAGCAGAAACTAACCTGTCCCTCATGATATACCTCGAGCTTCTGCCACTACAGTAACCTGCACCGCGTTGTTTCTGGAATAATCAGCTTTAGGCAACTCTATTATACTTTAATAGCTTATTAAACTGCCTCTGCGGCCACAGGGAGACTCATAATAATCCTCATGGATCTCTGGACAGCCATGAAAAGAAGAAGTCTCTGATTTGTTTCATAGACTACAGAAATTGATCAGATCTTTGACGATCCCCCAGAGTTTTCAGACACCTCGGAACACTGAACAAGTGAGAATTTCCTCTTTGCATTCACGGCTTGAGTAGCCAAGGGAAGACATGTCCGTGTAGTGTATGTGTGATGAAATAACAACGGAGAAGTGCGTCTATTTCGAGACTGAAGCACAGCTCCACAGTCGCCGCCAGCAGACAGCGCTTCTCCTGCGGCTGCGGCTGCTCCGGAGAGAGAGGCTGACGCTCAGACTTGAACCAGTAGAAAATTCGACTTCCTCGTTTGGATCGAGAGGAGTCGGGTTATATAGCGCTCTAAAAATAGCGCCAGTTTAACCCAATGGGAGCCGAAGTCGCTTCGGACCACGCACCAACCACAACAGACAGGATGAGTCGGCTCTGGCTCAGCATTGGCCAGGGGTGGTCTGGTAGGCGGGTGGTGCGCTCCTGCGAGCCCATTGGTAGACGTGCCGAAACGTAATGTAATCACATGGGGTGGGTTTGTCTGTAATTTTGAATCGGGGGGGAAGTTTACAGTGTGCTGACTGACTTTTGGAGAGTTCAGTGTTGTGCGCTCTCGGTGCGTCACACGCTCAAACCCTCCACTGGAAGCGCACGACTCCAGACTACCCATACATGCAAATACAGCCAAGACTCCGGCTTCTCTGCGAACAACACAAGCTTCGTTTTCTCCACAAGCTTGAATTCACTTCTACTTGTGGCTGCATCTTAGGAGTGAAATGGATGTCATCCCTATGTGTAGCATCTTCCAGGAGCTCCAAATTGTGCACGACACCGGATACTTTTCAGCTTTACCCTCTCTGGAAGAGTACTGGCAGCAGGTAAGGAGTCGTTCCCCTCGATCTGAACACGCACTTTGACAGCTCGTTCCGTGCGATGGTTTGATGTAGGAGTGCGAGGAATGTGGGTAATTTCGGGAAACTTGCCTTCCACTGACAGCTGCGTCGTAGACGTGCAGATGTCAAAGTTGTTTACGTGACTCCACGTTTGATTTAGTGCAACAGTTAATATCGGTTTCCCTGTTGAAAGTCGCCTTGCATGCTTTTTTAGGGGAAGTCATGCAAGTTCCCTTATTGGTAGATATCTATAACATCCCTATGAAATAATTTACATACGCGTGCTGTGGTGCAACATTGTCACTTTAAGTACATTTTTTATACTTTATGGGATTATCTTTGATTTCTTACTCTGACATTACATCCATATGATCATTTTGAAATTATGCCGTTTTTATTTTTTTAGCATTCATATAGAGTTTTGTTGCAGATATGTTCGGCATGCAGGTTGTAGACGCACACTCGATCAAACAAAAATAAAAAACACTCGGTGTTGCAGATTTAGCGACTGTAGTGAGCCGTGCGTCTTCGCGCGTAGCCTCTCCTCTCTCTCCACTCTCTCTCTACCTCTCTGTCTCGCTCGCTCTTGCTCTCTGTCACACGCGCACACAGAGTGACAGACTGACAGAGAAAAGAGAGAGATAGAGAGAGAGACTGATTTCTATCCCCACTCTGGCTCCACAAAGCGGCCCCGGATGACAGAACAGTGGAGTTTTATACTTGAAAGGAGGGGAGGGCGAAAGTCGCTTCTTGTTCGGGCTGGGAAATGAAATGAACTGGCAACACGCTTCAGTGTTCTTCCATCTCGCCGTCTATCAGATCTCTTCGGGCTTCGGGCCAAGTCGCCCTCCCAGGCATTTAAAGCTCGCATAGGATTTATGCAGCACTGCTGACAAGAAACATTTGCCTTGAATGCACTCTCTCATTACCAAATGACTACGATGTGGCCACATTGTTCCTATTTTAGACTTAAAGTGTGTTTGTGACAAGTTGTAGTGACCTTCTCGTACCTTGAGCATTGGTAAAAATCTACTCCTGAGTTACAGTGAACCTGATTTATGACACCTCACAGTCCTTAATGGATGTTTTCAATCAATCACGATATGACATAGATTTGAATTCCTTCTGTTATTTTGATGAAGGGTTTTTATACAATATATGAGGTTACCTCTAAATCGGCATGTAACTGTATGTACGCATGTGTCTGAACTGAGAGCAAAGAGGGATATTCCCCTGAGAGTCATTTTAATGTTTTAGACTGAAGATGTAAAACTCTCCAGTATTTCAAGATAAGTTTGAAGAGAAGACAGAAATATAGTGTCTAGGATATCTTCTTGTCAATCATCTTGCAGCCCCCTAGATTTAATGTGTGACCTTAAACTGTGTGCACCACTGCTCTGTGCAGTTGTGTCATAATGAAATGGGTCTGTAAATTCCATTCATTTTGAAACTGCACAGGACTGTTAGTGGCCCTCATATCTGTCCTCTGCTCGCTGACTGCAGCGGGTTGAGGAAGCGCACTCACAGTTCCTTTTCAAAGAAAATAAGCCCACAATCCACAGCGGCTCTTGCAGTATTCATGCAGGCTTTTTATGGACACCCGTGAACCAGACCTCCCTGCTCTCGGTCCCTGGTGTGCTATGTTATTTCTAGCGATGCCTCCAAATGCATTATTAAATCCACATTATGTTGAATAATTGATAGATTTAAAAGATCTACAAGCACTTCCCTAACCCATTGGGGGACTCTGTAGCATATGTAAATTTCATGACCAACCCCAACACACACCTACACGCACCCGTGCACACAGCCATGCAAGCATTCGCGTAAGAGCACCTTGTTCTTGCATGCTCTCAGAAGGAGACGTGGTGCTTATAATCTTCCCTGATACGGCCTCAGAGGGCACCACTAGAATGTTCTTGACTAGCCTCTGCAT
This sequence comes from Echiichthys vipera, assembly GCF_963691815.1. Lineage (NCBI taxonomy): Eukaryota > Metazoa > Chordata > Actinopteri > Perciformes > Trachinidae > Echiichthys > Echiichthys vipera. The sequence goes on along the minus strand of NC_139840.1, from coordinate 4,577,164 downwards.
AGGACATTGTGTCTTGCCTCATTCCTGCAGGCAGGCAGGAAGGAAGCAGGGCCAGTGGTGTGACAGTGTCACATCATTTCCCCCTCCTGCTGCTGCTGCTGCTGCTAAGAATAAACACAGTGTAGAGAACAACACCAGTTTGTGTTTCTCGTGAAAACAAATCACTTTTTTCTGGTGTTTAAGGGACTTTCCTATCGAAAAGAAGTGTTGTGTTTCAGGCCTCAGGCTCTATGCACTCACTGCTATCTCGTCTTCCCTCCACACAGACATGCCTGGAGCTGGAGAGGTACCTCCAGAGCGAGCCCTACGTCTCAGCCACGGAACTCAAATTTGAGAGCCAGGAGGACTTGTGGAGCAAGCTGATGCTAGCCTGCGGGGACAAGTCCAACGAGTCTGATCCAAAGATCCCCCACATCAAGGAGGAGGAAGACAATCAGGACAGCCAGCACCTTGACGCCGGCGGCTTCAACTCCGACGCCAGCAGCGAGGCCTCGGACAGCTCCGAGGAGCTCTCCCCTACTTTCGACTTGTCCTCCGGTTCTTTGACTGACATTCTGGGAGACGGTGGCGAAGACCTGGGCTCCGCCATCATCAGCACGCCGCCATCCTCGCCTGAGCTGGGCAAGGAGGGCTCTGTCACCCAGGTGTGGAGTGGGATACAGACTGTGCTGCACTCACCTGGTAAAATAAGGACTGGGGGCATAGAGAGAAGCGTAGAAAGGTCGGGGCTGACCAGCGGGGAGGCATCACCTGACGGAAGGAGGCGGGTGCACAGGTGTCACTTCAACGGATGCAGGAAGGTGTACACCAAGAGCTCGCACCTCAAAGCACACCAGCGCACACACACAGGTAAAGATGCTCGACATCAAGATGTTTTTATCGTTGCCATGCAAATGTGATGAGTGCAAACTTACTGAAAGAGGGCGGACCAAGGTTTTTGAAACCTTTTTTTTTCAAAGTAAACTTTAATCAACTCATCTGAAGAGTGAAAACCTTGGAAAGTGCAGGTAAAATTAACTTAGGTGTTGATTTCTTGCTCAAAGTGCTGAAAAATACTCCCACATACTTTGAATAGTTTGTCAGGAGGAATGCCCTCAACTGTGACCTAATTCACACAGAGGAACGTGACTTCATGCAGGGGGAAGGGAGACAGGGAGCGAGAGACGGGAGGGGGAGGGATGTTCTTTTGTGGCCTAGCAGCACCCAGAGGATGTGGATCCTGAAAACAAATCAACAGTTCTCAGATTTCACCATGGGAAAACACGGCATTTGCATTCACAGTAAAAAAAAATAATTATGGGAATCTGACATTTGCAATGTTTTGCCCAGGGTCCAAATGTGAGCGTTTTCCCGAGTCACCTTTCACCCCTGCCAGGCTGTTTACAGCTGGGACGCCCCTTAGCAGAGGAAGTCACATTCCTAGCATCTTTCACTGACCATGTTAGCCACATGCTAATGCCTTCAGGAACATTAAGAATGGGCTCTATTTTTCCTGCAGCTCGCCCCCATTACATAAGCCGTCTACTCGAGCGGCTCCTTAAAGCTGCATACCACAGCGCTCTAGACCCACAAGTTTGTTTTTCTCTCCATCTTACTGTAGTCAGCTGCTTAGCATCAACTTACAGGCGCATTTTTTCTCTGACATCAGCACTGTAAAACCTCTCGGATGAGTAAGAACTGTGAATGGCTACATATTTGCAAGGCTGAATTTGAAAATGAAATTTATTTGACGGATACTATCATGTGTACAAACCTATTGTAGGGTGAACCCTCAAACAGGTTTCATCAGGTTTTGTGAAGGAAAAAAGTGGCAGAGCGTTGCTGAAATCTTTCAACAGTGTTCGACCTTTTGACACCTTTTGACAAAGAATGCAACCCCCCGATAAGTGTTAATTTTTTTATTCCATGGTGATGTTTGCAGGTGAGAAGCCCTACAGGTGTTCATGGGAGGGCTGCGAGTGGCGCTTCGCACGGAGCGATGAACTCACCAGACACTTCAGGAAGCACACTGGAGCAAAGCCATTCAAATGCAGTCACTGCGACAGGTGAGGGCACTGGAAAGTCGGTAAATGTTCACGATAGTTGACACCTGGATGGCCTTTAACAAGCACAGAAATAAAAAAAAAAGGTTGGATTGTCGAGAAGCTCTAATCCCCTTCTTTTTACCTTTGGTGCTGAGCGCTCAGTCAACAACAAAGACCACCACTTATGTAAATTAGTTTATCGAAATGACATGTTCGGCGGAGGGGTGAATGAGGGTCAAGGATAAACTGATGGAATGGGGTCGAGGTCAAGGGCTGGATGAAAAGAGAGTTGAGTACAAAGCGCAGGGAGTGAAAATGGGCAACACCTCAGTGAGCCATTGGAGCGTTATCGTCCCCCAGGTGGTTCTTGTAATGATGGATAATGACATTAGACAAACACCTATAGGTTGTGACAAGAAAGCAAAGCATGGGCTTTGTCCCTCAACCTTATGCCATGTTCATGTCATGTTGTACAGACCAAAGAGTGGAAGATATCTCCTAGTTACCAAAGTGCCAATAAATATGAATATTCCGACACACTGCTGTCGTCTATTGACCGTAAAAGTTATATTAAAACCTTTTAGTTCTTAAATCCAAAAGCTGAATCTCCTCTCTCTTTTCCCTTCTCAGGTGTTTCTCCCGTTCTGACCACCTGGCGCTGCACATGAAGAGGCACATCTAAGATGGCCTCTGTGTCGAGATCGCTGGGGGATGATTCTGGTTGATTGTCCTGACCTGTGGGGGATCAGCAAGGCCGGTGTGTCCTGGGAGCGTTAACAGGAGCACCGCCGTGTTCCAGTCAGCGGAAAAAAGATGAAGCAACGCAGGCTATTATTTGCACCATACTTAGTGCCTCCAACACCTCGCTGTGGAGATTGCTCTTGAAAGGCTTTTACGGAGGAGCTGGGGAGGGAGGGAGGGGGGAGGCAGGGAGAGAACTTAGAAATGTTTTTTTTTTTAAAAATGGGAAAAATCTTGGCTGGAGTAGACGGGAAGAGACTCTTCTGTATGGTGTTCAACGCTTTTTTCCTGGAGGATTATGGGACTCCTGCGGGGGTACCGTTCCTCCAATGACAGTGTGTTTGCCTGTGCGCATGGGGACTGTGAGTGCCTGCGACTGGATGCCTGTGCTGGCTTTACGGAGCGGATGGAGCTTGCGTTGTGGAACTGCGAGTGAATGACATGGAGGGGATGATGTTATGCGAGGGAGGTTTTTGGGGGGATATTCGTGGTCTCGCTGAGAATGAATGCAAGCAACAAAAAAAAGATTTGTCTGTGCTGTTTGAGTGTGTTGGCTGTGGAGGGGAGTCGTGGAGCTGATTTGCTCGAGTGCGCCCTCTTTCTGCCTGGAGGTGGAACTACAGCTCCTTATTCAAACACGGGAGGTTGTTTTGTTTAGTGCAGCTATTCAATGTGCAATGTATTACGTAGCCTGTCTCAAAACATACACGCTATAAAGCTCATTTTGTTGTCCATTGTGTAAGCTCTGTATCTAAAAAAAATACAAAAAAAACAATGGTTGTACACAAACAGTTATTGCCATTATAACAGAAGTTGCATGGGATCTGGGGATGTGTTGCTCACCTGTTTGCTTATAGGACAACAAAATTCCATTCGAGAGCAGCTACCTTCATATTACTCAGTATCATAGTATTGTACAAATCACATAAGGCAGTCATTTTGTTTTTTTTATTTTCTTGATAAGTTGGGGATACCACTTGCTTTGCTTGGCAACTGTCTTGATCATGGGATTTCTGTTGATTTTCTTCACTTTACTCTTTTGTTCTATCTGTAAATGCACTGTTGACCTTACTGATGCCTTATGTAAGTGGCCTTGTCCTGTTAAATAGATCTCTCTTTTTCTCTCTCTCTCACACACACACATGCACACACCAAACAGGGGTTGCAAATGCACTAGTGCATTATTGAATTGCTTTATAAAGGCTCAGATCCATACAGACGCACCTCGCCCTTTTGTCTCGCAACAGACTCCTCTCAACTCTGAATAATAATAAAAAAAAAGAAAATATCAGCTTCAAAACGACTGCCATTTTTACATTTGGATGCATTCTTTGTTGAACATATCACGCCATATTAAAGCTAAATCATATTACCCAAAATGACCCAGTTCTGAGACAGAAGCGTGGATCACTTGAAAAAGCAGCTCAGTTTTGTAAAGATTTACTACCATGTAGTATAAGGTGGCATGGATGCTCTTGAGATGGACTGTAACCTGCTGTCAAAGGTACAGAGCCTTGGAAATATGTTCTCATAAAACGTGGCATGCTCTGTCACCAAGGTTGTGACAAATCAGGATTTACTGCAAAGAAAACATTAAAGATGGGGGCCATTCATATCTGTTTATGTGACAGAAGCTTACATTCTTTAAAGTAAAGGCTGTGTCCTTAAGAGTTCTCAGTCATGAGTCTGTTTTGATGTTGTATGTGTGTTCGGTAGGTCTCGCCCCCAGGGTGATTCAGTATCTTTACTCAGCCCTGGTTTAAACAACCCGTGATCTCACTAAACGGTACCAAAACCAGTCTAACCAGTTCAGCTGAGCTGTGCTGCAAGGTATAGAGGTTTCTGTCTGTGTCTGACCATTTACATGTTTTAACTTAAGTTACTGTACACAACTTCAACTCACTGCTCTGTGGTTTGATTCAATTCTCAGTTTCACAATTGGATCAGTTCTGTCACCATTTCCCCTAAACATTTTTGGAGCCACAATGTTTTTACTCGATAGAGTTTTGTTCATAAGGAAATGTTGAAAAGTATTTGATCTGCATTAAAGGAATACTTCACCTTCAAAATGAACATTTGTATCTGAATTACTCACCTGTTTAACCTTGAACTCTTAAAGAAAAATGTGTTTTTCTCGCATGCTTCCACAGTGAAAGGAATTGAAGACATAGGGGCCATCTCTCGAGCCCCCTATTACTTCAATTCTTCATTCAATTCGGAGGCATGCAAGAAAAACACGTTTTTTATTGCAAGAATTCAAGGTAACATGGGTGAGTGATTCATATACATATGAGCAGGTGAAGTATTACTTTAAGAGTATGGCTGGTTTAAGTAGTCATAAAACTCACTGATTCACTCAGTCATCAATCTCACAGCTGTACAGGTGAACCTGGTCAACATGAAAGAAAGTCCATACACTGAGAAATGTCAGAAATATATAAGATATGTACATTGTAAAGTAAGAGAATTTTGTAAGGAAGCTTCTATTTTGAAAGGGTATGGGACCAAAATCAAGTGCAGTGTTGTTTCTAAGATGAACCGATAAAGAAGAGGCTGGAGAATTATTGTAAAATAAACTCACTCCATTTCTGTAACATCTTTGTTTTTCAATTTGATTGGAGAAATGTAGAGAAAATGTATGTTTTAAAAAGGCATCAATTGCGTATACACCTGTGGCCTATCATCTTTAAAAAAAAAACTCAAAACAAAACAAAAAAAACTCGTTCTGGACACTTGAATCGTCATCATTTTTGCATTCTGTTGCTCGCTAAGTATTACGTTTTTTTTATTTGCCATGTGACTTCATCTTCTTCTTCTTCTTCTTCTTCTTCTCAACTTTTCAAAGACCCGCAAAGACACCCTATCTTTAGCTAGAGAATCTTTATTGGATAAACGTGGAGATAAAATATGAGGCTCTATTTTTGTTTGTTTTATGGCATAACAAGATTTTTTCATTTGAAATTGTTTTGTAAAATAGTTTCTGTATGAATGTATTTTTTATTGGAAAATCGATAAAAAGAATTTATTGGATCTACATGTGTTTTTTGTTTCTTCTTTTTCCTGCAGCCCTCCCAGGACGCAGTCAGCCTGCAAGTCTTTATTTGGGGGTTATTCAGTAGATTCCCAAAGGAGAAACGTGACCCCTGTTACCCCCTTTCCCCACATAGGTCAAAGGTCAGGGTCGGCTGCAGAACTGCATCATACTGGCATCAGGAAGTAGAAGCAGGGCCACGTACTTACAGTAGAAGCAATCTATAATTCTTATTCAAAAACCTTTATATCAGAGGATTATATGTTTTATTACAGATTGTATTATAGGCCTGGTTTGGACCTTCAATGCTATCAATAATAACATTGTCTGGTGGTCTTTTATATTTTTCTTACTGACAACAAATCACATGAAAAAGACCAAATCCAACAACGTGTTAGTCCTTCTGTTAATACGTCCTTGCCCCAATCTGCGGCTCTCAGCCCCAAGCCCGTTGGTTCAAGATGTAAATCTTAAAAAAACAGTTTTGAAACGTTTTCATCAGACAAACAAGAGACAATAGTGCATTTGTTAGGCACTATGCCCAGCAGCAGATGTATCCACATTGTGCTAATACTTGTGGCAGCAGGACGGTGCATGTGGGATTGAGTCAAAATAAGCTTGTGTGTGTGTGTGTGTGTGTGTGTGTGTGTGTGTGTGTGTGTGTGTGTGTGTGTGTGTGTGTGTGTGTGTGTGTGTGTGTGTGTGTGTGTGTGTGTGTGTGTGTGTGTGTGTGTGTGTGTGTGTGTGTGTGTGTGTGTGTGTGTGTGTGTGTGTGTGTGTGTGTGTGTGTGTGTGTGTGTGTGTGTGTGTGTGTGTTGATGGAATGAAGGAACATGCCACACAGTGCAACAGTGTGACTCATTTAAGGGTTTTTAACAATGGAGCTCTATGGCACAGAGGAAGGAGATATATCAGGCTGTGACACACACACAGTACTTGTTTACTTTGTACTTGAAGAATTTCATTGTTGGTTTTTTAGGCTATTTGTTGACAATAAATATACAGAATATCACCACATTTATCCTTTACATGCTAAAATGAGAAGAAAAACCCAGTGGGGCCAGCAACACAAGTAGTCAGATCATACAGGTTTGAAACAAAAACATTTTCAAAGTTCCTGGTTTAAAGGCTCGGTAGGTAGGAAACCTAGAAAAAAGGTGATTATTGAGTCTCTGACCCAAGCTCTGCCCACCAGACAAGCACAGGCATCTCACCGACAGTCCCTACACGAGACAATCGCCTACTTGCCAAAGCGAATCCTCTTTTTTAAATACACGAGCGATAGTAAATAGCATTTATATTAAGGCAATGAACTGGAATGATCCTTTAACTACAGTCATCTCAGGATTCAAAGCTCCCTACAGAAGCAGCTGGGATATTTAAGGCATGTAAACATCTGGCAAGAATATTCTGTTTATTCTTGCAGATATATTCATGATCAGGATACTGAAATGGAAAGTGTATCCCAAGTTGGACAAAAGAGTAATGACGTGAGGTGGATGGTGCATTGTGAGGACAATCGGTTCCTCCTGCTCCAGCTAAGAGTGGCGCGTTTTCATCTTACTCTCCAAGAAATTTATGCAAATTAAGTTGTGCCGCAAACAAATCCCTGATAAGAGCCTTGCACACTACACAGACAAATAGCCTCTTCATCTCCTATTGCAGGCACAAAGTGCTTCGGCTTTAACACTGCTCCACCGAACCTCCACGCTCAGTGCCCCAAAGCCCCTAAATAATTGAAGCTCTCAAGAGTTTTTTTTAAAAAGACATTTATTGGTATTTTATTCAAATTGCCAGAACTAAAAATGCCTGATGTAATAAAATAAACAAGTATAGAAAGGACGGATGTAAGACTGTGAAAAATAGGAAAAAAAGAGATAAATAAAGAGCAGTCCTATTTCCTCAATCTGATACTTAAGGATATAAAGCTCCTCATCTGCTGAGTAAACTCCCTGGTGACAAGAAGGCCAAAATATCTATGCTGTCTTTTGAAGGCTCTCATATGCCAAGCAACAATTTGGGGGTAGTGGGCACAATCCCAAGTTGCATTGCAACACTGTCAATTATTTTGTGTACACAATAACAGCATTTATATCAAATAAATATGCATGACTGTGACAGACTTAAACTGCCTCTTCCCTCCTTATAGCTATTAGGCGTCCGACTGTGTGCACAGTTAGATACATGGTACCCTGGTTTCTTCAATTTAGTGTTAAAAGTGCTTTTCCCTCCAGAGAACTTCAATAAAGGTGCATTTTAGGAAGGATATATGACAAGTGTAAGTGAAGGAATACACCCCATCCCACTCACAAATGTTTCTACACCGGATCTGCTTTGTCAAGATATGTTTGTATGTATAATAAATTTGTATCAGACTTATTGTGGTAACAGAGATACAGAGTATAGGACAAAGAGCATGCAATCACACCCACAGGTTCTCATTATATCTTACGAAAAACACATGCACAACAGTTTGTGTTTCATCTTACAAAATACGAGGGTCTATCTAAAGCAGTAATGTCGATGGTTAAGTTTCTACATCAACATTGACGGTTAAGTTAGGCACCAAAAGTCATGGTTTGGCTTGGGACATTTTAAATATGTTTCTGAAAACACTTCATTCATGAAATATGTAACAGATATAGAAACAGTTTCACAGCATTGACACTGTGTCAGATTGGCGGCCGGTCAGGCGCAGTGAATCTAGTAGATGCCATTAGGGGCACACACAGAGAGCAGTAGAGTGACATACCTTTTTCGCAGAGCATCCATCTCAATCTGCTGGTGGTATATAGCTATACATCTTCATATTCAAAGATATTAAGTCTTTCTGTAATAAGTGTGTAATTGTAGAACTTTTAAACTATTTCCTAGGTAATTTCAACAGCATCGGCCAAAACAACGCAGAGCACATGCCATTAACACCCTTCGGCCCTGAATGACCAGGCTAGCCACAGCAACCTATTTCCTACTGCTACAATAACTTAACCCCAGTTCCGCTATAAATCTAATCTGGGGGAGTTATTTGAGAGTAGGCATTACTTATTCAAGGCCAAATTTATTTAAAGGGTGTACATTTTACATTTCAAGGTAGCCTCATACCTGCTGGGATTTGTATGCAGCTGACAAGCACTGGTTGAAATGTTTTCATTTAACAGCCACATTTATCTAAACCATCCTACAGCACCTGGATAGTAAATACTACAGCCATCATGGGGCGGCTCCAGTTGGACTCAAACACTTTGCTCTTCTTATTTGGATCTCTGTCCTGGTTGAAGCTCTAGCAAAGAGTATTCAAAGAATGTATTCATATTCAGAGCAATCGGTGAAGTGAATGAGGACATTCAAGGTCGACCAGGAGAACAGGATCTTCCCCACAGCAAGGTTTCACCACATGCACATATGTATACACACACACACACACACACACCCTCAGAGATCATATGTCGCAGCCATGGAGGGGGAGGTTGGGGGGATGCAGTTGTTAAACCAGAAGGAAAGTGAGGGTCAACGACCCCACATGGGGATGGTAGTCTGTCAAGTCCCTGTCACAGGAGACCTTCTGGTTGGTTTTCATTTATATTCAACCTCAAAAAGCCAAGACTTGAGTCCTGCAAATTTTACAGATTCACCAATACGACATATTGCACTCCTCATAATGCTCCATTTCCATTTAGGCAATCATCTGATTTAATTTCCAGTGACTTGAAGGAATTCAACAATCTGAAGATTCTTATCAGCAGCATAAGTAAATATAACTAAAATCTATAGTATTGATTTAATCTATCCTGGATCTGAGATATCGGCCACCTCAAAGAGGTGAATGGCACATCAATCACAATCACAGCAGCGAGAAATTACTTTCTGAAATTCAACAACAGCTCTTTCTAGACAACAATGTCCTTGTTACTCCATAATAACCAAAAGAACACACTGTTAACAGACAACAATTATCAAAGTCATGATGGCCAGGTAGTGTAGGTGCTGTAACCTCCAGTATATTGATGTACTTATCTATGAAAGAGAGAAAAGAAGAAGACAGTTGACCTTAACCTCCTACTGCATAACATTTGTTTTTACATTCATACACACTGTATAAAATAAAGGGTTTTTATAGTTGTTGCCTCAGGTCAATGTTGTTTAGTTAGAGTACATATATATTACAATAGCATAATATTGTGCTCAGTGAAGGACTTGTAATGTGACGTAAAAAGGTGTTGGTTGTTTTTTTTTCTGAACATATCCACTGAAATTCACATGCAATGGACGCAGGGACATGGGCACGATCGAAGTGACAGTGAGCAAGACTTCCTCCCAGAATCAGGTTTGAGAGGCAGACTCCTGGAATAAAATTATATAATCTATAGTTTAATAGTATAATCCAAATTATACAGTTTAACAATCCATTTCAAACAGCAGATTGTAACCAAGTCAAGTGTAGGGTGCAAGAAAGGAGTATTACCAAAGAAACCCTACAAATGCTAATATTTTGTGCAATGGTAGTACTAAAATCTTTTATTTTGGAAGGAGCTGATGAATCATCTGAAGATTAACTTTTTTAGAGAAAAGACAACAATCTCCTGTAAAAACAAAACAAAAACTAAATAAATAGAGGGTTAATATACACATGCTTAATCTGCAAGCCATAGCATAACTTTATTTAAGTTTATATTATAAAGTTGCTTGTGGGCTTATCAATGACAAGAGCCCAAGTGGGAGCCAACATCTACTCTGCTGTGTCCTTGAGCAACAGCTCTCAATATCCATTAGCAAACATGCTAGCTGTTAAAGAGATGCTGTGCTGTGTTTCTGCCCAGCAACGTGATCCAGCTCCAGTTAGATGATTTATATGCTCAACAGTGTCCAGGATCTATTTAATGTCCAACTGTTGTATTGCATGCCTGTGGATGGGTAAAGAAAAAGACTAATTTCCCCTGTAGACATCAACAGAGTATTAAAAACAATATATAATTAATTGTTGAATTGTGGAATCAAATCCTATCTATGGTAGCATTTGGGGTTAATTTTCCTTTGTACTTGGCCTGGATATTTTCCAAACCCTGTGTACACAGACAGTGATGAAGAGGTCTGGAGGTTTGAGGGGGCTGGGGCTCTGGCCAGACTATGGGTTTGGTGCCTGATGGATGGGCATTCTTCAGCCTTCCTCCCCCCTCTGAGCCCCCACTCATCCTCCCCTTCCCCTACTCTCTCCTCCCCTAGGTGATGAACAAGCTCATTACTATGGCGTACTGATAAAAGGAGGCCATTATCTTTTCACAGCGCACTTTGAACTCTGGCAAAGGAATCCACCCCTCCCTGTCTCTTGCTTGTGGTTACGTAATGCACTCATGGCGCGGTGAAATAGGTGGCTCAATGCCAATGTCTTCAGTGCACCCTACGTTGGAATCTACTCAAAGATACTGTCACATACACAGAATTCTAGCTTGTCAGTGAACCAAGTCTATCTCTATTTCTATCCTGCCATGATGCCTCTGTCAACAGAGGGGAAACCTGTCATCTTCACCGGCATTCATGCTGACATTGGGGGAGGGGGACTATGTCGTCTGGGCACCATGGATATCTGTAATAAATTCCATGCTAATACATATGATAGTTGTTGCGGTATTTTCAGTGAAAGCCCAAAGTTTCAACCTGCTGGTGGCACTCAAGGAAAAGTCAGGCAATCACCAAAGTCAACAGGATTCATCAACTGAAATGCTTCAGTTTGGATTAGAGTGGCTAACCAGCCGACCGAGAAGCCACCTAGCGTGGCCAAAAATGTGATAACATAAAGAAATTGTAGTTTTGTAGTCCACAAAAAGATTGATGTCCTTTGCTGCATATTTTCTTTAGATTGTTGTTTACTATAGTATCAAGAGTGAAGATTGTCATTAGTAAATTTAAATGTATCAATTTATCTGGGGGGAAAAAAAGAGTTGCATTTTTAGTAGTCGGGCAGACTTCCTGCCAGGTTGCACATGGCTGCAATGAGCTCTACCAAACAGATACTCAGGGCCGTCTATATGCAGCCTGAGAGGCAAAACAGCCTGCTATTATCCCAACACATAATATATACAGCCACTTGGTGTGATGCTCCACTACAGTCGCTGTTTTAAACACAGGGAAATGTGTGAATTCAAACAAAAGTATGTGGTTATCATTGGGAAACAAAACCACTTGACTAGCTTTAGGAAAAGATTATGGATGGGGTTAAATACGTGTATTTGTATGGGACACAAACCGTGGTCTACTGGGTGGAAGTCCACCATGTCGGCTTCCTCCCTACATTGTCATTTTTACTGTTACAGCATTTGCTCTGAGCATCTAAAATTGATCATTTCACAGCTAAATACCCGTGTCAAACGTCGAGGGGTGTAACAAACGGGCTGGGAAAAACCTAGGACGTAACAACAGTTGAAGAACAATGGACATACCTATCATATCACATATCAACAGCCTCCACATTTTTACTATGAAGACTTCTGCTTCTTCATCAAGAACCAGAGCAACATCATCAAGAATACCCTGTGGGGTGTTGTGTGCCATCACCTTTGTACCTGAATTTTCCTCATCTCAGAGCTGAGAGACTCACTCTTCTTGAGTTTTTGACATAAGGCAGACTAACTCCTCCACTCTCAGCTGAGGACTGACTCTCTGTCATTTGAATGTAGAAAAATTGAAAACACAAGTCACAAGTTGAGTCTTCATCAAGGTCACAGCCACTTTTATCTCCCCTGTCACAACAAAATCCATAAACACACCCCAAACCACCACTGCCCTACACACGTGCATAAAGGAAAAACTCACTCACACAGACTCACACCTCTTTCCCTGAAGGTTTGCGAAGCCAAGTTTGAATTCACCTATCACCATGACAACTACTCTCTCTACCGGCTGTGCCCGTGGGAGGTTTTTTCGCCCAGCCTTTTCTAATTTCACACTGTGTGGATATCTCCATTCAGTAATTACAATCCCATCCATTCTCATTTTCCCTGTCCAGACAATGTGCCCTGGATATACACACACAAAAAAAATATCTCTTTCCTCTTTATGCACACATCAACTTCACAAAAACACACAGTATGGACCCCCTGCGTTAGGGGTCGGATGCAACAACCGAGGGAGTTTGTGTTTGTGAGTATGTGAGAAAGAGATAAAGTGAGAGACACATATCTGAACTGTTACAACTCATACATACGTATTCATACATCGTCCTCAAAATCAAATTACAAGCAAACCTGTAAAGTTGAACTCATTGTTAAAAAGTAAAAAATTGCAAGGTATTAGAAACTCAAATAATTATTAGCAACACAAGATAACCAGTAATAGTAGATCAAGTATAGAAATAGGTAGAATACAGTAAAACTACAGTGTGAAAACTAGGATTAAGACACAGGACTGCTCTACTTCCCAACTAGAGGCACTTGTACCCCAGGGGATAGGGTTGCAGTTGCCAGGGGGTACATGGAAAGATCGTAGGGTAGCTCAAATATAAATTATGATTTGATTAATATATCACGTATTAACATTCGGCTAAGTCAACTGTAACAACTGAACACTACATGTATCAGTTATTGTGAGCTTAAACGGTTGGAATAGTTAGCTAAAAATAATGAAGTAATGGTTAAAATAGTTGAAATTGCTAAAACGTGATGAATGGATGAAATAGATAGCTAAAAATGGTTGAAATACTTAGCTACTGGATTCATGTTGGGAGACAAGTATGTCCTTTGGTTCACAGACAAAGACTGTAGACAGTCCTTTTTCATTTGTCATCTCATGTTTCGGAAATATTCTGTAATAGGCTAAAAAATGTATGATTTATGTAAGCGTAACTACCAAATTGTACACACAGATACACACACAACAATAACAATGTTTTCATTAAAATTTGTATTTTGTATCTGCAAAAGGAAATTACTTGTTTATTCTCATATAGAGTGGGGAAGTGAGATCTGATCACAGGTGATCACTGAAGACTCGTGGAGGTTCTTAGAGCTGACCACTTGTTATTGTATCGCCAAAGTCACATGTTAACCCTCCTGTTCTCCTAAGGGTCAATTGGACCCCATTTAATGTTTAACATCTCTAAATAACGACATCATTTTTTGTTTTTTTGCTTTATATTTATGACTTTTCCTCATTTTATGGGGACAACTCATAAAAAACCTAAAATTGGCATGATTATATATATTTTTTTATTGTTCTTATCGTACATGTACTTGTCTCATCTGTGTTCCTTTGGGTCAGTTTGATCATCTGGATGATTTAATCATTATTATTATTTTCTATTTTACAATTCAAGTATTATATGAGGTCAAATTCATGCTACTGTCCTTGATAACGGACGTTACTTTCATTCCAGATATTACAAATAACACAAAATAGCACTTAAAATAACAGACTAACTTTAAAACACACAGACAGAAATCCCTTCAGGCAATTTAAGATCAGTCATATTTTTCATTCTGTTAAATAAAAACATAAAGTACCCGACTTAACTTGAGTGACAAATTGATTATGATCATTTTCCAGATGTTTAAATTGCTGCGGTCAAATTGACCCCAAGAATAAATGGTGTTAGTCAAATTTGAGGGCAACAGGAGGGTTAATGCCGAGTCTGAGCAGGGCCTGAGCTACAGAGTAGCTGTAGAAATGTTTGTCACTGGTGGTGACTTCTACTTCACTGCTGCATGCATCAGAAGCATGGGACTCTTGAAAAGACAACAAAAGCGCTACAAAGTCACGAAACACAATAACCAAAACAACTGTCCACTTAGTCCTGTTTCAAAACACAGATGATCAAACCCAATGCCAGTTTGAACAATAGTCTATAATACATCTGCTGTAATGCACATTGATGTATTCAGAGATATGACCGGGCCTTTAAAGCCTCTAATATAGTGAACCAGTATAAAAACCTTTATTGTCTTTCACCAGTACAACACATTGATGGCAATTTAAATGAAGACATTACAGCTCACTCTGGGCTCTTTTAGGGGACATAAGACTTTCTACATGAAAATAAGATGATGAGAAAAGTTTCAGAAACCTAATTTAAAGTTCACGTTTGCCTCATTTGAAAACATTGGAGCACACAAGACCTCTATTTTGAGTTATGATGGGATCAGAACATTGCAATGTCATTATTTTCCATCAGTGGGTCCTGCAGGCCTAAATGTTCTCGTCAATGATAATAGCATTGATATGTTTCTCTCTGTATACATAGTAAAGTGTGTATGCATAGTGGTGAGTACAGTCTACTCTTCATTGTATGTTTCTACATTATATTTCTCCCCTTTTAGGCCAAACATCAATTGCAAACATTTTAATACTGACCTCAAAACTGATGCACCTTCCTCTTTGTGAATCACAAAAGGTGGACGGAGTTGACCTCAGTTTATATTTTCCCAAGATCCCTTTTCTACTTGTATACAGCTCAGCTGTTCTCAGGACTCTCAGGGGACTCACATTGCAACAAACCGCTGCGCTGCATGTAAACACTGGCCCGGCTAAACTTGTGTTTACCCCACAACTCTTTTAGGTCATTGCTGTGTCCCCCACATTGGCCGCTTAAGCAGATATCAACACTGATAGCGTGCTGGATGACGGCAGTACAACAATGGCAGGGATGACGGAGGTCATTTTGGCTGTTACAGCTGAACATGTTGGTCATTGGTCATTTGTTAGTGTGAGAGTCTGAATGATTTTCACGAGTCTCTTTTTATGATCTACAGAAGCAACAATCCATTTTTCCCGTTTTCTCATAAAAATCCTTTGTTCACTTAATTTTAGAGAACGTTTAAGCTTTGTTAGACCAGTGCTATAATACAGTTATAACTTTCTCTCTTCTTGGAGCCACAATCATTTTCCGAGGGTCCAAGGCTGTGACACGATTGTTTTCCCCAGCAAATTATTAACACTCACTTGCTCTGAACATAACATGTATGCTTGACTGACAAACATATATGGAGGAAACATGAATTGTTCACGAAGCCTTGCCACATTTTGACGTTTCCCATCCCAGACGCTCCAAATATTTGGCCACCCACCAAAATGCCACACAAAAGCAATGTAAACAACATGTCAAGTCTTTTGATCACGGAGCTATTCTGAGTGAACCTCCTGAGGTTTTGTGACTGGGGGTATGAGGTGCAGAGGCGATGCTCCGGTGTAATGATAAGCTGAGGGTTTTCCCCCCTCCTTCTTTCTCAATTTCACGTTTTAGGATTGAGGTTTTGAAAAAGAATAATAAAACAACTGTCAGCTAATTGGAAAAGGGAGTGCACTGTGGAGGAATAAAAAAAAAAACTACAAAGTGATTCCACAAGGGAAATATAGAAAGCTACACTGTAAGCACATACGCACAGTTGAGTTTTAAGGGCATTCTCCTGTTGGAGAACAATTCCTCGTTGAATACTTTTATGCTTTCAATGTTCAATTTTTCATCTTGCACGACACAGAAAGATACTTAATTTCGCAGTAAGTTTCCGTCTGAAGAAGTTTACTAGGAGCGACGGCCGTCCATAGTACACAGCTTCAACCCAGATCTGACTCCAACAGCAGCTGCAAATCTTCATTATAGTTCTTTGCTTTAAAAAAGAGAGATTTGTAGTAGCACACAGGTTGTACAAATACACTCAACGGGACAAATAAAATGTTCTGGTCTCCATTTTTCCTCTGTTTGTAGTCCGTGTAGTTCTGATCAACCACGTTCGAGCAGGCTTTGGTTGTATGCAAGTAAACAGTCCATGTTGAGCGCAAAAGAGGCGGAATGCATTGGCCAAAATGAATGTCTGAATATGATTTAACTCTTTATCACAAAGTAGCTTTTGTAAACATCTGTTCATAGATATTTTCCACAAACTACAGTATTGACTTGGACTGTAAATAATGACCGGCGCACAGTAGAGGATGTCTTCGCCCGGATATCCGCTGGCAACACCGGAACCGCTGAAATAGTGTCCGTTACCCTCAGACGCTAAATCGTCATTAGAACGTTTGACGATGGGTTCGGAGATTGGACTCCGGTAAGTTGTGACTCAGTTTTACAAGAGAATATGCTTATTAATGGGGTGAAGGTGGAATTGAATTGAATAACTTCTGAACAAATTTGATTAATGAAGTCCACAGAGGTGTGTTTTCCATCAGCGTTGGAAGCTGGTAACTCAACATAATGAAAAATGCAATCTTTAGTTCTCAGAGCCAAATGAAGAGACACAAGCAAGTTTTCAATTAAAACTAATATGTAGGTCTGTTCTGCAGAGATATCAGCAGTCAGCTTTTTGCACATTCGATAGGTTGCGTCATATTGTGTTTGTCTTTATTACAGCTTTCATGTAAACACCTCTGAAGGCCGAATTCAACCCAGTCAAGCAGTTCAGTGACTGACGTGCTGTGAAGCATCCAGGGTATGAAACTGAATCATCAGTACAAGATTTTATTTACTAAAAGCTGGCAATGAGTACATTTTATTAGTTTCAGGGTAACTGCACATTTTGCAGACTTCTTTTATATGTAGTATAATTGAAAAGCAAGCCCACACGCCTTGATTTGATGTTGGACGAAGCTTGAAACAGTAAGTTGAATACCTAAAGACTCGATAAATCATATCGCCTAACATATCTTTATTTATAGATGACTTTATGATAGACAATATGAGTTATCTGATCTCATTTCCTGCAGCATAAAATAAGTTTCTATCTCATTCTGGTTAGACCTGCAGTCACATATTTGCACATATTTGCACGCGAGCACACACACACACACACACACACACACACACACACACACACACACACACACACACACACACACACACACACATACAGGCCTACTCGTTCATCCACAAACGTACAAACACAAATCACTCGCACATCAACGGTGCATAAAAAAAGCTTTTCAACATGCCTCCTTTCTTGGATCAAATGACACAAGCCATCACATGGTGGAGGACACATTTGGTCTCTTTCACCAGGCTAATAATATGCTATCATCGGGCCGAACCACAAACGCACGGCTCATCGCCATAATCTCGTTGTCAGCTGTCTCGCACTGTGGATGACGTGCAGACACTCAAAGCCATTTGGCATGTAGGCCTGAGATCCCACAGCCAGCCCCAGCTTAATTGGATTTTGAAATGTGGTGTGTGTGTTCATCTGTGGGTGTATGCACACATGCATGCATAGTTCAGCACATCTGAGTGTTTTCATATGTGTGCATGCGTAGGTGCACTCCCATCTGACACATAAAACATATTGCTGTCAGGTGAAAACCTCATAAATTACATCTTTTCAGGAGCAGAAAAAAAACAGCCTTGATCCTAAACAGCTTGTGTTGTGAATGTATCTAGTTGGTTTCAAAAGGGTTTCATCAGCTCTGGTCTTGTGAATGCTTTCTTCCTAGACTGGTGGAAGAAGCACTACACTCTACTTACATGATACAAGCAATGAGCAAGGAAAGTAAGTAAGAAAGTTTCCCTGTTGGCAAAAAGTTAACTTGAGCAACTTGTGTGCTATTTATTTATTTAATATAGTTTTGGCAATCATTCCTGTCAGTTGTAATAATGAGGTATGAAAAACAAGCAGACAGTCAGAAGAGTCTGAACAAACTTATTTGACGGACAAAACAAAAGCAAACTATAAAATGGTCACCTATGATGATGAAGTGTTTGACAGTACATCACAAACTGTTCTTGGATGGTGTCAGCCGAACATGAAACATTGATACATTCATATGCACATATACATACCACTACCACTTTATTATTTAGCTTATAGTTATTTATTATATTTATACTCTATTACTGCACTATAGTTCTGTTTACGTCTGCTCATTACACACATGTATCATGTCTGACCTCATCTGAATCCGATCACTGTCTACTTATATCTTTTCTGCACTACAGTTCTGTTCATACCTGTCTCAACAGTCTACTGCATGTTTACATCATATACACCCGTTCACATGTCTGCTTACATCTGATACACGCATGTCTTTCTACATCTCACGCCGACGATGTTCTCCGTATCTAACCTGTACTAACACACTAACATCCTGACACTTATTCTTCTTTTACACTTTATCCTTGTTGTTAGGTTAAAATGTTTTTGTATAGTTGCACTGACGTTATTTGCTGCTCTGTGTGCCCTGAATTGCCCCCCGGGGACAAATAAAGTTTTTTTTTTTTAATTGAATTGAATATATCACATTTATTCATTTTACAAAAATGACCCCCCACCTAACCCTCAGCAAATACAATACACACCATTTATAATCTTACAGGAACACAAAAAAGTACATCCATACCTCAATGAATTGCTTAATCACTGTGCTGTGAAGCACTTTGAGTCTGCCTTGTGTATGAAAAGTGCTATACAAATAAAGCTGCCTTGCCTTGCCTTGCCTTGCCTTAATTTGTTGTTATCTCATCAATTCTTTCCAAATCTGTAGTGCAGGGGCCTCTTCTTTTTTTCCAGTGTTTTAAAAGCTTCTTATAAATAAGGGAGAAAAATATAATCAGTCAGCCCATCAATTTCATCTTCTTATTGTGACAGATGTTCAATGTCACTGTTAATTATACAACAAGTAGATCCCACCGTGCAATCTGATTAGTCAACTAGATATTTAGAACGTATTCAAATCAGCATGACAGCGTGTTTATCACAAAGAATATTACTCCGCCATTTCCATGGCAACATTGTGTTACAGCTTCAGAGTCAAAAAAGCACACATTTAATAAAATTATGAATCGAAAAAAGACGTTTGTTCTTCATTTCAAAGGCAACTAAGATAATAACCTGAAAAGCTAATTAACAAAAAAAACACTAAATGAATGGGTTGTTAGGATATCCTATGAACAAGCAAATCATTCAATATTTCTCAGGAAAATATAATATTTATTGTTATATACAGTGTACAGTTTTTTAAAATAAGAGGGGGATGTTTTTGAAACATTTTATAAATTAACTACAATGGAACAACTAATGAAAGTGATCTTCCGGCTTCCGGCAGGAAGACCCACACAGACACGGGGAGAACATGCAAACTCCACACAGACGGGCCCCAGACGGGATGCTAACCACCACATCACCGTGCCGCCAACATGGCATCCTGACTGGAATCATTTTCTGTTATTGCGACTACATTCTTGAGACACTAGATGGCGGTGTTCTGCTCATTCTCCATATGCAACCTTTAAGTTACGATAAGCTTGAGCGAGTGAAGCCGTTTTGTGTTAATTTGTGTGGTATTTACTTGGTTTAGGAAACCCCACGAGCTCTACAAAGCTAACGTTAGCTCCTGTTGGCTGGCTGACTCAACAGGAAGTAGTTTGTCGCATCATTGTCACACACCCTCTTGTTTAATATTGCTTAAATGTTTAGGTCATTATCAATTACCTACCTTGCCTTCAGCCATTATGAAAATTTCCATTGCTGAACATATGAAATTAAGTGACAACAAGCACAATCTGAGATGTCCCTGCTTTCAGATTAGTTGAAACATTCCTTTACATAAATGATCTTATGACTGGAAAGGTAATGATGAATGCATTGTGTCATTCAGATGAAACAAGCTTGTTTGTTATTGTAGAGTTTTGCATGCAAATTTTGGATACGGTGGATGTAAAATATTGATCAAAATAAAGTCAAATATTTTCAAGAAAGGTAACAAAACCTCAAAGTGGTATTTATGCACTGTGCTTCTGTATGTGCTTGAAATTACATTGAAAGCGTTTGGTCACACCAACAGCTATGTACGTTTTCACTTTCCTGCTTCCCGCGTGCATGTGTTCGCTCTTGCATGCATGCAGTTCATAAACCCTAAAATGAAAGGTACGAGATAGCTGGGTGGAAGTTTGCCAGTGTGTGAGATAGAAGTGGACGCTCCACTGCCTCTCGGAGAGACAAGGGGGCCGGCGTCTCGTCTGGATTCACCCAAACAGCATTACCCAGCCTCTCCGGAATTCGCTTTCCCCTGTTGACTCCAAACAGTAAAGTGTGAGTGAACCTGCGGCACGAGCTATGGTGCTGCTGACAGGTTTTCAGACTATGATCATTCACAGTGTGGGGGAAGGGGCTGTTTCCCGGTGCCAACTGATGGATGATTGAATGGCTAGACTGAGAAAATAGACTCACATACATGAAGACTTTCAACATAAAGTGAGATAAAGTGAAACACATACACAACATATATTGCTCAATCTGCAAACCTTCATAAAAAGATAAAAGTGGGTGTTTCAATGGAATCATCTCCGTGTGGCAGTAGATGTGATAATGATATCGCCACAACGATCTTCTTTAATCTAAAGAACAAACAGAGATGCACAAAACCAGAAATTCCCCCCATTCCCCATAAAATGTCCTAGAAAGATGTTCTTCCCAGCAGCAGCAGAGAGTTGAAAACTTTTCAATCTGTGAACTTTCACAGTGAAAGAAAGAGGCCATGCTGGTGAAAATAATATTTAATGACGTCTACGGAACTAGGAGGGAATAAAGACACATAAGAAATCAGGTTATATTCATTCATTCATTGTCAACCGCTTATCCCGGGGTCGGGGTCGCTGGGGGTGCTGGAGCCGATCCCAGCTGACATTGGGCGTGAGGCGGGGTCCACCCTGGACAGGACGCCAGTCTATTGCAGGACACATAGAGACGAACAGAGACAGACAACCATTCACACCTACGGGCAATTTTAGAGTCATCAACATTGAAACAATAAATTGAAAAGCAACATTTCCATTCACTCTCAACAGTGAGTAAAACTGAAGGCAAGTAGTTGGTACAGAACATTGTTAAGAACCCTACTTTGCAATTGCCACCGCATTTATCAAAAGGAAATTGTCCCCACCAGAAAAAAAAAACTAAAGCTTAGGCTGTCTGCTCAGATTTATCAAATGTATGTATTTGCCTGACATGTAACTGCATTCTCGGTCCTGAAGAGTCTGTATGAAACACACCGGGCTTTCATCTACAGACCCATCTACAGCATGCAGCCCTTGAGTAAAGTAGAAAGCCTTGCTTTAATAAAATTAATTTCAAGTTTAACCTTAATTTCCTGCCTCAGCCTGCATCCTGGTTTTACTATTCCTGTAACTTGTTTGTTGAACCAGGATTCCAGTGCTCCTTTTTAATATGTACTGAAATGGAAAATGATTCAAATTGAAAAACATTTCAAACGAGGATTATGGTCCTGTTTTTCTCTCTATAATTCCTCATTAAAAAAGACCATTCAAGCAGCAAGTTTCTCCTCCTGGTTTTGAGAATATACTGTATGTGTGAAGGCTGCATATGCTCTTAGTGTGGACTGAATGGAGAGCAGCAAAGTGTTAGATAACCCTGGTTGGATAAGGATTCAAAATTGGATATGAAGATGAAATCTGATGTATAGCTTTAGTGTTAAACTGATAAAATAGCTGCTGTCTGTTGTTCTACAGTATATAGACTGTGACAATACTTTGCAGAATAATAGCTTGCAGCAACAAATTGAAAAAGAGAACTTTGAACTAGTTAATTTTTGGAAGTTAGTTCATTTTAAAATTTGTGAACTGAACTTTGAACGATTTTCCCAACACTGGGTCTAACAAAGACAGGGCCAAGCACAATTAACAGCAGAAGTCTGGTTTGTTTGACCAGTGTGAGTACAATTGTTACGTGCTTAAGCGTGGTACTCTTCCCGACCATGGCCCAGTTGAGAGAGGTCGGCGTTAGTTAAGCACTATTGCGCGTGGCAACATGAGACTGTCTTTACTGAGATATGTCCTGGGTTACACCAGCGGCTGTTCACATACACGATGAGTCCCCCAGCTCTGCTTTGTCTGCTCGCTTTTGTGTCTCTGTCGGCTCTCACCGCAGTGAATCCCGGCAGGTCGACGTTAGCATCCGGTACGAGGTGGTTTAGCCATGTCTCTGTAAAGATGAACAAGCTGCTCTCACGATAGATCCACTGGTTGCTCAGCAGAACTTGTTCGGCAGCGAGTTCACATTCCCCATGATTACGGAGGGAATCGATGGTTTGTAGTGCCTCCGATTCACAGCTCGCTTGGTCTTTTGCTTTGCCCCAGTCTTGCAGCCCCTAGGTCTCCTCCTCAGCTCCGCCGGGACAGGGTGTTATATAGCTGTTATATTTTGTCTTTTATGTTTGAGGATAGTTAGTCTTGAAAAATAGTGCCCTCTTCTGTTTTGAGCTACATATCCTGGCAGCCATAAATCCCCCTGCCAAATGACATAGATAATGGAATCAAGTTTAGAAGTTTTTATTCTACAAGATTATTAAAACTACGGATAAAGCACTGAAAGATGGGGAGAGGCAGATATGGGGATATAGCTAGCTAGCAGGATAAGGGAAAGAGAGGGAGACAGACTTTTCCAGACTTACCTAAAAGCCATCTGTCTTTGTTTGAAGTGTATGACTGCTGTCAGGTTGCTGTGATAGAGACATAAACAAACGGCAGGATCACAGCTCCTTATCGCTGCTCATTTCTTCTCCCTAACAAGACAAACACCAGCAAACCTGTCATGTTGACTGTGTGTTCATGTGTTGGGGTGGGGCCTCTGTGTGTTTCTGTTTGTGTCACTGTGTAATTTCATAATATTTGACCAGAAAGATGAGCATATTTTAAGAAGCATGATGCAAATCCAGAGAAATGCGACTATGAGCCCAGCAGGGGCTGCAGAATGAGTGTTTGTTTTTCTGTGAAGACGTATATCAGTGTATTATCCAGCTCATCAAAGATAGGTTAGATGGAATAGAGGTCAACCAAGCTTTCTGGAAGTGAAATCTCTACAGCCTGTCTTTAAACTATTCAAATTTTTAGGATGTGGCACATAAAATCCTATTCTGAAAATATCATCCTCAATACAATCATCATTGCCCCTTTCATAGACTACAGTTACGATGATAAATTGAATGATGTTTCATCAATACTGTCCAAATTTAACTTGTTAGGTATACATATGTACTATACCACTTTGTTACCTAATCCTAATGGGACTAATGCAGGTTTGTTTTGTGTGGACATGGTAAAACTGTACACTTTGTTTTACCTGTTTAACAATGTTTATTTGACATCCAACCCGTTCGCAATTCCAGGGCGTCAAATACTGCCGTTTGTCATGGCTCTTACATGGCACTCTTGAGCATATGAAACACACCAGGCTTTCAACAGTCAACCTATCTTTCATATTGTTAGACTTTCAGAGCAACTGCTCTAGAAAAAAGAGCAACAAAGTCCATGTAGGGAGGAGGTCAAGATGGTGCATGGGTCAAACAAACACCAGACTTTAAACCAGGAGACTGTGGCTCATGTCCTCCCATGTGTCCCATGTGTCACTGTAACCCCACCACCTAACCACATAGTTTTGTATGAATTCACAATATTAGCTATGTGTTCTCTGTGTTTAAAACAGCGGCTGTAGTGGAGCAGCATAGTTGAGCATGCAGGGCTACCCAGTGCATTGACAAGTGGCATCCTGACAAAGCAGCAATGAGATGAGTTAGGATAGTAACGGATTGCTGAAACATATGTTAAACGGTTAATATTGTTTGGTTTGAGCATGGAAGTTCAGTCTTGACCACTGGACATACTATGAAGTCACTGTAGACCACCATGAGATGTTGTTGTATGCACCAATAAACTTACTTAGTGGACTTACTGGAATACTTTTTTGCGGAAATTTGTTACTGGAGGAAGCAAATGACCAGTTATAGGTTAAAGGGGAATTTTGGCATTTCCCTATCTATTTGTGTCCAAGTGACAAATGGGAACAACAATCTTTGAAATTGGGTAGCAATGTAGCTGAATGGGGCAAGTGTGTACCATCAATGTACATCCACTAAAAGGGCTTGTTTTTGCCACAGACAGGCTCAGATTGTTAATATAAGTGTCTGACTGTATTATGGAAAGATGGAGAAGTTGCTGTTATCCTGTCATGCTGATGCAGATCACTACTAATTTTAATGAATAGCATTAGCAAGCTTCCACGCTGTCTGCAACTGTGTCTCCACTCTTGGAACAACATTTTTAAGGGTTAACCCTTACCCTTTCAAGTTTCAAAAATGCTGGTTCCCATTACTCACTTGGATATAAACACATAAAACACAAAATAAAGTCCAGGTCAAAAAATAATAAAATGTATACTTTTGAAAGCCAGTAAGCCGTTACGGGCACATAAATGTATTATATCATTAATACATGTAACTTTAAGAATCACCATTCTTGCTAAATCTCACCTTGAGTCTGTGTTTAAGTTATACTTCAGCACAAAAGTGTTGTGTGGTAAAGTGACAGCTGCAAAGCATTTTGGGGGTCATTGTCAGTGCATGTTGTTACCATAGCAACCACAAGCCGAGTTGAGGTCCGTTACCATGTGGCTGATATTTTTGGAGATAATTGGCAGTCCGATGCCTTCGTCCGGAAGGTTTATCAGTCTCTCAGACCCATCATGTTTCACAGCATGTGTCCTTGATTAGTAAATAATACTGTAACACATATAGCAGCATCTGCAGCCTTTCATATATGAACAGGTGTATAACAGCTGATTCTGGATTGACATCAAAACTGTCCTTTGTGCATTATCATGTCTTAACTATAAAAAGCCACAGATCTTCAATAAGGAGCATGTTTCATTTCTTTAACAGTAGATGATAAGGAAGTGATGGCCTTGACATGGAGCACCAACTATACACAGTGATATTGTAGACCACATTAGACTGATAGAATAAAGAGTGTATGCATGTAGTATGTATGTATTATCGCATGCACCTGGGTTTGTGTCTATGTCTCTGTATAAAGTCAAATATAATGAGACCTAACTCAGCCTCAAGTCTGCTCACACAAAGCACACAGAGAGAAGCCATCATCTGCAATTCAAATGAGTAATTCACTGATTAGTTAACAGAGCTAGAGGTCTTCATACAGTCAAGTAATGACTGAACTGCAATTTCCATTCAATCAATGTTTGTATTTATAATGAGCGATATGGAAGTCTGTCGCAAAGTAGAGGACAGATGGAACTTTGTGCAAATAATCTCTTAAGCAAACACACACACACACATATTTTGCTCTGAATAAGATGTAATTGGCAAGATATGGGGGAGAAAATGTCTTTTGCTGCTTAGCCTAATTAGGGAGAGAACATTTTCATAGCTGCCAAACAACAGCAGACAAACCAAAGGTGCCCTATAAAGAAAATGTGGCTACATTATAATGTGACAATGCGAAGATCATCTGTTGCTGCGGCCAGAAGAGAAGAGAAGCAACTGTGACATCCCTAACAGTCAAAGATCAGGAATGCTAATGTAAAAGTTCTTTTACACATGAAAACGTGTAAATGTGTGAAAGCAATATGGCCGAAACAGGTCTACAGAGCAAGCAGAGTGAGAGGTCAGTACACTTGGATATTTGAAAGGCGGTTCTGAGAAGTTTTGATGAAGCACCGGAGGTCAAAGGCCATTGTTGGCATTGATTACTAACATCTGAAGATCATCAGTGAGCCTGTCTTGTTAGATCAATAACACATTTCCCCAAAAAAATATTTATAAAGGACATTTTTCTTATCAGAGAGTCCTCCCACTTAGCAAAATGAATGATTTTGAATGGTGGGAACAGGCTGCAGAACAGAAAAGGGCACTGTGGAATAAAATAGATACTCCATCTTTTCATGTGTATTTTCACTTTGCACATCATTCATTTGGATATCCATGCTTCATCCTTCCACTACGTTTAATGAGGATCTGGTAGTTTTTTTTCCATAATCCTGCTGACAGACAGACAAACATACAAACCAACAGGCCAAAAGGAAAACATAACCTTGGCTGCCCTAAGAAGGAAAAAGACTAGGGGTTTAGGTGTCCCCCTTCAGGCTCCCCTCTTAGACGTGAAGCAATAACAAAATGCCATAATGTCTCCGGGTTAATGGTGCTGGTTTGATTATGCAGTCTTGTCAAAACCTCAAATATATTTCCCTTAGGGGTTTTATATTGAAATAGGCACTGATTAGCATTATTTTGCAGACATTTTATACAAAGTTGTGTAAATATGTAATGGAATAAACATAACTATTGACCGACCTTGACTCCGAGTTAACAGTCAACATATGTATATAACACAATTCACACATACTAAACTGCAGCACCATGCGCTTTACATAAAAAAGACGTTCAACAGTAAATCGAGTGTGATTTGTGTCTGAAGACCTTAGCTGTAACAGTACAACTCTATCCACTTTACGACTTCATCATCTACATACACAGGTGCAAGCTCAACGTTCTTGCAGCGTCGCTCTAGGGATGACAATGCCAGTCCAATGATCAGTTGACTCACCGCTGAATCAAACTGACCTGGTTGATGCCCTGACTTTATATTTCATGCCACTATGAGATTCACATTTGTATTTTATAGCAAAACTTCTCTACATAGACTGCAAAATAATTTATTTAAATACTTTAAACTTCACCTCAGCATGACTTTCAATAACTCCGGTAATCGTTTACTTCTCCAGCACGATCATCATCAAATCATAAATATTTGGATTTGTCCAATATAATAAAAAATATTCTATGAATAGACAAATGATATCCCCATTGGCTGTATTTTGTGTTTCGTGTGCTTGCTAACATGCTAAACTAAAATGGCAAACGTGGTTAACATTAGCATGTTAATATTATTAATGTGTTAGCATTTAGCTTAAATCAACACACCTGTGTGCCACTGAAAATCAGTAGATTCTAGTGACTTCCTTGTTATTTTACCTTCAGCCAAAGAGAAGGAACTTATTACTGGTGTAGTGTTTATTTGGAATGAAAACCTCGTGCAGGGATTTCTTTTGGATTTACTGTAAATCTGAGCCGCTCTCCGGGGGAAAATAATGTCACATCAGCCTTCTGGTTTTCATGTTAAACTTGTTTTGTAGGCGTCAGTATCTTCTACTCTGAGTTACAAATTGTGGCAACACAGATGGCAAACAAGACAACAAGCAGATGCCAAAGTGACAAGAAATTAATAATTTAAAATGGGGACAACATTCACACCAAACCAAAGGTGATTATCAACTGCAACAAGACCAAGATGGCGCCCACACTTGTGTGTTGAAAGGATTCTTCCAAGATTCTTGTCTTAGAAAGTCGAGGTTAGGACAGTGTTTTTACAGTTTGAGATTTGCTGTGAGTCTGATGATATGCAATCAAGTAAGATTTGTTCAGTACCCCATCTGTTTCAACTGACATTGGACACTGTCGTGCTGTTGGGACAATAAATTATGGGCTTTCCCTCTGCGACTTTATTTTTCTTCATCTTTGAGATCTTTTAGATAGGGAAACTGCTTCATGTAGGACACATAGCAAAACATAAAATCGACCAGAGAGAAGGAACAAATCACTAGAAATAGTGTTGTGTTGGAACGGAGGGATTCCTGGGGTCCGTTTCACAAAGCAGGTTTAGTGAAAACTCTGAGTCTGTTAAACCTGAAATGAGGGAAACTCTGAGTTTTCCGTTTCACAAAAGCAGGTAACTCAAACCAGAGACAGAGGGGTAACTCTAGCCTGTTTCACAGAGAGAGGTAACTTAACCTCTCTGTCAGTCACCATGGTAACATCCTCTTTGAACCTAACCTGGTCGGGACCAGGTTTTTCTCAGCAAACCTTGAGTTTCTCTCTGTCTCCGCCCTCTTTCAGCCACACACGGTATTTGATTTCCTCATTCATTCAGTCAGCAGGCGAGTTTTGACGTAGTATAGTTCTGCTATGGTTCCATCTGTTTTCTGAGAAAGTCATTGCAAAATTCAGTCAGTAGGCCTTCATCAGAAGTTATATTAGATGGCGACTATTTACACGACCATGGCATCTCCCTTTGATAATGATCCCGTGGATGAAGGTGCAGCATTACTGCACAGAGAACTAAATATTCGTTGGGAGATGAATATCAGACCGCGCATAGATGTTCTTGCATTTCCAGACAATTATCTTTTTGAGCGGTACCGTTTCACTTCACAGTCCATCATTTACATACACAACCTCATCCGTCCTTATATTTCCAACATTACCAACCAAAGTCATGCTCTCACATCCCAGCAGATATTGTGTGTTGCGCTGCGTTTTTCTGCAAATGGGAGTTTTTTTATACAACGTATAAAACAGCCACTTACGGTAATATTTACTTTACAATGTAAAACATGCTCGAAATGAGGTGTCACCATGAGACAGTGCCGAAATCTTACCTGTTCGAACAATGTTTTTATGTTTCATCTCAAGCTGCTGCCAAGTGCGCCTCTCCCCCGCGAGAATGCACCCAAATCAAATAAATGAATAGACTACCACTCAAGCAGTTTCCCCTGTGCAAAAACAATAGCTACTGTACGTGTTAAATGTTAACTTTGCTGAAGTACTTGCCACATACAGTCAGATAGCCGAATAGTTGGCAAATTAATTCAAATTAAATAGGAAACCAGGTCATAAAAGCTGTGGTATGAACCCACGAACATTCATTTCTTATACTTCTATTGGGAGCTGTAGCCTTTTTAAGTTCTTCTGCAATTTCTGCATGAAGTATAGTCCACTTACTTGAATTAATAAAATCTGGCACATCCTATTGTCTAAAACTGTCTATTTTGGAACTGATCTCTATCCAGATACAGATGGTTTGTGATGGAATTACATCTAACATTTACACTTTTAACAGGATGAGTCCCATTGAGATCAGGCGTGCGAGGCCTGTCCTTGAAACCAGCAGCAGATGTACTGTCAGACAAAAGAACTGTCAATGAATTTCATAATGAGGAAAGACAGCAACTAGTGGAGCTAGTGGAGAGAAAAAGGAGATAGAACAGAGCAACATACATTATTCACTTTTTCCACAATAAGCCTGCATAGAACAAACATGGAACTGGCTTCAGGTGCAGCAGCGAGCTTCTGATTGAATGTTTTTTATAGTAGCATATTGTATAACAGTGAGCAATGATAAAAGTGCATTAGTGAGACGGATCTGTCCTCGAAATGAAGATTAATTAGACAAAGAAATGCTGCTGGAGATGAACATGCTTCTTGATGGAGTAGCTCTCTGCAGTTTTTTCCTCAGCCTACTTAAAATTCATCGTCAAACGGCGCTGCTATTGGCCTATAATTACAACATCAGTCATTATTGATCATTGTCACTTTAATAAACAGCTCTCAACATTTTGAAGAACTTGCCTAAGATAAAAAACAGCAGGCAACAAAGCCGGCCTTTCTGCATTTATCTTGGCGACACGCGATCAACAGATCGGGCCAAAACTAGGAATACTAGGATTGAGAGGAATCCAGAATCATAATTTAAATGGTGTTTTTGAAAAAATAAAGATGCTCAAGATGCTTCAAGGATACACTGTTTTTGTTTGCATTGTTTTGTTGATGCGTGTGTGTGTGTGTGTGTGTGTGTGTGTGTGTGTGTGTTTGTGAAATAGCTGGGGGGAAATGTCAGTGTCATTCCATTATGTATCAAGGCTAAACACAGATGGATATGAATTCCAGTCAGAAAAAGAGGCCTGTTTGTGTGTGTGTGTGAGTGTGTGTGTGTGTGTGTGTGTGTGGGGGGGGGGGGGGGGTAGTTCTTGTGAGTGCCTGCACTTGTGTTTTGGAATACACAGAGCAGTATGTGTGTCAGGACAAAGGATTTGTCTTTGCTTCTGTTTTATGTCAGTCAGTTATTATTGTATCAGTACAGAAAAGCAAACAAAGTCAGTTTCTAAATATCACTGCATCAAGATGTGTTTTTACAGTGCTGACGACCACATGCAATGAGTGAAGGAGTGCACATATTTTTATAAATATGTCCCTTTAGCCTAATCTGTCATGATAAGAAAACCACCTCAATCCTATTGCCAGACACAACAATGGCCCTGAGTGATTTGGAGAACTCCAGATAACGGTCAACATTCCTTCTTCTTCTTTTATTTATTTCTACAACAATCTCAGAACACATCGACTCCCTGTCTTGACGGCAGATAAGCTTCTCTAAGCAACGGCTAATATTCCGGGATTTCCGTGTAGTCAGTGGATAACCGGGCCAAGATTTCCACTTCTGAGCGGCGTTCATTGCAACATGAGATGCAATAATGGAATGTGAATTGAGAGATGGTGTCTCTATAAAACAGATACCTGCATATGGATTCAGATATATAACAACAAAAAGCTAATGGAAACTAAATCAACATCATACAATAGCCAATGTGTTGGCCAATGCATTTCGCCTTGTTTGCTCTCCACATGGACTGTTTACCTGCATGCAGTCAAAGCCTGAGGGGTATACTAAGAAGCGCGCGGAACATACCCAGGGTTTCTTTAGATAACCTAGATCAACAAATACGAAACTGCTAGTGTTAAAAGGTACCACAAAGCTCACTTTAGAATTAATTTGTCGAGCCAGGGTTTCCACTTTAGTTTCAGTGCGCGTTCTCATAAAAAGGGTGTTTATCGCATCATTTGACTCACCCTCTGAATAGATCAAGGGCTGCATATTTCACTGAAGAGGAGCAGATCATTATAGTGAACTCCTATGAGCAGTTCAAGAGTATAATAACAGCAAGGGGCAACAAAGTTGCACATAATAAGGCTAGGGAGGCCGGCTGGTAAAACAAATAGCAGATTGTGTAAATCTGTACAGGAAAAGATTCTGCATATTGTCAAAAATAACTACGCCAAATGCAGATTTGATCGCCATTAATCCAAATAGAGTGATGCCGATTTAAAAATATAAAAGCAACGCCCAACCTGCTTGATTTTATATTTAATAAAAATGATTTAGCATGCTTTCAAATTATTATCAACTTACCACAGATGGCATAATTAAAGGATATTGCAGATAAGCTCCAGGTTAAAACTAAGTGCAGTAAGATGAGAGGGGATCAGCCCCCGGGAGATGAATGTTGCAGAGTCTTTCTACAGGAACTGGCTGTTCATTGGAGGAACCGTGTGACCAGGGGTACGGGCGACTCAACTCAACTCAACTTGTGAACGAATTAGAGCCTGTCTGGGTGTGATGGACAGTCCAAAGCCAGGACCAGAGGCTGCTTCAGCAACGTTATGAACCAATCACAACAAACCAATGAACTTTTTTGCTGTATAAATTCTTTGTGTGGGAGGGGCAAAGGGCTTTTCTTGGCTATCAGCGATTCAAGATAAAAGCTTGGCTGATGGCCAGGCTGATATCTGAGAACACGACAAAAAGTCAGAGGATCACCAAAGTCAGTATACATTATCTGGGAACCATGAATGCGTGCACCAAATTTCACAGAAATCCACACAGTAGTACTTTAGTAGAAAATGCTGAAATGTACAGACTACAGTTTAAAGTAATTCTTAGTCCAGACCTCTCTTACTGTCTTGCAAACCTCTGCTCATGAACAGGCATCTGAGGACCTGATTAAAGAAACAGACTCACTGTTGTGAACAAAAAGAGAAGAGGCCCTGGCAAGAGGTTCCTCCTTACGGACGTAATTGGCAATAAGCCATCAATTAGACCAAGACATATATCCTGTAGCCCTGGGCAGTGAGGCAGCATTGGAGAAACAGACAGATGCAGACAGGAGGAGAAGGAGGCAGAGCCAACAAAACACAGGATGTCTGATGATGCAGTCCTTTCAGAGAAAAACTGTTGATGATTTTTACAGAAACTTTTAGGAAAAAAAACAATTTTCACTGGTTAAGTGGACAGGCCTACCTTTTTATGATGGTAGTATTTAAGTCTTTATCAAAGCCCTTATTTATTCCCATGGCCTTTTGAAATTTAAGAAAGTGTATTACATTTATTTTGATGAACTATTTTTAATTACAAACACTCAAGTGCTGCAGTTGACCCTCCCTACAATGGCCACCGTCCAATCCTTTGTTGGCAACCATGACTAGGCACAGGAGACCTGTCAAGCTTTCAGAGCAAATGAACGGTGTGCATGTGGAACCTACAAGTGTGACAGCATTTTAAAAGCTGCTTGAAAGCAGTGGGGAGTCATTTTAATTATTATTATTATTATTCCAGAAAATCTCCTGTTTTATCCTTTGGTGTATCTCTCACTGGTATAGTTGATAAGGCCATACTGACATACAGGGTGCAAGAGATTGACAGGCCTAGCAACAGTAAACATGGGGCTTAGTGAAGGGTGAATTATCAAGATACGACCAAACAAGATAATTTGCTAGAACTGAGCTGTTGTGTTGTGGTATCCTGTTTATCTGTGGTCTGCTGTATGACACACTGAAAATACAGTTGTCCCATATACTGTCACATCCATAAGCTATTTTGGCTGTTTAAAAAATGTATTTTAAAACAAGTGCTCTTTATAATATTTTTGCTACTGCATGTCTGAAAAGTTATCTCAAGACACTTCACATATAGAGTAGGTAAAGACCACACTCTATGACTTATTTATGTTTTACATAGACCAAACAATTCCTCCATGATTAGCAACAGCAATCTTGTGCACACTTTAGTGTACATGGATGATTTGTCATTAACATGTACAAACTAAAATCGTTCTGATAAACACGACTTAAACCAGCTTGTGGTCCCTTTAATGCAGGGGCAACAGCATCGGAGTAGACTGAATTGTTAACATGCATGTGTGGCCACTGGCCAGCCATCATCTCCAAGGAAATCCTTCAGAGGAGTATGAACATTTAAAGAAAAGACTTCATACATCACTGACCAACCCGGGCTGGGTTCATGTGTGTCAATAAATCTTCCCTTGTGGTCACACTCTGCCTGCAGTTGAATTGAATGGAATCATTTTGCACTTGAGGGAGCAGCTTGTTTCTGTTGTTGGAGCCTTTATTATGGCTCAGCAAGCATGTATTGCCTCAATTGATATTCTAAAAATATGGGATCAAGCTAACTGGGCAAATCCTGAACCTCATGCAGGTATTCCTCAGATGTCCAGGAAAATAATCCTGGCCTCCATATGTCTTTATGCCACCCTATGAATAATTTCACCCACAGCACAGTAGATGATACTGACCACTCTGCTTCTAACTCTGTTGGGAAAATACTGTCGATGAATAATAACAACATCTCAGGTCATTAATTACATATTAATTGAAGCATCTGATATAGGCTTTGGCATGTCCCAATATGCAAAGAGGTCAGTAAAGCAAGCCAGCATAGGGTAGCACCAGCTACATGTATGCTTAAATGTAGCTTAGTTTGAATGTGATGTCTAATGTCTTAGGTTGGTGTGTACACGCTACTAACATTTTAAGGGTTGCACCGGCTGAGATACTACCATTTTAAGGTAAACATGATTTTTCAACTTAAATCTTACACCTATGTAGATTAAACGTATCACTAAGTTTGGACTTTAGATCCTAAATTAAGAGAGAGCTTACACAGCTGGAAGTTTAATATGAACATAATAAAGAATGAGGCATGTTAAGTATTCTAGATTAGAAAAGTTAGATAGAAACACTTAGGTAAAAAGACAGGCTTTTATGTTTTCATCCATAAAACTTAAAGTCCCCCTTAAGTAAAAGGTTTCTTCTTGTTCCTACAGTTTAATGTGAATGTATGATGTTCATGTTCAGAGTTTGACACTAAGGATTTTTTCACATTCATTCATTTCCAAGGCTGGTACTACAAGCATGTTTTGTGACATTTCAAATAGTTTGGAAGTCAATGCTGATCCAATATTCAACTATTCAACAAAAGTGGTGATGTGGAAACCTAA
This sequence comes from Echiichthys vipera, assembly GCF_963691815.1. Classification (NCBI taxonomy): domain Eukaryota; kingdom Metazoa; phylum Chordata; class Actinopteri; order Perciformes; family Trachinidae; genus Echiichthys; species Echiichthys vipera. The sequence goes on along the minus strand of NC_139840.1, from coordinate 4,542,683 downwards.
AGCCTATAGCACACACTCACTGAAAATGGACTTAACGGTAAAGTAGGAAACACCTGCTGTCCAGCAGTTCAACTTATTAGACTTGATTTTTAATGAAAAGAACAGGTAAGGTACAAATGAATATTCAAAGTATATCTATTTATATAGATGTTAAACATTTCTGGAGAAACATTGATTGGTTCAAAGCTACTTTTGGATTTAAAATGAAGATTAAAGAAAGATATTTTAAATAAACACCTGTTGCACAAAATAAAGATGTTTTTCTTGTTCTAATGTGTTTTACACTCTTTATTACTTTGCCTCATTAAGCTGTTAAGGGGGTCCCTGGGGCAAAGGTTTGCTGCCTACCGCCTAACCTCCCGTTGCAAAACTTATATTTCAAATCAGTGACGGACACATTTTTGTTACTGAACTGAAAATAACTAAATATACCGTATTTTCTCCCAGATGATTCTACATGGCCAATTTCATTGAATTTTTCATGTAATTTCATTTTTTTTTTCAAAAAATAAATGGAGGAAAGGAAAGCAGAATGATGCCTAAGCCTCACAGAGAGTTAGCCATGACATAAAACCACTTCTGATCTTCTCTCAAACAGATTTGGTTTGAGAGATATGACAGTCAGGAACCTGTGTCGGCTTTATGTTGTGGTTTCTGCCAAACACAACACTAGTTTTATGTTTATGTGCACACGTAAGCTGTCAGTCACCCATCAAAAACACTACAGGCGAGATTTACTGAGATCGCAAACGCTCCCTCTGGTCTGTTACCGTTTAATATTCTGTCAGTAAAAAAATCGATCTGGCTGAAGAAAAAGGCCCCATGGTGATAGCCCAATAACCAAACCCTAAACACACCCCTGATTATCACATGTTTTCAAGTGCTTACTGGTAGAAAGGAAACTGAGGTAGCAACTGCCAAGCAAACAGTAAATAGAAATAGATTATTTCACAGTGTGAGTGAGCCAATAATGACATCATTATCCTGTGTAACAAATATAGAAAAAATCATTTGAGCTCAGGCTTGTTTGAATTATTTCCAAGTAGCAAAGTGCTTTGAGGCCTGAGACGTGATCCCCCAGCCCCATCCCTGCTATTGAGTTTGCAGAAATTCACGCAGTCACTTTGAAATTCACAGAGGGCGTGATGCGTATACAAACACACGTTGTTGACAAAAGGTTCGTCTTTTTAGAATAAGATGATGCTTGAGGTAAAAAGTCTCATAGGGAGTGTGTGTATGTGTGTGTGTGTGTGTGTGTGTGGGCTATATCACAGAAGGGGGTGTGCGTGTTTGTGTGTGCATGCAAGACTGAGACTTGGCAAGCAGAAACCTTTACGAAAATGTAAATTAATGTGTTCTAAAAGGCTGTCAAAAGTCCAATATCAAATGTTTTTGAATACACAACTGCTAGCAAATGCCACTCTGGTCACTGAGACTACAAGACGGCCAAAGAATCAAAGTGTGGAACAGAGTTTTTCAGTTAAAATCTTTTCTTACAGTAGTGGCAGCACTGCATTGGAGGCAGAAAATTATCTCACCGGCTAGGTTAAACCTTAATGGGTGGGTGCATGTTTGCAATCTTACCAACTTGAAAGGTCAGATGATAAATCAAAAACTAGGCAAGGTAGCCCAAACTGTGCCAGCCACACCCTCCAGCTTATCCGTTCCAGGGCCACATTAGGATATATAATCCCTCCAGCAAGTTATGGATCTGCCCTGAGGTCTACTATCAGTTGGACATGCCTGGAAAGCCTCCAACGGTGGGTGTCCACGAGACACTGATCCAGCACCTCAACTGGCTCTTTTCAAGAACCTCATCTGGATTAGGGATGAGTCCTCCTGAGGAGTGATCTGAGGCTCAAACAAAAACAATTAACATGCAGGTTAAGTGGCTACAATACAACTTTTAAGAATGACACAAACACATGTTTCAAATGTAACAATGCTTAAGGAGCACTCAGGAGCACTAAGGAGCACTGGTACTGCTAAAACGTTTTTGGAAGGTTGTTGACATGATTAGCCAGTTAACAAAACCGATTATCCCTTATTGGCCAAAGCTGTGCATTCTGGGTATCTACTGTATCTGAGTGATCTATTAGTAAGATGAGTGACCGTGAACTAATAGACTTGTCTCTCTTAGTTAAGGGAGCAGTAGCTATCAAGGATCTATCAACATGTGTTTTCAATTTTCAATTCAATTCTGGCTGGCTGCAGTATAGGTTATAAAGCCATGTGAGCAGATTAGACATGGGCCAAACTTAAAAGTACAAAGTCAACAAACATGACTGATGTTTGTTAAAGTGTTTTCTGATACGTTTCGTTTTAATTAGGTACTTGATGCTATAAAAAGGGGTGAAACGTCATAACTGACAGCTGTGATCGACTGCTAATTGGTCGGGCAAGTGTATGGACGGGACTTTGATGACGTGACTCTACCGCCCGATCCCTACTGCACAGACTGTGGTTGCAAAACTACAACATGGCGGTGGCTAAGATATTTTGTCTGTATCAACCTCTTTGCTGCAGAGACTGAACAATTTATTAATACTGTATGAAATGTATGCTATACTGGAAAAACCCAAATTAAAACATATTCTTTCAAAAAAGGGATGACCCACTCCTGCAGTAGGGTCACGGAGGGGAACTCACCGGTAGGCTTCTGGCGGGGCTTAGTCATGCTTAGTTTAAAGAGATAAAATGGAGCATAAGGGGATAAGATGGGTAGGGATGGGGATCTGGTGAGCTGCCAAGGGCAAAGACAGGGGCCTTGTCATGCTGAATCCTGCCTGTCAGGCTTGGATTAAAGAACAGGCTGACCAAGGCTGCCATATAGGGGCCCCACATGTGTAAGAGCACAGTTTGGCCTGACTGTTTTTCAATAACTAGAATTAAACCTTGCAGTTTTATGTTTCTACCAACCAAGTTGCAGTTTACATCCATACTGTTCAAACGTAGATGCTTCACACACATCTTCAACCCGGCAGCACAGTTTGAAGATTAGTGTCACCAATTAAGTATCCGACCAAATGTCTCCCCGTCTGTTCTTGAGTGATGGTGTTGAATAATGGGGAGAAACATTATATCACAGTGAAGTTGATGTAATCACTTCAACATTGTATCATTTATTAAGACATTTGTATGAAATGCTTTCATAATTAGTGTAGGAATTCTTGAAATATGGACATTGTGAGGTCACAGTGAGCTTGACCTTTGACCTCCAAAAATCTAATCAGTTCATCTTTGAGTCCAAGTGGACATTCGTGCCACATTTGAAGAAGATCCCTCCCGACATTACTGAAACATCGCATTCACGACAATGGGTCGGACAGACGTGAGGCCACAGTGACCTTGACCTTTAACCTTTGATCTCCAGATCTCCCTCCAAAGGAAGGACAGACAACATGAAAACATAATGCCATGGCTGTCGCCGGTGCAAAGGCATCACAAAATACTACTGGACAACATAGTGACAAAAATGAAAAAAGAAAATATGATGAAAACAAAAAGCACAATGGCTGAAAGAACACCAGGATTTACTAAAGAAAGACTGGGGGGGAAAAACGGGGACTCTGCACTGCTACTACTGCTACTGTTGTACCTGTTGGTTTAGAAAACTAAAAGTTGTTACTTGCAGATGCACTGTAAATGCCTTCTTCTGTAGCATTGCTGTTTATAGTCCAGGATGTCTCAATGTGCGTGTATGCCAGTGCGTGCATGTGAGCCATGTTATATTTCCAAGCACGCAAACATGGCACTAAATTACTTTTTTCTGGTAAAGCATGACGAGTAAGAGGGGGCTTCACACAAAGAGTAGCCTGGGGCTGATGACCACCTTGATCTGCTGCCTACTGCCTGTGCAAAGATAGATAGCATATAGTTTGGATTTGTAAAGTCACCTACATTTGATTGACTTTGTTATATTGCAGTTAGCAGTGGGTTTTGAAAATATGAGCTTGCCATGTCCCAGAATTGTCAATATGAAAAAAAAAATCTAACTGATGATATTTATCTGCCTCCAAAGCAGCCCTGCCATGATTATTGTATGATTAATTAATTATTTTTACCTTATCAGATAGTACACCGTCTGTGACAGTCATGTGAATGTGTTGACACTGTTATGTCCCCGTTTCACAGACAGGCTTGCCGCTGAACAAACACCTTGTGGCAACTGGTGAATTTCACTGAAATATGTAATGTTTTGGCACGTGACAGCAGAGTAAATCTACAGAGGAACATTTGACTGTTAGTTTAAGTCTTATGACATTTGGGATTTACGGCCAGATGACAAACACCTGAAAAATAAAAGGTTTTACAGTATGAAAAGAAACTCAGTGTACATACTGTACGCCTTGGCTTGTGAATCTTCAAGATGATCCATTAGAGATTTAATAGGTTTGCAGTGTCCAAGGGATTCACATATTAAAGACAGTATAGAAATATTCTTTACTTTTTATGATAAAAAACCCAGAAAAAACACAGCGGCTTTATGATGAGCCAGGAGCACTTCAGGATATGATGTCCATGAATGGTGGAAGGGAGCTGTTCTGTCTGAGCGATGATTGTTTCTGGCCAGACGCCAGTAAATAGAAGGGTTTTATAGAAAACTGGACAGGCCGTTAAATGACAAAATAAAAGATTTGTGGAAGTAATTAATTGGATTGGCAGAACTTCAGTGGTGGAGTTGTGGAGAGTTTGTCTTAAATCCATTTTAGGGAGTTTTATCGAGCAAAAGTACATTGAGCACTTACATCAAACTGAGAGTTAATGCACAGAAGTAATACTTTTCATATTTGGAGTGTTCTTGGCAATCACAAGCTAAAATTAAAGCTGCGAGCAGCTACGAACTCACAGGAAGAACCAAGCTTCCCCCGGCTCCCCTGTAGTTAGCACCCTGGGTTTATCATTAATAGGGTCCTCTACCATATTACACATGGCAATTTGACTTAATGTTAATAAAGAAATAATGATAAATTCAGCTTTAAGGCTGGCAAAATACAGGTGGTCTGCGAACCACGAGAACCGATTAGGAATGAAATGGCTGTGTTCTGACAAAGTTGTTGCAAACTGAGTAAATCATGTTAAAGGAACATCTTATATCCTAAGAATTCCCACGCCAAGAAGCAAAGAGTGAGGGAAAAGTTCCCTCTGACCTCAGTCACTGAGGGCGCACTCACACTGTCCTTCCGCACCGGGCCAAAACAGGTTTTTCGGGTAGAGCCTAGTGCGTTTGACCAGTGTGAGTGCAAACGCTCGTCTAGCTGCGGCCAGTTGGCCGTCCACAGCCCGTTTGAGAGAGGTGGGCTTTTGTAGTGCACATGTACGAGCAAGAGCGTGCGCACGTGTATGAGCACAAGCACAAGGCCTACGGCAGCTCTCATGTCATTTTATATGCGCCTGTTCGGACATAGAAAGAAAAAAAAAGACGGACAATGCGCGGACATTAACAACAACAACAATGGCGGCGAAAGGTTCACGTTGGTGTGATGCAGAGGTGGAGTGTTTACTGCAGATTTGGTCGGATGAGAAAGATGGAAAGATTTGTAAACAAAGCGGCGCATCGCGATGACGTCAATCAATGCGTTTGACGTGTTACGGCGTGATGACGTATAGGCAGCAAGAAGCATTTGCGCGAGGCCCAGGTAGTGTGAGTACAAATGGGCTGGCCAGTGGGGGGAGAGGGAGGTGGGGACAAGTACCCTAAAGCCTGGGGCGCGGTGCAGAAGGACAGTGTGAGTGCGCCCTAAAAGTAATCGAATCAATCTTTAGCTAGATGCGAGCGTTCTCATAATTATTACTGTCATTACAAATGTGTTCACAAAAGTAGTTTCTTCTACTTAGCATTATAGCATTAAGAAAATGACAACCATATAATAGAAGACTTTGCATGTGAACCAAATTCAAATTTCAGCCCTTTTGCACACACAAAGGTAGACAATAGAATATTATCTATTCTGTTCAATTAAAGTCAATGCAAACTCATGGACTCTTACATTCCTCTTGCTTTGTCTTGGTCCTGCTCTGCCTACAGCTCCACACCCCTTGGGTAAATTCTCCCTGGCTCTCTGGCAGATATCACCTCTCGAGTCTTGCATAACACCACACTCTGGCTCCCTTCCAGCAGCACTCCCTTACATCACAGTGATTCATTGCAGGACCCTCCTTGATCCCTATCGCAAATAGGCCCTTATCAGTCAAGATCCCCCTCTTGAGAAATCCATCCTTTTTTCATATGCGCACTCGCTCGTAAAGGAATTCCAATAAGACGGCGTAAATCAAGGCTAACGCGCCCCTTTTCACAAGGCTCCTGCAGAATCAACATGAGCCTGGCGGTGGGCCTGAAAGCAAGACCGTGTTGTGAAGCGGTGCTTGTAAGAGGAGTTATTTGATTTGGCTGGCTAGGCACAACCGGTATGGTTATGTTCAACATTCTTTAGCTAATGGTCCATGTTACAGCTAGTCTGCACTTGGGGGGATCAGGAGGGGGCCGATCAAAAAATGGCAACACTTATTCTGCTGTATCAACCTGTGTGTTGACCTGTGGAAAAATATGATACAATATGAACACAATTACATTGAGTGCACAAAATGGGATGTGTGGCCAGAGGGTATATGATTGGACATGTACAGCGTTACTGAGTGCATCATTAACTTTCTCATAGGTTGATTCACTCAAATAAAAAGTCGTGAATTGACTTTCTCTTCATTTTACTAGTTCGCACTGCTTTTTCACTGCTTTAGAAAGCACCATATTTCATTTGATGGTTTGATGCCCAGACCCACAGGAAAGTTCTGGGTGTGGAAAGTAAAAATAACACTCTTTGCAACAGCTGTGCTTCCATTAAGAATGGCACTTAATCCTTCGCTGCTCTGCCTGCTCAAAGGCCAGAGATCAGACTGTGGCTGTACTGGACAGCTTTCAGGTGAGAAACAGTGGTCACTGCGAACAGGCCGTTCCCTGAAAGAGGGAAAACCGCTCTTTTACTATGCTGAGTACTGCTCATCTTAGATAAAGAGATTTATTTGGAGATAGTAAAAGGTAAATACAAGACTGGAATCAACCTGTTCTTTCAGTTGTAGCTCTTGTCAGAAACAGGAAAACCGGTACGATAACCAGAATCAGAATCAGAAATACTAAAATAATCACAGTTTAACCTGTTCCCTTGTTTTCCAATATGCTATCTATAAGCGTTAAAACAACGTCATATTTCACACTGCCTGAATGTAATATATTCTGTCTCACCCTGTTCTTTATTGAAGCTATAATGTTTACACTGAGTGAAATATGTATTTATTTCTTGCTACATAATTGCATTTAATGGAAATATGCTATTCTAGATGCCTTGTGCATCATTTTATACACATTTCCCTAAAATACAGTCTGGCATTGTTTGCAGCTCCACTACACCAGGACCTTGAATCACTGCACTGGCTTCCTGTGTGTTAAAGAATGTTTGTTGTTGTTGTTGATGTGGCTTTTAACCTGGATTTTAAAAGTGCTCACAGTTGGGGCTGATTTCAGATCTGCTGCTAGTTTGTTCCAGTTGTGTGCAGCATCACATCTCAATGCTGCTTCACCATGTCTAGTCTGAACTCTGTGCTCCACTATCTGACCCGAGTCTGTGGATCTCAGAGCTCTGCTGGGTTTATACTCTACTAACATGTCATTCGTGTATTCTGGAGCAAAACCATTCAGTGATTTGTGATCCAGTAGCAGAACTTTAAAATATATTCTGTGGCTGACTGGGAGCCAGTGTAAGGTCTTAAGAACTGGGGTGATGTGATGTGATCTCTGTGTTCTGGTTCAAACTCGAGCCGCAGCTTTAAAACATTATTGTTTACTGCAGATTTCCAGTAAAATAGATACAGAACTTCTTTCTGACCTATTTAGTTTAAAATGAAGTTTTAATGTTTTCTTGTTGTATCTCATCTCATCTCATCTTTTCTGCTTATCCGGGGTCGCGTCGCGGGGGAGGCAGCTTTAGCAGGGGACCCAAAACTCTCCTTTCCCGGGCCACATTAACCAGCTCTAACTGGGGGATCCTGAGGCGTTCCCAGGACAGTGTGGAGATCTAATCTCTCCACCTGGTCCCGGGTCTTCCCCGAGGCCTCCTCCCAGCTGGACGTGCCTGGAACATCTCCCTAGGGAGGCGCCTAGGGTTCATCCTTACCAGATGATCCTGAACCACCTCAACTGGCTCCTTTCAACGCAAAGGAGCAGCGGCTCTACTCCGAGTTCCTCACGGATGCTGAACTTCTCCCCCTCTCTCTAAGGGAGACTCCAGCCCCCCTCCTGAGAAAACACATTTCGGCCGCTTGTACCCGCGACCTTGTTCTTTCGGTCATGAGTTTTCTTGTTGTAGTTTAATATAATGATATACTCATGTAAAGCAGTACATTGTTTATGTCTGAATGGTGCTGTATGGATAAACCTGTCTTGCCTCAATTTAAAATAAAGTTATTTGATTTCGAACCATGTTTGGCAGCTTAGCATCAGGATGTAATGACTGTAATGACAGTAGGTCAGTTCTATTTCACTCCTCTTGCTTTACCAACACTTTAAAACATGTCTGCTGTTTCTGCTTATGTTGAATCACAGTTTCCTGTTGTTGCATTATCAGGACCACCTTTCAGAAAGGCTGTTGGTTAAGTTGGTACAATTTTGTTAGTGAGATTTGATTTGAATAATTATTTCCTCTGCAAAAAAAAGTTGCAAGCATCTGCAGGTTTCCCTTCTAACTGATGATACTGAAGCAGATTTCTTTAATCTGCACACACAGCACAACTTTAGTTTCTTAGTTCAGTTAAAACTTGCAGCATCTCTGCCTTCTATGGCCTCAAATACAATCATCACTCTGGCTTATTTCTTTTGTATTGCATGTCTGCCAACATCAATCTGACTTGTGTCACTTTCAGACACCATCTATTACTGTTGCAGCACTTTGGCAGTGGCAGAATAGACGGACTCCCTGTATTCAACACTGACAGCCCAAATGCAAGTGTTGGCGTCTGGCCAGCATCACTCACTGAGAGTAAAGGTTTGCGAAACACACCCGTGCTTTTCTCACATGGAGTGTTCTCACACCTACCAATCATCATTTAGACGAGTCTTTCAACACTTACTGGTGCACGAGCAGGGCGGGCAGAAGTCAGATGGGGCTGCGGATCAGAGAACTCTCAAACACTCCACTCAGTTGATATAATAACACTATTTGGACAACAACTCCTAAATAAAGTGTCAAGTGCTCTTAGCAAGTATCGTGGAGGTCAGGCTGTCTCTTTCACTGTTTGTACATATAAGTACGAGAAGTAATGCACTATAATTCATGTGTAATCCATGGACTTATTACTGCGGAAATAACGGCCGCAGCAAAGAATCAAATCAGGTAACATAGTACAAGAGCGCCAAAGTGTGACCAGTGTTCATGTCCCAGAAATACTAATACTAATACTGTGCTGGTGTAAACGTCCTTTTGATGACTCTTGTTAACACAAAAAATGATATATGGTTACAAAGATAAGAAATTCGACTTTAGTTTTACACCATTAAATTAACTCTAAACATTACACCATCAATTATATTTGTAGGTTGAAACTGTCAGACTGGTGACACAGATCTGTTATTAGACTTATTGTGATTTAATACCTTACACTCTTGATCATATTACCGTTTGTCGCAATAAAATATCTCCTCTCTTCTGCATCAGACATTTCTTGTAAATGATAATATTTGTATTAATAACCTCTGGAACTAATTCTCCATAATATTATATTACATTCGTGAATGAACAAGCAACAGTCAGAGATGCTGTCGTTCTGTTAACAGTGACAACTGTCTCCATGGCAACATATGCAAATGTCGGATATGTGATTGGTGCAGAAACATACGAACAGAAACAAAAAACAAACATAAAATCTTAAAAATGACTATGAAATAAAGTTTATTTTATAATTGGTAAATAACTAAAACAACATAGCTAAATATGTTTTCATAGATGAAGACGGCCGCTGCCTTTAACTACGTGTTGACTCTACGTGTTGACTCTCAAGCGTAGGTCGTTGAATCTCAAATGAACAAATAATAATGTAACTGTCAAGATCTGGCTTTGTCAGTGCCCTCCTCTCCTTTGTCTTGTGTGTGTTTGTCTCCCTCTGTCTGCGTTTCCCTGCATGTGCTTTTCCCTGTCTGTCTGTAGGTCCGGTAGGCATTCCCCAAAGCTGCAGCCTGTTAGCGGATTACACCACCACCTTAAAAGCCTTAAGCTGACAGGCATGCAGCGCCGGACCGTCGTCGACCCAACCTTGGTAAAACTATTCCCCCCAGACTGGCATCCCCTTTCTCGTAGTGATTTTCACGCTACCCGTTGTAAGCTTACTAATCGTGTTTTGTGTTCTGTTTTCTCTCCGTAGTTTCCCGTGTTCCCGTTTTCCCGTCCGTCTCCCGATCTCCCGCCGTCTCCCCGTTCTTGTACTTCCGAGTTTGTTTAGTTAGTCTTTTGTTTGATTATCTGTAGTGTGTTTCCGTTTGTATTTTTTTAAACGTTTAATTTGTTATTTTCTTTTGTCCGTGTCTGCATTGAGTCCACCTTTGTGTTATTCCTGTACCGGTCATGACAGTAACATTACTACTTTCTATCAGTCTGGGGCAGTCATGTGACCAAGTCTTACATCCCACATTCTAAAATTCCACATTATGACATCACATTCCATTTCTCTGTTCACATTCCGATTCTCTGTGTTCCGTTGTAAATGACGGAACAGTCCCCTGCATCTGTTAGTTCCTGTCTGACTTTCACTAAAGAAGCATCTCTTTGTGTATTCAGAGCTTATAACTAAACGTTCGTACTACATCGGTACTGCAACATATATCTGTGTTCGGCAATGATGGCGACAATTCTCAGTGGATCTCCCAGCGCTCGGCCTGAGGACCTTCAAAAAGCTCTAATGGAAGCTGAAAAGCGAAACAGCGAGCTGGCCTCAGAAAACGCCGGCCTGCAGGATGAGAAAAAGAGGATCTTGACTGCTCTACAGTCGGAGAGAGCCATCAGAAAGAATCTGCAGAGGGACGGAAAAATGAAGGAGAAGGAGAAAGATGATGAGATCCTGTCTCTCAAAGAAAGTGTGAAAAAAGAAAAGAATATCGCACTCAACATGAAAACCCACTGGATTGAAGAGTGCGACCGTGTAAGCGCTTTCTGGAGAGAGGAGAACCAGAGGATCACAAAGACCTGGGAGAAAAAGGTGGAGGAGGTCAGAAGTTCTTTGAGCATCATGACCATGACGGATGCCGACCTCAAACCTCTGAAAGACCAGCTGAGGTTTTTGCTGACTGTAAGGGAGGAGAAGATGAAGAGAGAACAGAGCACAAAGATGGAGGAGTGGCTGAAAGAAAAGGGCCAGATGGAGCAGCAGATCAAACTCCTGAAGGAGGAAAACGCTGACCTCAAAGAACGTCAGCTCACCCTCCAGGAGGTAGATGCTGAGCACAAGACTATACTGGAGGACTTTCAGGTGAAGTTTTGTCAGGTCGTCAAAGAAAATGACAATCTGATCTCCAAACTAACATCTGGGAAGAGAACTCTTGAAGCAGAGCATTTGGAGCGAGAGGTCAAGCTCAAAGGACAAGAGAGGGAGATCATCCAGAGAGAGGAAGAGTGGAAAGTAAAACTCGCCTCTTTCGAAGACAAAAGGAGGTGCGAGCTGGCTGCAAAGGAGGAGAGTGCCGAAAGAGAGGAGGAGTGGCACAAAGAATTGAGCAAAAAGGACGACAAGATCAGAGTCCTGACAGAGCAAAACAGCGAACTTCAAGTTTGTCAGCTCCGCCTCCAGGAGCTCGCTCAGAAAACTGACAAAGAAAAGGCGAAGCTGAAAAAGGAGGAAGAGAAAGCAAAGAAAGACGCCGAAAAGAGGCTGAAACGGGAGAGGAAAGAGGAGGAGAAGAGAGCAAAGAAACAGCAGGCGGAAGGTGATAAGAAAGAAAGGAGAAGCAGGAGAGAGAGAAGAGACAGCAGTAACATCCTGTCTATCCTCCCCTCGCCCTCCACCACTTCACCTCCTTCTTCTCTCTAACCAACTCCTCATCCTCCAACCCCAGACTTTCTCCATCCCTCCCTCCCTCTCTCCCTCCCTCCCTCCCAAGGCGTGGATTCTGGGTGATCCGGTTTCCCGCCAAACTCCTTCCACCTCCCCGCTCAAAGAAAAAGTGTGTGTGTTCATTCTGGGTGATCCGGTTTGACGCCACAGCTGTATATAAATGTATTGAAAATTAAGTTTTATGAAAAAATTAAACTTAAAAAAAAAGTCTTCTCTTGCCTGCCTATTTGTATTTCTAAATGTTTTTAATAACAGTACTTTTTACCCTGAAAACTTGACAGGAAAGGTTTTTACGTTTACATTCGTTGAGTTTCTGTAACCTGAAGAGTGATTCTGAAGTCCACTCCACTGAATGAAGTTTAGACCTTGGTACTTCTTCTCCCTAAAATCATCTATCTATCATTATATTCTGGTAGCCAACATGAACATGGCCGCAGAAGCCTGAGTGTTCACTTATGCATCTTCTTCTCTGCATGTGTCAGGTGGTCACAGGCACTCAGACTTTCATAGTCCAAGATCCACAAACACTTAAAAATGCAAGATAAGATTTATTTTTTTATGTACACAGCTGTGCCATAACACCACACAGGATCCACACATTAGACTATATACGGTACATCATTTTCATTTTTTGATTTCGTATCGTGACACTCTTTCAACAGAAGACCTCTGTGCAGTGCAAATGAATAAACCATCCACATACATGTACCAATTTGTAAATCACAAAGCCAATGATACGATCCGGACCCGAAACGGGGTCAGATAAATTAATAATATTAATACATGATTTAAATCCCAGGGCTTTGTTTAATTAGTTCCGATTGCTTTTTTAAAATGTAAATATTAAATCATATATCATCAATCACAACACACCTACATGACCTAATGCTAGGTGGTAACCCTAGATTTGTGAAAACTCCCCAAAACCCTCACACGGTTCACTTCCCAACCACCCATACTAACCTTAACCATAGATTCCAATGGCTTACCTCAACGATGTCACCATAAACATTCAAGGTCAATGCCTGCTGTTAACCATCTAACGTAAACTACATAGTTTTGAGCTGAACTTTTGCTGTTGAACAAAAGAACAGCTGATTCATGGAGAGGAAAGTAGTGATGAGATGAGTTATCTAAACGAGACCCTCACATTTTTATGACAAAACCAAAATAAATGTTGTTGTAGCTCAACAGGGCCGATTAGCTAAAACCAGAGGAGGCTACTAGCCTACGTGTATAATTATATCTACTGTATGTTAATAGCTCTTTTATTTTTGAAGTCACTGAGAATTGAGATGTCTACAAAAAATTGTGGAAGTTAAGCATGACTAAATTACATTTGGGTATAGATTTATGCCATGCGCGTCTCTCTCCTTTCGCAGCAACAATGCTGTTGTTATGTGACACCACGGGGTATAGAGGTCCGAGGTGGGGAGATGACAGCAAAGTATGCAGTTTTGGTTTTCAAATCTTCCCAGTCTGGGACCAGGTTACAAAAAATACAGTTTCCAGGCTCTGATAACACCGGCTGCGTGTGGATGGTTGGCCAAAACAATACTAAAAATGGGTGGTTACAGGAAAACGTGTCCTCGTGTGGAAGGGCCCTGCGACACCACCTATCTCCAATTTACAACTTCATCTTTTTCCAGGAGATTCAACAATGACCTCAAAGAACAACTGTTCACAAATGGCCTCCTGTGACTCCAGCGACAGTCGTTATATCCCAGTAGAGCACTAACAAAGTCGAAACCAACTTCCCACCAACGACGGTCGTTGGCACTTTGAGCACAAAGGCTGCAGTGACATCATCAGCCTTGTGCACGCCCTCACTAGAGGTTAAATAACTGGATCTTCACATCAGACATTTGGACCAGTCCCAGCCTGGTCCTGGTCCTGGTCCAGTCCCAGCCTGGTCAGATGCGTACATGAACTGATGAAGCCTCTTGGATGAGAGGTGAAACGTCTTCCTAGACAAATAACCAAGTCCAGTCGCTTTTGACCAAAATTTCTTTGAGGAAGCTTAATACATGTTTCTGTAGCATTCTACATTCAAGGAGAGAGAAAGATATGTGGCTCCCAGGTGTATCACTCTTTGCTCTCAGAGAAAGTTATCTGAACATTTTTGCAGAAATGATTGGGTAATGCTTATCTTTTCACCGGCACTAATGTATCTTCAAGATAGAAGAGGGTGTAAAACTTCTTTCACAAACTCAAGGGACATGAGTCTCACTCAGTACATTAGCCACCGCATATCTATTCATTTAATATACAAGTTTCATTCAAACCTCAATAGCAGCACACATTTCTCCTGCTCAAGTGTCCTTGCACACAACGCTAAATCTCTACCAACTGCAAAAGCGACCCCTGCCCACATTTGTCCCCCGGGCATTAATGGCGTATTACAAACGTGAGAAAAACACCAATAACAGGAGATAAGAAATGTTCCCAAACTATGTACGTTAAAACTCAACTTGACATTGGGTTAACCCGCATGTATCATACATCTGTGAAACATAACGGTAAAGGCTCAGAACTCCTCTGTGGGGTTTGTTTATCTCTGAGGCAAAGAACAAGAACTGAACTCATTACTGTGAAGGTGCATGAAACCATCTTAGATCTCCATCCTCTCATTTTATTGTACAATCTCAACTCCTTTCCTCCTTCACCACACTAAATAATAACACAGGAAAACACTTGGTTTTCTTTTAATTTTCAAACTGGAAACTAATGATTAAGCTTATTAGTTACAAGAAGTTGAATTCATCTTTAAATGATCTCCTGACTAAAAAGTCTTGCTCATATTTTTTGTCGAAGCATCTTGAGATGAGATGAAATGAGAACCTCAGTACTGCAAATACACGACAAGGGGCAACAATGAAGAAGCTCTGAACACTGACATGTATCACTTTTTACTTTAATATAGCTAACTTGTTCAAAACTTGTTCAAAACAGTTGCTTATGTACACATCTAGCAGTTACAAAGCAACATTATCAGACATTAGGAGTTGTGTTTTTGCTCACCAGGGGCCTCATTTATAAAACTGTGCGTAGAATCCTTCCCAAAATAGGATTTTCATTAATTCATGGTTCCCACAAAACCATAAGAAATCCTTGTGACAAATTGAGATTTATAAAGCTGCGCGGCACACATTTGCACGCAATCTCACTCACTCACTCATCTTCAACCGCTTGTCCCTGTCGGGTTCGCGGGGGGGCTGGAGGTGGGGTCCACCCTGGACAGGACGCCAGTCTATCACAGGGCACATAGAGACGAACAGAGACAGACAACCATTCACACCTACGGGCGATTTAGAGTCATCAATTAACCTAAGACCTGCACGTCTTTGGACTGTGGGAGGAAGCCGGAGAAAACCAAAGCAGACACGGGGAGAACATGCAAACTCCACACAGAAGGGCCCCAGCCGGGATTCAAACGAGGAACCCTCTTGCTTTGAGGCGACAGTGCTAACCACCACACCACCGTCCATGCAATCTTTCCTTTATAAATACCATTAAATTCCCACCTGCGGTGAACTGTGCGGGGCTGATCCTTCAAACCACTTTTCCTCCCACTATCTTCCATAAATGGCAAATGCTAAACAGCTCATGAATATGGAGATGAATGCAATAATTTCCTTAATTTAAATAATGACTGTATCTAACGAAATGTACCTTTTCAATTCATAATTGTTTATCATAACTTTGCACAAAATGTTTTCACAACTTCGGCCAAACGGACAAACCTGCCGACGTATGCCGCTATAAAATTGAATTAAACAGGTTATTAAAAACATGTAGACTTGTTAATTAATTCAACCTGCATCTTAACTGCGAGCCAACAGTGTAGTCCCATATTAGTATAGCCTATCCACAACTACAGCTTGGTTTTATTCAGTGTGAAATACATTTGCTTCCAGTTATTTTAATGGTGTTTCCAGGAAGTGTCGCTGATTCCCGAGTCAGAAAAGCTTTGCGGGAGCTCTACTCACGGAGGAATACGCGTGCTTCTCGACAAATGATTTTTCTATAAATACCAAAGTTTTCCACCACACATTTTACACATTTCTGCCTGTTCACACAAGGTTTTTGTGCCCAGTAAGTTTTGGTGAATGTAAGTCCTGTATTTTCATTCTCTTTTTACTCTGTTTTTGGTCTCAACCAACTCCTGTGGGAATTAGATGTCTCTTTACCTGCTAAATGCTCCATGTTCACCAGCTAGTCTCCAATGGTGTCTGTCTGCAGTTTGGTGCTGGAAAAAAAGTGCACAGTAGCTTTTCATGTGGGGCTTTTCCTCTGGTTGTAGCTGTCAAAACAACGCTACGAGAGTGCGGTGAGGGTGGGGAGAGTGAATCCAAACAGTAAAGTTTTGGGCCGGACAGATAAACAATGAGCTGAAGCTAAATAAAGCCAAGGGGAACTACAGATTCAAATGGGAATTCTTATCCGTGGAGGTTCATCATTACAAGCGACTCATTTTACACAGTTACAGAGTCATTTCATTTTGTTATAAATATAAATTATAGCCACTTAAATCCACTATCACCAAACTATTAACTGATCAAGATCCTAATTTTGGTTTTCAGCTACGGTTTTCATTCTTGTGTGTATTCGTCAGCGTGTCTGACAGGAACAAGAACAAATATGCTTCAGATTTAATCAATGCAGCTGTCTAGCTGTGTAACGGCTTGCATTTCACTGTCATTTTCAACTTCAAGTCAGTTTTTATTTACACATATAACTATAGCGATTATGTTTAGGACTGTGACTACTGTCAACGGCCCTTTGAGTACTCCACTAAAATGGTTTCAGTATATGGCAGTAAAATAATGTTGTACCAGTGCGTTTGGACGTCTGGATGAATCACAATGGGCTTTCAATGGCAAAACACATCCACTGCCTGTTTTTAACTCTCGGAGCAAATGCTCCAGGATTAAGGGCAACAAAGTCTGTGTAGGGAGGAGGTCGGGTGGCGGATGGGTCAAACAAACACTGGACTTTCCAGAGGGTGCACAAGCCAAAAATGGCATCATCACTTATTTTATGTAGAGCACAAAGGATCCGCAAGTTGTCAGTTATTGTCTCAAACATAAATGGTTGTGACCGGCCTGAAATCTCTCTGAACAGAGCAGGACCTGACGTATCTGTCAGAGCAAATAAAACATGAGCTCGCAGATTTGTCTGGTTTCCAGGCTACAGTCCTACAAGCATTTTCTTTTAAGTATAATAAGTTCTTCACACCTCTCTTGTCACTCTTCACATGGCTTCAAATGCATCTTTTAAAAATATGTGTGGTAGGCGTAATAAAGCTCTAATGTGGTGTTACGTTTTGCTTATATTTGTGATGTTTTGTTATGTACCTTAATGTTAAAGGAGTTGGACTTGACTCCCTCCTACATGTTTGCTGGCCTCTAACATAGCAGTGCGTTGTCTTGAACTATTGGCAACCACTTTTCAAGTATTGCGTGACGGCACTGAGTTGAAGAAGTGCCTTTGAGTGACTTGAGAGTGGGGTCGAGCTCAGTACGAATGAATTCCTCCCGGGCGCTTTGGATGTTGTCATTTGATTGATGGCATTTTTCAAGTCTGTGAGGACCGGGAAATTGCATCACAAAGTGAGAGAATAAAGTCACCGTGACGACGGGTGTCTTATCTGTGCCTTCATTGTGTCGTCTTTTGTGTGCGTGTGTGTAGGCGGGTAGGTTTGCAAGTGCACATCCTCACGCAAATGCTTGTCAGTGTGTGTGTGTGCATTTGTGTGTGCATTTGTGTGTGTGTGTGTGTGTGTGTGTGTGTGTGTGTGTGTGTGTGTGTGTGTGTGTGTGTGTGTGTGTGTGTGTGTGTGTGTGTGTGTGTGTGTGTGTGTGTGTGTGTGTGTGTGTGTGTGTGAGTGTGTGTGTTGGGATGGGAGGGGGCTTACGGATAGAAATGGGTCATGCCTAATCAAGAGGAAAGACATCTCTATCAATGTCTGCTCTCGACAGATGATAACCTAAACAATGATCTCGTCTGACATCTTCTCATTCATTCATAATGCTGTTTGCTCACTGACTGAAGTGCGGGAGCGTGGATCTGATATGGAGACAGCAGATACAGTTGATTCGATAAAGTTTTCTCCTGGGTGAAAAACTCCATGTGTGCCATAAACCTACAGTATCTGAAGGCATGTTACATTTGCATTTCAGGGACTTAGTCAATGCTCTTCTCAGCTGCCAGTGAGTGAGTGCTGTGTTAGAATAAGCGTAAATTAGTGGGAATTTAAAGGAGCTAATGGTCAGATGAAAGGGTCAGAGCCACGCCACGTCGATAATAGAGCTAGGTAATAGAGAGAATAATAAGGTGGGATAGAGGGATGCCAGATAAAGAAATCAGAGCCAGGAGGAAAATGTAAAGGCAGTCTTGAACAAGGCAGGAGCAAAGTGCTGTCTGAGGAAGACAGCATCGCAGAGAGGGCGATGAGGGAGGAATCCAATTTCAAATCTAATCTCACTGTTAGATAATAGCAATTATCAATTGACAATGTTCATTGCATTTTGTTATGTGATTTAAATTGTTTCTGTTTCTATTTAATAGGCAGTGAGTTTTACACGTAGGTGGCACGTTCCCTCGAAAGTGAGCAGAGCTGTTTTTCCCCCACACGACAAAAATGAAAAACCCATGTCCCATGCTTAAGATGCAACCTGTCTCTGTTGTTGCTTCACATAATGGTTTATTCTGGTCACCTTGTTGCATCTCAAATGGATTTCTGCACGATGTCTGTATGATTATATGATGTTGAAGCACACCCGTAGTGTTAAGTGCTTATCCTGATCCTGGTTTCCACCGTAGACTGTATTTTCCGCGGGAAGATGCAACATTTACCACAAAAGAACAGAATTTACAAAGAAATTCCAATTCAAGCATTTATGAAAGACCTATAAGGGTTTTGAATCAGTGTTGGAAAACGTTTTTGTGAAAAGCCTGTATGTGTCGTTTGCCCCCCCCCCACCAGTGCTTGGTATCTATTTAATCCCCGTGTCCAGTGTAATGTTTCTTTTTATTTCTTTTTATTCTTTTTTTTAAATGAAAGTAGATCGGTATAGATTATACAGTCCTATAGTTATGTATGGGTTTATAGTATGTCATCCAGTTCTACCCGTGAGGTCAGATCACCTGCTCACCAGCTGCTCATCAAGGTGAGTGCAGGCAGGTTCCTCTGATAAGCTTCTCTCATCTCTCCTCTCTGCTATTCATTTGTCCGAGTTGCATTTTATGTTTTTTGGTAAAGATACGTTTTCTTCTGTTTTGGTAAATAAATCACCTCGTCTTTGCACGCACCCTGTTTTCAGTTTGGCTTTTTAAAGATCGGTTTTCTTCAAAGATTTGGTGCACCACCTTTTCAGGCTTTGACTGAGGTGACTACACCACAGTTTTCTGACAGTCTGTTGCTGCTACGTGGTCTCATGGGAGGGCGTATAAATAGCACGCCACTTTTAATGACTTTTCGCGTGCATGTCTACGCATATTAAGCTTTTCGCGTGTCATTTAACGCCCGTAGTTCCCCATACACTTCTATTGTGAGCTTTTCACGTGTCATTTAACGACCTTCATTTCAGCCATCCTTCACATGAAATATTGATTTAAAAAAGACCCTCTGACAGAAAGCTCCACCACTTCGTATTTCTCCGCAAGTTGGCGGAGAAATACGAAGTGGTGGGTTTTCCCTCAATGACATTTGTGCGTCAAATGACAACGCCATCTCTGCACAATACAAGTCAAATGAGACTAAATGGCGTGAAATGACACGCAAAAATCATGAAATGCGTTGTAATTATACGCGAGATGGCTTGAGAAATAGCGTGTCATTCACACGCCTTTTGGTGATACCAGGCTGGTTTCTGGGTCCAGATTGGTGATATACTCATATTTAATAAATGAAGGGCTTACCATATAAGGTAATGTTTATTACGTTCTATCATTTGTCATGTTTATCGTCCTAAACTGCATGAGATTTTGAAAGTAGCAACATTCATTTTCTTAATCAATGAGAAGCTTACCTTAATGCAATACCAAGTTATTATTCTGGAGCGCATCTTTTCTAATACCCTCAGATTTTTGCCTTGGTTATGTATAATAAGTCAAATACTACATTTCATGTACTCAAGAGTGAAACAGTAAGGTCAGAGATGACTTGTATTGGTGTCGTTGATGTAAAGATTATACAGTGCATATTTGTGAATCCTGGTGACTAGGTTATAAAATAACCTAATAATGTATGATTAATGTATTACTGATATTATGTAGCATCAATGATGACTCTAAAATTGCCCGTAGGTGTGAATGGTTGTCTGTCTCTGTTTGTCTCTGTGTGTCCTGTGATAGACTGGCGTCCTGTCCAGGGTGAACCCCGCCTCACGACCGATGTCAGCTGGGATTGGCTCCAGCCCCCTGCGACCCCAACCCCGGGATAAGCGGTTAAAGATGAATAAATGAATGAATATAGTGATTTCCCCACATGTTTATCTGGCCCTCTGTCACAGGTCTGCCGATTGTGAGTTCTTCAAAGATTTAATAGTTTTAGATGAAACTATTCACTGTTTAACTTTTTTTTTTTAAAACTGCAGAAGAGAAAGAAGAAAAAATCATTTCTAAAAAAAAATAATTTCCTATATTTTCAATCACGCAGGGTTTAAACAGAAAATATGTATAAATCCGAAAAGCTGTAAGAGGAAAGAAAGAAATGTGCACAATGTATTGAATTAAGTATTACATGAATTTAAATCTGCTCTATTTCTGAAATCCCAAAGATTTGTCTTGAAACCCTTCCTGGTGTCTGGTAAACTGCTGCATTAATATATGACATAAAACCACAGCACGGTGATGTAATTAAGTGGTTTTGGCATGAATCCTTTAAGGATCCATAACTTTTTCTTAGCCACAACTCGTAGGCAAGTCCCATTTACAATAGAGACCCAGATCATTTTATAAGACGACATACGCAGTAAGTGACAAATGAATGTCCCATCACAATGCCTTTATAGTTAATCTATCAAGTGGACGCTAGATGCCCCGTCCTGCACTGAACAGATCAGCAATTTTCTCCCCAGTCCTGACATTCTGGATGTCGTGTCAGCAAAGCACCGGCAACTGTGTCAGGGATTGCACACTGCGTGCGGCCGCTACAAATTCTTGACTGGCACTATTAGACCACCGTTATATTGGGCCGCGAACCCCCACCCCCTCCACATCTGACACCACCCTTCCTCCCCCTCCACAACTCCCCAGGCACAGCAGCGGCACTATTTTCGGCCTCTGGGCCCAATGCTTGACATACTAATTATATAACAGCAATGCCAGCTCACTTTTTGCTGCTCCATTTCTTTTCTGTGCCATAGTTTAGTGTTACACTCACTCTTTCTTCGTCAGCACACGGCCCCGCAGAGTTCCTTGTGGGCTCCTGCTCCTCCTGGATATGTACTGATTTGCATACACTGTCTGTGGCGTGCTGGGCGTAGAGGTGCAGTGTCTGCATTGTTTTACACGTAGAGACATACTTCCTGGAGGTACACTGGCATATTTTGTGCTGTTAACCCATTGCAGCTGAGCGATGGGTTTTACATATGAAATGCAAATGCAGCTTTCTCACTTCAAATCATGCATAGAAGAAATACATTTTAGGATTTTTCCACAGACGTTAACTTGACATTTCATATCAACGATACTGACGCTGAAGCTTAATTCTCTTATCAAAACTTTGGAAGACACAAAATGCTGTGAACACACACTGACAATCTACAGAAAACCCCAAAATGTATGCAAATTTGCCACTATCATGTGTTATTTTCAAGCATGCAGCAGCGATACCTTTGTATATTTACCAGATACATTCATAAACTGATGTACAGTAAAGCCAAAGGGCTGTGGGTAGTTTTCAGTAAGAGAGGAATGTGGGAGGTTGGAAAATTGGACCATTTTACTCTTAGAAAATGATGGGAGATTGGGCAGCACCTGGGGGGTAGTATCTCTTAAGGTAAATGTGCGTACGTGTTACTGTGTGTAAAGGCTAGCTAGAGCTCTTACATATGTGCATACTTTACAGTGGGTTATTTCCATTCGCTTGAATGTGTGTGTTTTGCAAAGGTGGATGTGCATCAGTGCTTTACATCTAGTATCTGAATGTGTTTGTGCACATGCGAGAGAGTGAGAGTTTGTCCTTGCTGATCAGGTTATTCATTATTTTCTGATCACAAAGCTGTTAATGGTGTATGACTTAGAACAACCATACAAATGGTATTGTAGAAACCATTACCCCACTTCTTTTCTATTACAATTACTTCAAATGTTTTTCGTCAAAACGGACTAATTCACTTTAGTTTCATTAAATCTGAGCTGTGCATTCAACACCGTGAATCACAATGATACCCATATTTTACGTTTGTGTACCTCAATAGCTGCAATTTGACTTTGTTACTTTCTTACATCTCCAACAGAAAACCCCGTTGTCAGCTGTTGCAGGATCCTCTGTAGATCAGTACAACTGCAGTATTCCTCAAGGCTCAATTCATGGTCCTCTGAGATTCTCAAGATACCTACATGCCTCCTTTCTATCAGCAAAACAACAGCTCAGTTATATCATTATTTGACTCATGACATATAATTTCCAGTTAAGACATTCTAGTACTATAACATTTTCTCCCTGACTTTAAAGGAATTGAATGGTCTTGCTCCAAATTGTAGCGAAATGCTGACCTGATAAACCTTTGTGTGCTTGAGAGTTCTGTAAGATTGCAGTAAGGGGCCATGATCGTTGATTTGAGGTCTTGGTTGGTGACTAATGCGGTGATCAAGCTTTTGTGTTCAGTCACATCTACCTACTGAGTTCAGACGCAGGAAGTCATTATCTTTCTTCAAGTCCTCTATGAAAACAGCGCATACATCCTATATTGTGTGTGTGTGTGTGTGTGTGTGTGTGTGTGTGTGTGTGTGTGTGTGTGTGTGTGTGTGTGTGCGTGTGCGTGTGCGTGTGCGTGTGCGTGTGCGTGTGCGTGTGCGTGTGCGTGTGCGTGCGTGCGTGCGTGCGTGCGTGCGTGCGTGCGTGCGTGCGTGCGTGCGTGCGTAAACATTATTCAAATCAAGCTTATCCCATTCTGACTGCTAAAACCTGACATTTATCTGCAACATGAGCCACTGCTGAAAGTAGTAACACACACAAACACACACACACACACACACACACACACACACACACCAACAGACACGCTCAAACAGATTTAGATTCGGACTGCTGTTTTCACTCTCATTCCTAGATGCCCCTGTGGCATTTGGCTCTTGGCCCCTGCAAGGTGTTGTTACTGTTCCTCTCTTATTAATGAAATATTGAATTTGTGCCAATGCCAGATTATTAGCAGAGACAATGAAAAGGGGCAGGTTTTTGTGAAGCTTCCAGTCCTTCCCCTGTGTACTCTGCTGTTACTTCTGGATTTCAGAGTGTTTGTTGAGGACCCTCACCCCCCACACACACCCCACATCCCTCATGCTTTCACACGGCCAAGCTACAAGGACAAATGGATTGAAAAGTGTTGCAAAAAAAAAAAGAAGCAGTAGTTCACAATATCAGCTCTGTGGGGATTATTCAGTGAGTGTGTGTAAGATGTCTGTTGGCTGCAGGGTCATTTGAAATTTGGATGTTTGATGTTTTTAAATGCAAATGCGATCTCTGAGGGAAATTCATTTCACACCGCACACTTTTTCTTATTTTACAACAAAGAATGACACAACCTCGTGCATATGAACAGCATGACTAAGCTAGGCTAGTTAGACACTCTTTGACCTGAGAAAAAATCACCCAAGACACACAGCACTGATGTGCTGTCGGCTTAGTGTCATGGCTATCTTATCAGCAAAGTCACTTTACAGAGTCACGTTTTGATGATTTGATGAATAAGTCCAATATTCACTCTCCTTATTGCTCTGTTTCAATCTCCACCAACTCCTTGCATATGTGAATAAAGTTGATTTAAACTTTTTGTAGCTCCAGTGGGAGCTATGAGAAGTCTTGGTTACATCAATTGGGACTAAAAAGTAAGAAAGGAGTGAGCTCATCAGACTTCATTAACCTGCTTCTCATCACTGCTGGAGGCTAGAAAATTTTATTTTCCTAGGATGGCAATGTCTCGATCTGACCTACTCTGCTTCTGATGGCTAGAACACCTTACCCCACATGGCAGCTGGATTCTCGTTTTACCTCGAGAGCATGTGGGAATCACACTAAAATCCATCTTGTCAGACTCCAAGTAATGCGTGTGTTCAAAGCCACAGAGGGATGTCTGTCCGTTCAAGACAATAGGGGCCGGCTCATAAAGGGTTAGCATAGATGCTACAATATCATCAGTTACATCACAACTGCAGAGTATTTATTCATTAGAAGAAGAGCAAAGAATGGAATTGAAGCCTTTTCTAGATGGATACGGTTTCCCCCCTCTTCTCCAGTGCATCCGATCATCTGTCAGGTATGTTTTGAAGGTGCCTGCCCTTTTCCAAGCTGTTTTCAATGATGGCTTCTTAGACAGTTCTGGCTAACACATGTGATGAGTCAGGTTAAATAACAGCACCTAAAGAACCAATTAGAGACACGGTACGCACAGAAAAAAAGGTGCTGATTGGAACCAAAAAATGGTTCTTTAGGGTGACAGTTCAATAAAGAATAATAATTCAAAGAATACAAGACAATATATCTGGTGATACAATGTCTTGGTGTCTTTTTTTTAACTGCTCATTGTGAGTCTGTCAATGTATAGTAGTTCAGTGCTAAATTGGTGCAGTGCTCTTTGTGTAACAATGTTGCTTAATTAATGCTGGTTTAATCTTTTGAAACCCAATAATCCTATTAAATCTCCCTTGAAGCTCATTTGCTTCAAAGTTATACATAAAACATTCTGCTCGTTTCTGTGCTTTACTGAGGCCACATCACACTGAACATCGTTTTCAAACCCAAGACATGTATCAAATGGATACTTGGTGCATTATTATCTACACATTTCCCTGCAACTCAGCCTGGTGTGTTTGGCATCTGTAAAAACTTTAGGATTGCCCAGAGAATGTCAAATTCTGGGAGTTTCAACAAATAGTACCTTTTTAACTTGTGTCTGGAATGACCTAGTTCCTAGTTCCTCCTAGTTGGCTCAGTAGGTAGTACGTCATCCGTTCCATTGGTAAGCTGAATCACCCATCCATGTTGCTCTTAACTGCTTGACGGACAATGGTAAAGAGTATTAAAAGGACCGAAAATTCCTCATAAGGAGGAGCGTCGGGGTGATGGCTCGGTCAAACTCACAGGATTTTCAGGGAGAGACAAATTTTATGTCCACTGAAAAACCAAAAGTCAACAGTGAATGTTTAAGTTACATTTCTTATATGACATTTCTTAGCGTTTTAAACCAAACCACAATCTGCTACACATTTCTCTTTGTGTGCTCTCAGGCTGTAGGAGCCATGCATTATAATAGCTGAAGTATTAAAAACAGCTGTTTCTTAAACCATGATTAAGTCTTCTAGTCTGGGATTTCCTTTAATGCTTGATGAATGAATGTGATGAATGTAGGGTATTTGAAGATGAATGATGATGATAGATGATGATAGATGAAGCTCTGGGGAGTGGGTTGAAGCAGGGAAGGATAATACTGAGGAATCTACCCGACAACTGCATGGATAAAGTACATTATTGAGCTCTTCCTGGAGAAAACATCTCACATATTGTTTTAGATTTATTTGATGTTGTAATGTTGCATCCGTTATCGGATTTCCAAGTCACACAGAAAACATTCTCCGCTGTGTAACTGATTCAGAAATCATGTCTGTGACCAGGCCACACACGATCTGCTGATGCTGTGCTCACCACTGTTCAATACCCATGAAGAATGTTATCTATTTGTGTCTATTCATAACTGAAAAGCTATGCTGAGGCGCCTGGTCAAGGTTGAGGGGACTCCCCCTCCCTTCACGCACACAGTGGAACAGGCCAAAACAAAAGATTCTGGTTGTAAACAGACTGGAAGCAGCTGACTGTGAGGAACGATTTTCTGTTTGTGTGTATGTGTGTGTGTGTGTGTGTGTGTGTGTGTGTGTGTCCTTCTGAATGAATGAAGGCATGAAAGTAGAAATAGACCATGTGTTTTCCTGTGTGCTCATGCGAGAGGGTAAATAATTGATTCTTATTACAGAAATGGAGACAGCTTGACACTGGTTTTGTGCATATAGCATATACTGTACAGCATGTACACCATTAGCCTGCATACTGTTCATTTTTATTAACAGCACAGTGGGACCAAATGAAAATGCTAAAAAATCACCATAATTCTTTCACCTGAACAAACAATCTAACAGACATATGTATGTGTATATTAGTGCTGAAACATTAGCCAATTGACCAATTGGTTGTTTGGAAAAATACATTTACAACACTTGTGATAATAGCTTAAAGTTCCATTCATTGGTCCAGATTTTCAGATGTAAGAATTTTCCACATTTTATATCATTTTGTCACTCAAGAGGCCACGCCCTTAATTATTATAAACTTTAGCCAGTAGTACTCCAATAAAATAAAAACTAGCCTGGTACAAAAAAATCACGTCCCTAAGTGTTGTCATGGCGATATGAGCCAAACATACAGACTAGAATTTTTTTTTTTGTACCTGGCCTTAAGTAGGTTTATTTATGATATGAAAATCTGCCTGTGGGTCAATGAGAAACTGCTCTATTGTGCAAACTGCTCCTAGTGGACACTCGGAGACCTGCAGTTTTTGGACTTTACAGAAATATGAGCAATAGATTGCAGAAGGCAAAATCACACAAGTGACAATAAAGTGTAGGTTTTAAGCTTTTATGTGTTGCAGAGCCCACTGATCTGTACTGACTGAGACATGTTACATGACAGCTCTGTGTGTGTGTGTGTGTGTGTGTGCGTGTGTGTGTGCTCCTCCAGCATCTGCTTCTTCTTCATTCTGGCCTTTTCAGCCCCTCCTTTCTCCTTCCTCTTCTTGCCCTCCATCAGGTGTGACTGAGCAAACCAAACACGCAAATCCGATTCCTTTTCCATTGTAAGAACATCCACTACTCCAACCTTGCCCCCTTTCTCTCTATCCGACAGCCGCTCATTCATCCCCATTCGTTCATTGGATGAACGCGGAGCGATCATTGGAGCGATACGCAGTTCCCATTTCCCATGAGGCTTTGCTCCTACCATTCTACATTAATCTATGAATAAAAAAAACAAATTCAATCGTTGGCCATTTTATATTTGTGGTCATGAAAGTTATGTAACGTCTAGGTTAATTGATGACTCTAAGAATTGCCCTTAGGTGTGAATGGTTGTCTGTCTCTGTTCGTCTCTATGTGTCCTGTGATAGACTGGCGTCCTGTCCAGGGTGTACCCCGCCTCACGCCCGATGTCAGCTGGGATCTTCTCCAGCCCCCCGCGACCCTGACCCCGGGATAAGCGGTTGAAGATGAATGAATGACTGAATGAGATCAAGATAGGAGGCTAAACAATAATCAGTAGGCTGGATTAACAGTGACACTGTAGAAACCATGAGTGAGATATAGAGACACAACAAGTGTTACATACAGTGGTTGGACTCTCTGTTTGTATGGTTTATAGAAGCTTTGGAGATTTTCACAGGAACACGTTTGATTCTGAAGAGGTTTAACTCAATCAGCCGGTCATGAACATCACACGGCTGCCGGTTCACTTGAGCTTCTTGTCCATCCGAGTCGTCCCCATGGACACTCCACCCCTGCTTGTGATAACACAACCCTCAGGTGGCAGCTTAAACAGCACTTCCCAGTCCTCAGCTTGATCTGGTCCATTGAGGCAGGGGAAAATGCTCCTCCTCAATTTATTGAGAGAAAAGACGAAGATTTAACTAGAATTTTAAAATAGATAAATTAGTAAATGTTATGTTAGAAACTAGTACTGAAATGTATTCATTTTGTTTCTTGCAGCAGAAGAACCGACTTCTCTTTCTCTCTCTCTCTGCTGGACTCTATCCCTGAGTCTCTCCATCCTCATCCTCCTCTCCTTCCCTCAGTCTGTCACTGTCCATATTCCTCTATCGCCTCCCTTTCACATTCTCTGCTCACTCTCACCCACTGTATTTCTCTTTCTCTCTCTTTCAACCCACTCCTTTCTATTTATCTCATTCTCACAGCCGGCGTCCATCCATCCTGAGTCGCTGCCTAAGTGCCGTGTAAAAAGACAACAACAAAATAAATAAAGATACACTTTAGATCTGTTTTCCTCTCTGCTGCTGTCAGTTGACATTTCAGTATGAAGCGATGCGACCCTCCTCCATCCCACTCACCTCCAGTCTCCATCACGACCAGTGTCCAGTCCTTCTCCACATCCCATAATGCAGATCTTTAACCAACTCTCTTCACCTCTTCACCACCAATGTCTAGGGGGAATTTTCCATATCATCACTACCCCTCTAAATATACGACATCACAATGGGGTATAATCACCAAGGACTCTTTTAAATTCATTTTATTGTGCACCATGTATTCAATGTATTCTTCACTCTAATGAAGTCTCTCCTGATTGAACTGGCATCACGCTGCCTCTCCAGATGATATCAGCTTTTATCTGTAAAATAAAGCAATAAAAAAAATCCTCAAACCTCCCTCCCTCACCCCTGTCCCCGTGCCTTTCTTTCTGAAACTTCTATTTCTGTTATGAGATTCATTTTCACTATGCGTGAGAGGTAATCACCCACAGTATCATATCGCCTGCTCCCAGTGTATTTTAAGCTATACTGCCTGCTGCTGACATTCTTCTCATTTCCACTTTTTCATTACATCGTTGACATGTTAAACCGAAACTGCCAAACCACTTTAGAGGGTGTACAATTACAACAACAACAACAAAAACATACAATAGTTGTCAGGAACATTTTGTTTCATTACTTTTAATTTAATTAAAGTGCAGGAACCAGGATCAACAGAACACCCTTTGCTGTCACATATACTACAAAATTACTGTAGTTTTTTTTAACCCCAATTTGCATTTAAATACGCCGATCAGATTACCTCGCACAGCAGCTGAATTCTCACGATAACGCAAGATCACAAAAGAATCGCATTCATATCACCATGTAATGCTTTTGTGCTTCAGCTAGAAGTCCACCAACCAATCAGCCTCCGGTGAGAAGCTACTAGTATATACTCTTATCGGTTCATTTTAATTCATTTCAAAAATACATTAAAAAGAATAAATTCAGAACATGATTAGAATTTAATATTTTAAATAGAAGTATATATTGTTTTTAGAGCAACAAATTGAATAGGCCTGGCTTAGACACTGCAATTGCACCAGGCTTTTCTCAATAGAGAAGACGTTTTCTCTCTTCTCCTGGTTGACTTCAGTGGGAGTTTGATTGACAGATGGTTCCTCCAATTACCTGCCAGGTATGATTTGAAAGTGCCCGCCCTTTCCCAATCAGTTTCTAAAGACGCCTTCTCAGATGGTTCTGTGAAACAAACAAATCATTACCAATCAGACAGAGTATTGCCAGTTGCACCTATTCTTATTGCTAGGCAACCCGCGTATCACCCGTCCCCAGCATAGACTGTATAAAAGAAAGGAGCTGTGTGCTAAGCCAGTGTTATTGGTCAACGTTAAAGGGGGAAACTGATAATCTTCAACTGGCTGACGTGAGTAATCCGGCGGACTATTGCCTCCAGGTGAGCAGGGAGCTCCTTGGGCTGGTGCTGTTCATCTGCATGTACTGTTCATGCTGCAGTGATAGAGCTGGTTGAAAATCTGCAGTTCCCCTACTAGCAAACACTAGTGCTAGCTAGCTAATGTTAGCTTTGTTAACAAATATTTTTTTTTTAGATATGACAACATAAGTTAGCAATTTCTGCAATGACATGTTCAAAGAAAAGTAAGTCCTCATCGGTATGCTTTTCAAAGTTTTGGCAAAAAGAAAATGCAGTGATTCATTAAAAAAAAACATTAAAAATGAGCAACAACTCTTTCAGATGGAGCAGATTTTGCAGAAGAAATAATTTGTATTTGTACAAAATGCAATCAGGAGGTAGATTGGTACTTCATTGCAATGGTGGAAAAACCAGTAAATCAAAGAACCAGTCACCACAGAAAAGTGATCTAGTTTCTCTGCGGTCTCATTCTATTTGTTTATATATAAATGTTGACAATATAATAATGTACAATTGGCAATACCCAATCAAATCAGTATCACTGTAACTGTCTTTCCATCACTCAACCCTCCCACCTGATGAAGCTGTCACGGCTCGTCCTAATGGCCCTCGAGCCTTTGGAGGATGTTTCATGGATGAGCTCTCTGGCTCTTGGTTGATACGGAACCTCTTTGGGCTTTTGCTGCCTGCCACCAAAGAATAGATCAAATGTGGGATGCACACAATGCAGTCAACGATAAACTGGAGCCAATTATTATCTTTCTTTCTCTGCCTCAGGGGCCCCAGTGGGCTGGCTCGACCTGGGCGCTGGGATTGGCGAGGGGTGGAAGTGGGTATATGGGGATGTGTATGTGTGGGTTGAGGAGGGGGTGTTGGGAATGCGCAGAGCAGCGAGTCAAACGCCCCTGGGAAAAAATCAGCCGCCCGGCATCCCAGTCACCATAAGAACATCATGAAGCCATGAAGCAAGGCCCTGGCTTCTCTTTTTCTTTTTTTCTATTTCCATAAGAGCAAGCTGGCTATTAACTATTAAGAGGCCAATCCACCGAGCAGACTGTTGCCATAGAAACGAGCAATAAAGGAGTCTGGGAGAATGAGTCCTCTGGGGGGGAGTGTAAGCGAGGTTGCGCTCAAGGTCATGTTTGCGCTGACCCCCGCGGCCTTGTTACAATA
The DNA here is from genome assembly GCF_963691815.1 of Echiichthys vipera. Lineage (NCBI taxonomy): Eukaryota > Metazoa > Chordata > Actinopteri > Perciformes > Trachinidae > Echiichthys > Echiichthys vipera. The sequence continues at coordinate 4,511,729 of NC_139840.1, read as the reverse complement.
TATATGACCCATTTATGTCTCCATCCACTGTTGCAGCTGACCTTGGTGTTTACGAGGCCGCGGCAGCAGAAAAGGCTATCATACAATTGGCCTGATTCATGTGACATGTCGGCTAAACAACGGGCTTGTTACCCCCTACACCCCTGCCTTGCTAGCTCATAGCGGTTGCTATATATCTGCTCGCCAAGATATATTAGCTCTGAGCTCAAGGCGTTATTTTGACAGCTAGATTTAGTTACCTGTTAGGATCAATACAAGCTCCTGTACCAGTTAACAGACGCAGCGCTTCATTTATGTTGGTGACATTTTCGAAAATGATATTATAGATTTTGTAGAGCTCAAGCTCCATTAGGAAAGTTTTTCATATCAAACAGCTATTAAATTAATAGAAAAATACTATAAATCATCACTCATTGTTTATCTGTGGCCCTTTCTTTTGATGCCTAAATCCAATATTTTCTTTTATTGGCACCTCAGTGATATCAGAGATGTTTTGTTTTGCATAAACCACTTTCCTGTGACCTCCAGTAAGCTGATTGTGCACCAAGGAAGCAGGAGATGAAAGACCAGTAATGGCAAATCTTCAAAAACGGTAAACATCAGTGTTGCCTTTTGTTATTGCAGATCATCAGGGTTCAGCTTCTGCTTCCTTGACGCCTGTGGATGCCCTGTGGAAGCCAGTTACCTCAGCCTCAGGCAGGATGGCAGCTCATCAAAATGACTGACAAGTGTGTGAATGTGTGGGAGTAACGATACACTCCTTATCTGAAGCTGAAAAGTTGGATTTTGTAGTTTTGAGATTAAGAGACATTTCGTACTGCTGTGGAGAAATGACTTTGACTTTGCTGTATTTGTTATTTTTTGTCTAATTAAAGGTCCCATTTCTTTGTTGAATACATACGATCAACCTTTGCGCCCTTGAGAAGTAGGCGTCAGTAAGCAAATATACATTCTTTTACTCATTAAAAATGAACTTCAGAAGGTCCTATTTTTTCTTCTGGAAGCGCACCACTAAAGTTGCATCTCAAGGTTCAGAATACTGTTGTAGAAAGTTTGGAGAGTTCCTTTGATGAAATGAATTACAGAAAACCAAGTGATGTCTGCAGAGTGGTTAAGGATTTTGTCAATGAAGCTAAAGCTGACTCTGTGTCATACCCACTGCAATGAGAATTCAACTTTGTCTCTTATTGTGACTCTAAATAATTGTTTTCAAACCTCTTTGCTTTCTCTTCTGGTGGCTAATGGTCTGACATTGTCTAAGTGTACAGTATATTTGAATATGGAAATTCAATTCAATTTTATTTAAAGTGCCAAATCATAACAAAAGTTATCTCAGGACACTTTGCAAACTAGGTAAAGACCACACTCTATGATAAACATAGACCCAACAATTCGCCCGTAGAGTACGGTGGCAATGAAAACCTTCCCTATTACAGGCAGGAACGTCAGACAGACCCAGCTCTGTGGAGGACGGACATCTGTCTGCACCGGAGAGAGGAAGAGAAGGAGAGAGAGAGAGAGAAAAGACGGACAGATGGACAGAGACAGACACACTTCCAGTAACTATGATAATATCTATAGTAATGTGAAAATGACTTATATGTTATGGCATTTAATACAGCAGAATAGTAGAAACAAGCACAGCTAAGGTGATAGATTATAACAGCAGCAGGAAGCGTCATGCAGGACCACGGCAGCAGGCACCACCACCATCAGCAGAGACCTGTGAGACGACAAAGCCCAAACAACTCCGGGGAAGAAGCTGAATTAGTAACATGCTGTGATGAGACATGAATGATACAGACAGAGAGGAGAGAAGCTCAGAGTATCGGGGAAAGTATTGTCCCCCGGCAGACTAGGCCTATTGCAGCATAATTAAGCAGAACAAAATCAGGTTACAAATAACAACATTGCTAAGGGCTCGTAAACCCTAGCTTTAAGCTATATCTCTTTTGATAAGTTTTAAGTTTACTTTTAAATAAGGGGACAGTGTCTGCCTCCCGAATAACATTTGGGAGTTTGTTCCACAGGAGAGGAGCTTGGTAGCTGAAGGCTTTGCCTCCGATTCTACTTTTGGAGACTCTAGGAACGACAAGTAGCCCTGCATTATCAAAGAACAGCGATCTAGTCGGGTAATACGGTACTATGAGCTCTTTAATAAGGATGGAGCCTGACCAATAAGAGCTTTGTGGGTAAAGAGAAGGATTTTAAATTATATTCTAGATTTACAGGTAGCCAGTGCAAAGAAGCTAATACCTTTTATGGTTTAATATATTTTGTTTGAATGTGTTAGATTGGACACGTTTATTTTTGTAGATGGTTTTAGATTGCGTTCGGTGTGTTTAAGCTACTTTTACATTGTTTGTAGGCTGTTTAAGCTTTGTTTTATCTATGAATTTAAATTCAGTCAATAACATTGTCACTCTGCACTTCACTTTATGCTGCCTGTCTCTTTGAAGATATTGTGAGTCTCACTGAGACTTTTCCCAGAAAAGAAGCCACAAACAAACACATCTGCTTCTACTTTGTTGCTAAGCACTCCAGCTGTGATGTTCCTGCACTGCATCACCTGCCAATCAAGCGGTGTGTGTGGTGCTGTGACATCTACACACTTTGTCACATGAGATGCAGCACGATTAGCATCAATGTCATCTGAGAGAGGGTTTACAAAAGTCCTGCATGCTAAACGACAAAATGGGTTGTTTCTCATCATCTTACAAAATGACCCACATGTGTGTCACTGCCTTCCAAACTAGTCACACATTAATTATACAGAAATTATTCATATGACTGTTTTCCACCATTATTCTGCCAACAGCAGTTGTGTCAGTTGAGCATTGTGTTGCTTGTAGCACACCTACCTGCACATTTTTAAAGCCGTTTAACTGATGCTGTTCTTTGCACCATCTAACAGGCGTCTTTTAGCGACTCCCCAAATGTGCTGGATCAGAATGTGTAGGTGCTCTTATAATATACAACATTTGCTGTTTGCTGTTATTGGCCATTATTGCAGTGCTTTCCCTGGACAAGTGACATCAAAATGAAAGTAAAAGTCAAATGTTTACTTTCTGATTTGGGCCAAGGATAGCACAGGGCTAATTCAAGGGGGTTAGCGTGCTTTTGTTGACACTGAATAAGCTGTAGAAATAGTATACTATAGCAGTATAATGAATATAACAGCTATATATTGAACTGTTAGACAGTAAGTATTTTAAAGGGTAATGTGTTTCTAATACAGAAACAACTCACAATATACAGTACAATACAACAGTACCAAAAACTGCAGCTTCCAGTTTCAACAAAAACAGATTAAAAACTTAATTTATTCCAGCATTTATTGCAGGGCCGTTTAATTAGACTACATTCATTTTATCCCTGTACCTAATTGTCAACTGAGTGCAGATTAAACTTTTTTAAGATATGCGTTTAATTGCAAATGTTCATGTGATCATACATAGACATAGATCATAAGACATAAAAGGTGCCAGTTTGTTGGCACTCTTCATATTTAGATGGCAGAAATTGGGAGATGGTCGTGAAAACGATTTTAAATAAACTCATAAAAACTGATTTCAGGAGCAGAAATATAGCTCCAATATGAAGAGTCTCATATTGGAGGTATATTTCTGCCACTGATGTGGAAAGAGTAGTTTACTGTGCTGTGTTTGGTGATAAAATTGCTGGGGGAAAAAAAAAAAAAATGCAAACGGTTCCCTGGTAGTTTTGATTCAATGTCTTCTTGACAGGTTTTAGAAGCTCTTTCCTCAGTAGCTTGACGCATAAATTCTCTCTTCTTCCATCCTCATATGTGTCTGCGTTTGAACACACAAACACATCCTCCCACCAGCTTCCACATACTTTCCTGACTTCATTTAATTCATTGACGTATCATTTTCTCTATTTCTGATTCAGTCTGTGCTTTGTTTACTTTGAATTAGAAATTAGAAACATCTATACACTACTCTTAACTGGAAAACAAACAAGTATCAAAGGTGACTCTCGACAGCTGATTCAACACAATTAATCCGCAGTGTGCGTCTACCCACCTCTGACCTTCCACTTCACTTTCCCAGCATTCCCCCCGAGGTTACAGTGCAGCGTGGGTCCCAGCTGCATGGAGGCAAGCCTGAGTGCATCTCCCCGTTGCCATCGCAACCTCGTAAGCCACAGGCGTCTCTGGGCACCGAGCATGAGGATATATGTTGTGTTTACACAGAGAAAGAGCAATGTGGTGATTAAAAAAAGGGGCAGAAAACACACACGCATATACACGCGGACAGACAGCGCAGAAAATGACAACGCTTCATTTGGAAAATTCAAAAGCTGCATTGAGAGCGGGGAGAGATGTTGAGCCCGGGTGTCATTTTGTATGAATAATTCCTTTTATTTGATTATGCACTTTCAAAAGTTGGCTCTTTTGATCAAAACGGTGTCAGGCTGCTCACAGGTGCAGCTGTGTCCTTGTATTTCACGGGATGCTGTATTTGAAGAGTTGTGTTCCAAAAATGCTTTAAATTCACCCCGGGGAGACAAACATAAAAGTTATCATTCAGTGTTTTTGAAACAGAGAATCTAGTTTGTTTTGATGTTTGCCTTTCTATGCCTCAACGGGGAGTAGGTTTCACTAAAGGTTTGCGGTTTCAAATCTTAGGACAAATCCGCACAAGTCACAGCCCAATTGCCGGAGGGAAAAAGTTGCATTCTACAATTTCGCAAACCCCAGAAAGGCAGGGTTTAAAGTTCTATGGACCCATGTCTGATTTCAGGTATTGAGCAATTTTTTTGACTTGCTGTTGTTGTGTTTGCATTTCAGAGCCATCATACATTGCTACCAAAAGTACTTTTTCCCCACATGAGATGCATTGCACGTGGACCAGACTTTCACCGCAGAGACGATCTTCTCCTAAAACTAATCAAGTAGTTTTGATGCCTAAACCTAAGTGACGTTAATAGTTGTGTTTCAATTCACAACAGGAACTATGTGCTTTAAAACTGTGACTGCTACTCAAGAAGCGTCAGTGTGTGAGGAGTATAGAATGAGAACAGGTTGCAGCGGTATGCAGAAATGTACAAAGCCAATGTTTTATTCTGGCGGTTGCAAGTCGACTGAAAGACAAACATTGTCCTCGCAAGCTCAAAGTGCCCTTGAGTAAGATATGAGAGGAGCTGCTCATTGTTCAACAGTGCAAGCATCCAAGTGTGAATAACTGCATGAATGTGAAGCTTTACTGGGGGGAAAACAGCACCTTTGTGCACCATAGTCACCTTTCTTGAAGGCTTATCCTTGGAGTCGATGAAAATATTTTATCATTGTCGTCCTTTCACGCTGCTGCACATGTATTTATCCTTCAGTTCCCTCAGAGTCAGTGTATTCTTATCAACACCAACTGAAGAAAGAAAGTTAACACGCTGCGATAATTAGACGATGAACATGTTGATGATAAGCTACTTGGCAATGAGGGCCTCTTAATAAGTATTTATTGGAAGCTAATAGGCTTCAGGCTCATGACTATGCAACCATTAGCAGGTAATTGCTAATTAATTAGCTTTGCACACTCATCCAATTAGAGACATATGAGGCCATTAAGGAATAACCGATCGGTCTTTAGTGTCAAGTATGCACATAAATATTTACCCATTAGGGGGAAATCTATCCAAGGAAAATGATGGAGTAGTGTCAGGGCTCTTGACCAACTTGTGAACTAGTGAATAAAATATTTGATTTGAGCCGAAACCAAACTGTAAGTATCCATTTTGGGGATATTTTGCTTTCTGAATTCATAAGTGAAGTGAAAGAGATCATACAGTCCTCATGAAGAAAATATGTTCAAAGCTCATTTTCAACTTGTCTCCTGACTTTTGGTAATCATTTATCTGCTTGAATCTCGTGCTCATGTTTTGTTTTCTTCCGCGGATATCTCAGTTCACCGCAGCAGCTCTTCATTGGCTCTCACAGGCAGCTCTGTGGTGGGTTTCTGCACAACGCGGCACTGAACTTTTAACAAAACCTGAATAGAAACAACTCTTTTATTCAGCACAGGCGGAGACAAAAATACTACTGAGCGCTGGCTCCTGTAGGAGAGACAGAACAGACACAGTGAGAAAAGTGAAGGCATAGCTCGGTGAAAATGTAACACAAAGACGACACGATGGGACGTTTTTTTTCAGGGGACTACTTGGATACAGTTTTTAGGCTCTGCACCTGCAGAGACACTGTATGTCATACAAAAAAACAGTTAAGAAAATAATAGTGTTGTTCACATCCCATGCTCACAAGGTCCATAGAGACACTATAATCAGTACAACTGAATCAAATAATGAATATATAATTTTGAATGTCTGTTTCACATTATCCTCAAAGCAGTCAGTCAAAAGCAACTGGACTGGTTATTTGTCTATTTGTCATCAGTTCATGTACGCATCTGTCCAGGCTGGGTTGGTGGGAAGTTGGTTTCGACTTTGTTAGTGCTCTATTGAGACTGAAGTCGTTGGGGTCACATGTACATGGCCTCCTGTGACCCCAACGACTGCCGTTCAGACTCAATAGAGCACTAACGAAGTCGAAACCAACCTCCCACCAACGACTGTCACTCTAACAACGGCCGTTGGCACTTGGAGCACAAAAGGTTTCAGTGACATCATCGGCCTTGTGAGAGGTTAAATACCTGGATCTCACACCAGTTAGTTGGACCAGTCCCAGCCTGGTCCTGATCCTGGTCCTGGTCCAGTCCCAGCCTGGTCAGATGCGTTCATGAACTGATGAAGCCTCTTGGATGAGAGGTTAAACGTCTTCCTAGACAAATAACCAGTCCAGTTGCTTTTGACTGAAATTGCTTTGAGGATATCGATGAGGCTGTTTCACATTGATTACCTGTACTAAAGACACAGCAGTGATAAAGAAGTAGAACTAAAAATGAAAACTTCACGTCCATGGAGGTCACTAATTAGACACGGGGGGGGAAACGACCTGGGAGAAGCAGGAGCTGCAGAAATGTGGTTTGACATTTAGTGTTATGTTTTGTGTTGTAATGCTTTTGATTCTGAATCTGGTTCGGTTACTTAAGTCTTTTTTATTTGGAATATTTTCATTTCAGTATGTCTCTCTTTGATTTCTTGTTCACTTCGATTAATAGTTGTATTTTTCTTTGAGGTCTTCCTTCTGTATGCTTTCTTGAACGGGCAGGTAGGGGTGCGTCAGCTCCGGCAACAGTGGTGCATTCAACACCCTGAGGGCTGTTGCACGAAGGCAGAATTAAGACATCCATCTGTGCACACCATTTCATAGCATTTTGAGGCCACATATCGATTGCACGCGCCCCAGGTATGAGCAATCTGAACTGTACCAAATTAAATCTGCGGGAGGAAGGAGACATGTTATTATCTGTTCGTGTGTGTTTTCTATGTCTTCCAACTAGTAAGATGTACTCTGTAACTGTAGTGTTGTAAAGGCATTCTAGGTCTAAAGCCTAAATGAAAAACGTATCATCGCATAACTGACTCGACAGCTTGTTTTGTCTCCCCCTTTCTCATAAGTGGCGTTGACCAGGAGGTATTTAAAGCTTGCTAAAGTTTGCTTTGTTAAAGATTTGTCTGTGGACTGGAAGAATCCCCTCTTTGTGATGAGTCATTTGTTCCATTATGGCTGTGCCCTCTGCATATATACCCTTTTGTGATTTATATAAGGAGAACAGACCAGACCTCTGAACCACGTTTCTAGACTTTTGCGCTACTTTTTGTTCTTCGTATCCACGACTTCATCCAGATCAACATCCTCCACTACATATAAGACATCTGTTACAATGTGATCATTTGAAAATGCTAAGAGTATGATTAGATTTATGCAAGTAATGACATTTTTCAGTTCTAGGGAAGCTTTGATAATGCTGAATAAAAACCTGTCGGTCTAACCTGGAAATTGAACCTGGTTTGTGATGAAATGATTGCGAACGTTCATACCCATCCCAATTACAACACACTGAACCAAACCACTTTTTATTAGTAAGGAAGGATTTATGTTCCCTGTAAATGTATTTTAAAACAAGTGTGCTCATCTGTGTGTGTGTCGGTAATGTGCACATCCCAAGAACTCTTCATCTCATCTACTTCAGATTTGGAAGGATGAACTGATGGGGACCCAATCACATGCTTTTGAACCTTAAGTCTCTTTTTTATTTTGTCCAAATCGGGGGGTGGGGGGGGGGTTGTTTAGTTTTTTGCTATTCCTTCTACAAATGTTGAACAGTCATCATCAAATCTGATGCAAAACATCTCTGGACCAAGCTGGAATAAGTTAGGTTTTCATAATTTTTGATGCTCGATACAGTTTTGCTATAGTTGGCCCTCAAAGTTTGCTTAAATGATGTGAGCAGGGCTTCTATTACAAGAAATGTCTCCTGAACATTGTGTGATATTGCAACTACATTTGGGGGGCCTGTACAGTATAGATATGATGTCCGACTGGCCATGGCAATTTGTTGGCATATTTTCAATAGGTGGTGCTGTATGAGCTATAAGAATCTGTACGTCTGTGTTTGACTGTCCTTCACATTTCTCAAGAAACATTCATCTGATCAACTTCACACTTGCCGGGTGTATTGCTGACGACCCAAGGCAGTGCAGTGTTGAGTGTTAAGTCAATTGGAAGAGTGGTTCTTGGAAGACTGGAAGTAGCACTTTAAAGGCCAAGCGAGCAGGGTAAAAAGAGAAGTCACAGCATCACATCACATCATCGGGGTACAACAGTAAAATATGGTCTGCACATGGCATAGGCTCCACAGCTGATGCACAACCTTAGAACATGGGGATGATTGAGTTGTTTGACTGAGTTGTCCCCACTTAGCCCTGAGTCGGAATATATTAACCTAAGCGGATACCATTCCTTCATTTCCAGCCCTGTCTGCTGTATACCTCCAACATCACAGTGCCAGTTGCATTGTGCCTATGTCATACACTAGATCCCATGGGGTCATTGCCCATGTCCCAGCCTTCATTTAATAAGCCAAGCACTCTCTGAACAGGCACATGCTCCAAACAGGCCTGCCCCAAATGGGCACTGCATTAGTTTCATTCAGTTTCAAAGAGCCAGCTGTACTGCAAAGCCAATAAAGTGTTTCAAACATTGTTTATCGAGCCAACTATAGTTCAAGTTGAGCATGTTGCCTCGAAGTGAAGGTCCGTGAAATGGTGTGTAAAATAAATGACAATGAAAGTTTGGTCTCAAGGCGAAGCTCCTCATACAAAAGGTTTTATAACTGCAATTCATGTTTACACAGTTGTAAGGCAAAACGACAATGACAGACTATAGACAGGCTGAGAGTGGTGTGTGTGTGTGTGTGTGTGTGTGTGTGTGTGTGTGTGTGTGTGTGTGTGTGTGTGTTTATTCACCTGATTAATTAAAATGATGGTAGCATCCAGGCAGAGCTAGAAAATAATAAAGCAAATCATGAGATCTGATCATGGTGATTAAAATCTAAATTAATCACATTACTTGACCAGTAATTTTCCCTATATTCTCAATGTTTATGAGTGCAGCATGCATGCATACATCAATATAAATGATTTGTATCTGACAATGACAACTGTAAGGAATTAAACAGGAGTCCAAACATCAAATCCTGTCACTTCTCCAATAACCATAAATATTGAAACTGATGTAAATATATCAACGGATCAGGCTGCCCTCATTCACTGTGCATACATATAACTAAGGCAAGTAACGCGCTGTCATTTGTATATAATCCACAAATGTATTACTGTAGAAAATGACGTCTGGAGCAAACAAGTAAAATCAGGTCACAGTTTAAGAGCACCAAAGTCTGGATAGGGAAGAGGGTTCGGGTAGTGGATGGTCCAAAAAAAAAGATATAATGTATAAAGAAAATATAAATATATATTAAAGAAATATTGAGAATTGACCCCTGACTTAAAGTGCTGTGTTTTAGGAGCTGTTAAGAGCTGTTTCAGCTCACTGTTTCATGCTTTCCTATTTCAGAAATGCTTCAATAATGTTGCTTAAAGGAGCACTTCACCGGTGGGAACATTAAACTACTGAAATTGGGATCATATATGTAGTCGAAATATAACGTCAATTTCTAATTTGGTGCCTTCTTGACTTAAAAAAGGAAGCTCCATTCCCCCGCGACCCTGTTACAGGATAAACGATTACAGATGATGGATGGATGGATTATTTGAGGTCCATCCCTGAACATAAAGCAACATACAGTTCACATTCAGCTACATCTGAATTATCGCTGACAAAGAACGTCAAAGGGTAAAAAATCAGCTGACGTCGACGCTAAAATTGCCACAGAGCTCTGACAGAAATAGCATCAGACTGATCACAGGAGTTTGCACTGAGCAACAACACAACACAACTTCAGCAACTGGAGCCTCCGCTTACAAAGAAAGATTCAAACACACATTAATTTAAGCCTGGCATGTCAATGTGACCTGAAAACGAAACATATTGTTTTCCTTCTGTTTTCACTTTTTGGCGAGGAAGTGGAAGAATGAGAAGGAGGAATAAAGATGCTCTTGTTCCACTGATGCAAATAAAAACCAAATGAATGTATTCTTTCATCAAAGCAATATGTAAATGACGACACGCTCAGGATAGGGCTCCTTGAGGACTTGCTACAGTAGCACAGCTGAGTCGCTGAGGGTTCGCTGTTTATGCCTTTTTCACCACTGTTGTGTTCATAGAGGCTCAGCTGAGGCAAATGAAACGAACACCCCATAGTTCTGGGCGGAAAAAAGAGCGAGAAGAAATTTATGCCTTTAATTAAGAAAGTTGCGTGGCCTTGGAGGGATGTTACTCCATTTGTGTCACCCCGGGAGCTGGCAAGTTGTGCTTTGTGTGTGAGTGCTGATGTTTGTCGATGGGGTCGAGTGCATTGTGGTCTTGGGTGTCTTTTTAGAAAGAGGGAAATGCCAGACAGAAAACAAAAAACGCTATAAACTGCCCTGGAAAAGATGTTTCTCATGAGTGGTGTTGCCAACACAGTACAACATAATAGGAACGGAATAGGAAAGACCAGCAGACGGAGGGAGAGATGGAAAATACAAAGCTGAGGAGAGGGGGGGGGGGTTCAGGAATGGACGTCATAGAGGAACAGATTAAAGACAAATGCGTACAATGAGAGAAACATAAAGAGAAACATGAGCAATATATACAGGGGAGAACAAAATTAGAGAACCTGTGAATGTTCTCATTCGTCCAGGTCGTCGTTACCCTCAAAGCAATTTCAGTCAAAAGCAACTGGACTAGGTTATTTGTCTAGGAAGACGTTTCACCTCTCATCCAAGAGGCTTCATCAGTTCATGTACACATCTGACCAGGCTGGGACTGGACCAGGACCAGGACCAGGCTGGGACTGGACCAGGACCAGGACCAGGCTGGGACTGGTCCAACTAACTGGTGTGAGATCCAGGTACTTAACCTCTCACAAGGCCGATGATGTCATTGAAACCTTTTGTGCTCCAAGTGCAAACGCCCGTCGTTAGAGTGGCAGTCGTTGGTGGGCAGTTGGTTTCGACTTCGTTAGTGCTCCATCGAGTCTGAACGACAGTCGTTGAGGTCACAGGAGGCTGTATGTGAACAGTTCTTTGAGGTTAGATTGTTGAATCTCCTGGGAAGGGATGAAAGGGCATCATTGTAAAATTAAGAGAACAAAATATTAATACTTTATTTATTCTGAAATACTGTTATTTTTTATTGTTCAGAATTTGATAGAAGAGCCAGTGTGGCTATACCACAGCATGTTTTTTTTAAATAACCCAGGGACTTTATTTTGTGAGTGGAGAGATGTCTGTCTTGTCTCTAATGTGTGTACGAGGTTTTTATCTGGCACAATAACAGATAACAGGACTTTTGGTCCTTGACAGTAATATGTCACGCACACTTCAAGTTTGCTGGTACATGATCATGTACACACGTGCCAGAAGCTTCTCTGATCAGATTTGTGTTATTAAACTATATATTCTCAACTGAGACTCTTGAGTTACTTCCTTATTCATCATCTGGAAGGATCATCAAATAGTACAAGTTTTCTCCATCAGTTAGTGAACAACTCAGCCACTTGCTCATTTGCAGAGAGAGAAATCGCAACAATCATCTCCTCCTTGTGCTGTGACAGTGCACGTAGTACATATACATTTTTGCCCTCCATCCACCAGAGTTTGTCGCTGTGTGTGTCGGTGTCAGGCTGTGTTCACAGGATGAGTGACAAAAGCTCAAACCACGGTCAGCTGCATTCTCGCTGAAAGTTGAGCAAGGCTCAGCTCTGATATGTAGCATGTCAAGCCCGTCATGCAGTGACATGTCAGGCATCAGTTTGTAGCTTCATGTCACTGGCCATTGAAAAGGACGTATGGCACGTTGCTTTATTGCTCGTTGTGTGAACACAGCATAACTGTATGCTGAGAAATCCATGGCGCTGTCCTTGGTGCTAAAGTAGCAGACAGTTAGTAATTGCCTTTCTGTCAGACTCATGTAGGATCTAAAAATATTCTCTAATTTATTATAATCTCAATAAAAGAGTTGTGTGTGTCTCCTAATGACCAAAGTCGAATATTTCGTCTGCATCAATTCCTGAGAAAAATATATTCTTTTAAGTGCTAGCCTTGATGTTCCACTTTTATCTTAAACAACTTGTTATCTCTTTCTGTAGTTTGATGTTTGGCAGGTACTTTTTTGTTGTCTTTTCTAAATACAGTAAGCATTAAAACTGAAACAAAGAACTAAAAGAGGCGTAAAAGCTCCAGATAGCATAAGTTCACTCTTAGGGCGCACTCACACTGTCCTTCCGCACCGCGCCCTGGGCTTTAGGGTACTTGTCCCCCTCCCTCTTCCCCCGCGCCCCAGGCCCGTTTGTACTCGCACTGCCTGGGCCTCGCGCAAATGCTTCTTGCTCTCTATACGTCATCACGCCGTAACACGTCGCACGCATTGATTGACGGCATCGCGATGCGTCTCTTTGTTTACAAATCTTTCCATAGACCTCTGAGTTTTTGTGCGTCTTGTCGACTGTTTTTGAATATTTTCATCGACCAAATCTGCAGTAAACACTCCACCTCCGCATCACACCAACGTGAACCTTTCCCCGCCATTGTTGTTGTTGTTAAATGTCCGCGCATGGTCCCTCCTTCTATTTTCTATGTCCAAACAGGCGCACATAAATTAAGTCAGAACTGTCGTAGGCATCGTGCTCGTACACGTGCGCACGCTCGTGCTCGTACATGTGCAAACGCGCTCTACAAAAGCCCACCTCTCTCAGACGGGCCGTGGACGGCCAGCTGGCCGCAGTTATGCGCGGAGCGGTTGCACTCACACTGGTCAAACGCACTAGGCTTTACCCGAAAAACTGGTTTGGCCCGGTGCGGAAGGACAGATTGAGTGCGCCCTTAGTGAGTTTGTAATTCGAATGACCTCTTTCACAAAGTCATTGAACGTAACATATAATACATAATACATAACTTTTATTTGAAGTAAAATATGAATTAGTGTACCTTTTAGAAATGGGAAAGTATTTTACCTGTTTCTACATCGTCACTAGCTCAGAAATACACAGAATACCTGAATACAGTAATCAGCCTGAAAACCCTTTCTGTCCTAACAACAAAGTCTTAAATCAATGAATAACTGCACAAAAATCCAAGGCTGTGACTTTCATCATTGACGTTATATCATGGTGTAGCCGGCAGCAATGAACACGTACAGTAGAATGGCTCTTTTAAAAGCACAAATAAATCTTCAAATTTAAAGAGCTATTTGAGCTCAAGCGACATGGTGAGAATATGAGCATGGATATGCCATTTCATTATCTTTTATGTATGTGTTTTAATAAGTTATTTAATCATGCATGTTTTATGCCGTGTCTTAACTGTTATAACTTTTGTTATATTCTAAAATTCTCTCTGTTGTTGCGAGAGAGAGAAATGGTGAGAGTATGAAAATGATTGTACCATTTAATATGTTTTGTTTGTTTTTATTACTTTCGTGCATTTTTTTTGCATGCGACATCTTAACCATTATATTGCCTTTGTTCTTAAAATTCTGTGTTATGTGTAAGAAATATGGAGAGATGGTGAGCGAGGGATGATCTCATCAGGAATGATCTCATCGGTGGAGGGTGTGTGTGTGTGTGTGTGTGTGTGTGTGTGTGTGTGTGTGTGTGTGTGTGTGTGTGTGTCGACTGACTGGGTGACTGTGGGGAGTTGGGGGAGGGGTGGAGTGGAGTTGAAGGAGGGGGGGTTGCCCTCTCTTGTCTCTCCCTTTGCAGCTCTGCCCCCCCACACTGAGCTTTTGTGTTTGACTTTGATCCAGCACTGTTGCCAACATCAAAAAGTCCTCTGTCACTGGGAGCAACGCAGTGTACAGTCAAAGAAAAAGTGTGTGTGTGTGTGTGTGTGTGTGTGTGTGTGTGTGTGTGTGTGTGTGTGTGTGTGTGTGTGTGTGTGTGTGTGTGTGTGTGTGTGTGTGTTATACAGTAGTGCTCACAGCAGGAAAGGTGGGAGGTAGTGTGGTTATTTCAAGCGGTAGGAATTTATAACTCGATCTTTGTGAAAGTAAACGATTAGAGATGAATAAAATAAAACAACAGTAAATTTATGAAGTTTGTCGGGATGCCACAAACAAAAAAGGTCTGAGAGTCATCTTTTTTGCTTTTACACAACGTACTGACGTGATCTAAAATAAATACATATTTAAATCAGAAGGTATGTTGCACTTCTACTGATACATATACTGTGAAAACAACAGGGCTGCCCCCTGAGCTATAGATTCGAATGATCAGTCTGGGACCCCTCAGTCCAGTGAGATTCTTCAAGTCAAGCAGTGTGTGTGTGTCTTTTTTAATTACAGACGAACACAGTATGCAGTACACAGTACATTCTGCTTGTGAGGTTAATGCTCCAAAAAGCACAGAAATAGAAAGATCCCAATCGTTGTGCACAAGTCCAAAATCTTGAGTCAAAGTCATGTGTCAAGTCTCTGGGGGGCAAGTCCAAGTCAAGTATCAAGTCCCATTTGTGTGCAACTCGAGTCCGAATCTGAAACTGATTCTCACCCAACCTCATAAGGAGTGTGGTCAATCTGACGTCATAACGGTTGCATTTCTCCAAATATTGAGTCTCTTTTTCTGATTCTGAAGGTGAAGAAAGGTGTTCCCTATATTTGTCTACCACCTGTAGCTCCCCCGGTCTCTTCAGTGACTGAATGGTTTCTGTATCATTGCAAAATATTAGTTTTTTTATAGCTTGATACACTGTAGTGATGCAACATACAAAGAAAACTGTGGAGAGAGTAAATTTGGTTTAGGAGCAAATGATTCGATTGTTTTATTATCGTCCCATAATTTAATGATGGAAATCTTCAACATCAAAGGGAAAGGTGTGTGTTTCATTGCTCCCGATGGAGATGAGGGGGGCAAAGTCTTTAAACAAAAGGGTTGTTTGAAGGCAGAAAAAGCTATAATTGCATGATTTTATTGATTTTTCATGACATAATGAAATATGATGAGACTAAGACTTAACACGGTGATAGTTCTGTATACACAGAAACCAAGAAATCAAACTTTACAGTGACTGCTCAGTGTTTCGTGTCCCAGAACAATTCAGATTTTATTGCTTTTACAAATCGTAATGAGATTCATGAACTCATGAAATCTTCACACAGTTGCTCGTGATGACAGCGGAAAAAACGACTAAACATGGCTGCAACTAAACAGCCAGTCTTTACTTATGAGCTCATTTTATCGTGATGAGAAATGTTTCTCTTGTTCTTTCCATCAATGCAGAATGGTGCAGACAAAAAAAGTTAAGGATGTTTCTCAAAACCCTTCTGCTCTCATTTGTGTAAGAGTTGAAGTTGAAACAAAATACTCTTCAAACATTCCCTCTTAAAGAAGAAACTTTGAATAGAAAATGAAGGTGTAGCATCAGCCTTTCATTATCCTGGAATTAGATGCACTCAGATATGTGTGGGATAGTGATCAATAGGCATGATTAGTAGAAGTGTGGTTAACATTTGTACAATAGATCAAAGTATAAAGCTACACGCAGCTCTGGATTAGCTTTTCTGCGAATGATATGATGTTAAAAGGGGAACAGGTGTGAACGTTATTAAAGTAGTTAAAACCTATGAGGACTAGACATGGCACATAATGACTGACTTCAAAACTACAAAGAGTAGTTTAAGTCTTAACAGAGATGAGATGTGCTTACTGAAAGAAATAGTAAATACAGAGGACAACACAGGAATGACAGGTCGACTACAGGGAACAAAACCCTTCTGTGGAAATTTTTACATTTGAACTGATGGTACCTGACATTTGTTTGGGTATTTGGACCAGTAGCCAATGGCACGTGGTAAGATAATCCACTACTTCAACCTTGCTCGCTTTCTCTCTGTCTGACAACAGCTCATTCATCCCCATTCGTTCATTGGATAAACGCGAAGCGATCATTGGAGCGATACGCAGTTCCCATTTCCCATGAGGCTTTGCTCCGACCATCTCATCTTCAACCTCTTATCCGGGGTCGGGTCGCGGGGGCAGCAGCTTTAGCAGGGGACCCCAAACTTCCCTTTCCCGGGCCACATTAACCAGCTCTAACTGGGGGATCCTGAGGCGTTCCCAGGCCAGTGTGGAGATCTAATCTCTCCTCCTGGTCATGGGTCTTCCCCGAGGCCTCCTCCCAGCTGGACGTGCCTGGAACACCTCCCTAGGGAGGCGCCCAGGGGGCATCCTTACTAGATGCTCCTTTCAATGCAATGCTCCGGCCATTCTACATTCATTTATGAACAAAAACACAAATTGAATCGTTGGCCAGTTATGTAACATCTGAATAAAAATAGATAGGTGGCTGAACAATAATCAGTAGGCTGGATTAATGAGAGTGAGTCTGACACAGTAGCAACCATGAGTGAGATGTAGAGACACACCAAGTGTTACATATAGTGGCTGGACTCTCTGTATCACGGTTTATAGAGATTTTCACAGGAACGTGTTTGATTCTGAAGAGTTTTAACTCAATGGGCCGGTCATGAACATCACACGGCTGCGCAGGGCAGTCTGCGGGCCGGTTCATTTGAGCTTATTGGCCACCGGTTGTCCCGATGGGCACTCCGCCCCTGATTATTAGTCTGATATTTGGATGAATAATTCCCCAAAAGGCACTAGCAAATGCATCCAGTGAGTCAGTTTAGTATCCATGCAGCCACCTGTCACTCAAAGCAGCCACATCTTTTAATATGCAGAATTTAAAAGGGTGAGTTATGAAAAATTCACCCAAATTCATTCATTCACCACTCAATTAGCTGCAGTTTTGGCACATCCGCATTGGCTTCATTTCTCGGCTCTACACGCTGTTCCTTCCCACAATCTCATGAGCACCTGTCCATGGGCACAGAGGCAGGCTTCTTCAGAGGCAGGCCATCACACTAGCCAAATAAAATGAAAACAGTGGCCCAGCCGATATATATTCATCCAATCGGCCAAAATTAAGATGCATTTTTAACTGTAGCAGTTATAGTTCTTGCACATGTTCTCTTCTAATATTAGAAACCTGGTTAACTGCATACAATATCTGTTTCTCTAGGGCATTTTTGCAAATTGTGTTTCTGTAATTACAAAAAAAGAAGAAAAAAAAGTGCTGACATCTACTTTTTTTTAACTTTTTCCAACCGACTGCTTGTCAATATATTTGGTGATCCTTTGCAAAGAGCTTCAAGGTGAGAAAAATATCAAAGTAAAAGCAAACATTGAGCCTTAGGAAAGAAAATAAAACATCCGTGAGGCAAGTCAAGGCAGGGCAAATGTGTTTGTATACCATCTTTCAACAAGGCGGTATAAAGTGCTTTACATGAGCCATCAAAGCCATTAAGACAAGATAAAAAAGAGATGCAGGGCAATGTGAGAAAAAATACATATAAGTAGGATCAAAATAATAAAATGACATTGACTATGACCCCAACTTTCTCTTTCCTTTTCTTTTCTCTTTCAGTAAGTGGTATCATTGAAAGAGGGGGAAAAAACAAGTCAGTGGGAGGGATGATGGATGTGCTGAGAATAACATGTTGTTACAACCTTAATGCCAGTTTCCAGCAATGAAAAATACTTTTTTTTTAATCTTAGTAGCTTTAATACTCTATACTATAGTGTTGTATTTCCAAACCCATCTCCACAGTGTTGTGTCAGTGCAGTATTGTCTGGCTGTACAAGTTAACATTCTGGTATAAGGGGAAAAATGCTCTGGCTTCTCTGTATTTATTTGAATCACAACATCTTGAGCGGTGATAAGCCCTGGATGCAGCGACTGTGCCCTTGCGAAAGGGGTAAGAATGCCTGACATCCCGTAAGCCAGATGAAATACTTGCCAAAATGCCCCTGAGCATGGATGATGCGTCTCCACTTCCCCCCGCTGTTCAAAAGTCAAGCCAAAATATTCCAAATACGGGCGCTGCCATTTTGTAATTTTATACACAGTCCTGCACATACAATCACAGCTGGTATCAAATAACTCATTTAAACCAAAGTTATCAGAAGAATGAACACTTTAGCATACATCAGTGTGATAAGAATGACCTAAAATGACAGGAGCCATCTTAATTTGATGTGTACTTGTATGTTTTTAGATTGGCTGATGACCCATCTGCTAACATGGAGGGACAGGGCTAATGATCTATGCTGCAGCCAACCACCAGGAGGCGGTTGAGATGTTTCAGCATCTATCATTACGTACAATTGATTGAAAGACTGCACATTGTCACTATGCCTGCATGGGATTTTTCCCAGTTAAACATTATAGGCACTGTAGTTATCCTTCGAATGCTGGTGCAGGTGCTAAGAGTAAAGGGGGTCATTGATGGCCCAGCTATGCATTGCAGCAGTGCATCATGGGATATGTTCACAGATCTAGTATTATGAACTTGAAACTGCAGAGCCTCAGAGACAGACAAAGGACTGCTCCTCCCGGTGTGCGACCTTGTGTCACTTCTCATCCTAACACTTGTCTCTTCACACCCACATGGCCTCGGGCTGGAGACTTCAGACTGAGCAGTGTGTGTGTGTGTGTGTGTGTGTGTGTGTGTGTGTGTGTGTGTGTGTGTGTGTGTGTGTGTGTGTGTGTGTGTGTGTGTGTGTGTGTGTGTGTGTGTGTGTGTGTGTGTGTGTGTGTGTGTGTGTGTGTGTGTGTGTGTATGTGTGTGTATGTGTGTGTGTGTGTGTGTGTGTGTGTGTGTGTGTGTGTGTGATTAGAATAGTAAATGAGGTCAATAGCAGTGCACACCTGACCTCCCTACAGCTAAGCCTTGTACACTATCATGGTACCCTGTGCTGTTATATAATGGAAAATGACTGACTGCATTTATTACACCAGTCCAGGACTGAAATTAGTCCTCAGGCCTGGTGCTTATTTTTCTCCTTGATGTATGTTTGTACTGTGGGTTATACGACCAGGCAGTCATCAGAAACAAGGTGATGTCATGGGCAACAAAATATTAAAGTACATATAAAAAATATCTATGTTAAAACAAACAACCAGGAAAGAATATGTGTTGAGAAAGTTGTAGGTGCGTCAATGTCCCTGCAACCAAGATGCTTCCAGTATAAACCCGAGCAACAAGTGTGAGCTATTGTCCATAGAAAATTGATTTTCATTTTTAGGTTTTTGGGTTTTTTACAGCTTAAGTCTCTGTCTTTCTTTCTTTATTAAGATGCCTGTTAGCTTCTGTCTGTCTTAGATAATAGCTATTCTTCCTGGGGTCTCTATCATTTCTTAATAGTGTAACCACAAATGAATTACATATATCCATACCATTTATCCTCACAGTACATCAAGAATACAACTCGGACAAAGGTCACAAAGATAACATTTATACTCACAACATAACAAAAAATCAATACAATACATCACACAACAATAAACACAAGCTCAAACCCTATCGAATACATACAGTAGCTCAACTAACTATACATAATCTGTAGTATTCTACACTACTTGCTGTGTAAATACAGTTTGTGAAAGCATATCACGTTCTGAAATCAAAAAACCTGGTAATGCAGCAAAGGGCTGCAGGTTAAGCCTTTACATATGGAGCACTGACAGGCAGTAAGAGTCTGCTCAGACATTGAAAAGATCATTTTGGTGGTATTAGAACATGGGTCTTCTTTTTCATAGTGTTAGCTTTCATTTCAGTCAGTAACAAAGCATTGTACCAGAGTAAGCATGGGGGGGTGCAGATCCTCGGAGGGGGGGCAGGGAACATGCCCCCCCCCTTCTGAAAAACATTAATTAAAAAATACCCTAAATTAAACAAAATTGAACAAATGTCTTTTCACACATCTAAAAAGAAATGATTGAAATGCTGGAAAAAATAATGTTGGACAAATATATTTCAGATGCTGATGAACAGCAGGCTTTAAAAAAAAAGGGGGTACATATTTTGATATTCATCCATACCAAAGATCATGCCTAAAGTAGTCCCATACACTGGGAGAAAAGAAAGATTGTGAAGAGAATTGGAGGTGAGTAGACATTACATGCCCGAGACCCTTATCCCCTAACAGTTAAGTAAGCAGTGATACGCTCTGTTGGCTGTTTAGGACAAATAAACAGGAACGTAAACACATGGTATGAGTTGCATACGGGCAAAAAAAAAAAAAAAACACTTCTATGCCCCCCCCAATCTTCAAATGGGATCTGCACTCCTGAGAGTAAGTGCTGAGATCTGGGGACATTATATGACTGAAGAAAAAACAAACATGTGATGGGGCATGCACAGTCCGACGCTCACGTATTAAACCTTCCAACAGTTTGTGCCCATTATCTAGAGTGCTTTTTATTTTGAGGTAAAACTGAAAGAGTACCCGAAAAGTAAGTAGTGGAACAATAAACCAAAATAGAAATGTTTTGATAGGACTATTTACTGTACTCTTGACAGACCTTCAAAACAAGCAACACGAGTACGTTTTTAATACTCTTTTGGCAGCGTCACATGATGTCCACATAAAAGATGCCCATATTTCCAGGACACCACGCTCAAATGGCCTGGACTGTTAGCCATTGTGTGCCGTGACAGCATAAAGCTGATTGGTTGTATGACAACTACTATGCTGATCCAACCTGTCCTCATCCCAATACGTCACATACTGCCGTTTTGTCAGGACCCTTTGGCGTCATTTGTCAATGCTCCTGTGTGTCAAACGCTCCACTACAGTTGCTGAGAACATTGATTAATGTTGTGAATTGACACAAAACTACATTGTTAGGTTTAGATAACAAAACCACTTGGTTATGGTCTGGAAGTCTGTAACGTAACTACAATGACGCATGAGAAATGAGTGGGACAAGCCGCTGTCTCCGGGGTGATAAGTCTGGTACTTATTTGACCCATTGACCATCCCAACCTACATCCTTTCGCAGATTTTGGCATTCTTAATCCTGGAGCACTTGCTCTGAGCGTCTGACAACGCCAACGCAACAAGTTCATCTCATCTCATCTCATCTCATCTTCAGCCCTTTATCCGGGGTCGGGTCGGGGGGGCAGCAGCTTTAGCAGGGGACCCCAAACTTCCCTTTCCCGGGCCACATTAACCAGCTCTAACTGGGGGATCCTGAGGCGTTCCCAGGCCAGTGTGGAGATATAATCTCTCCACCTGGCCCTGGGTCTTCCCCGAGGCCTCCTCCCAAGTTATTTTTCTTAAACATTTATTTATCATGGATCATTAGTTGCATTTCTAGTTATCGCCAAAATGAATGGAATTACTTATATTATATTATATTTCTTTACATTTTTTGCAGCTACTGATACAAGTGAATTTAAATCTGATATGAGATTCGGGAGAACACTTTCATCTCGAGCTCAGTAAAAGAGGTGATCCCCTCGGTGTTCACCAGCCAAAAGTCAAATGTATGTTGCTCTAAGAAATTCCATTAAAGTAAGTGTAAAGAAACCCTGATGTGATGGGGGAAAGTTGGGTAGGGCAGATGGACTTCAAGGCTGTTAGATTCCCCATTCACTCCCGTTGGCAGCTAACAGGCTGGAGTAATTGGGATGTGGATAAGACACGGATCAAACGAAGCCTTCACTCCTCCATCACACTTAATGAAAGCTCAACAAGCAAATACAGAACTGCCAAGTGCTTTGTAGTCCCTCGCCCTGCAAGAGTATATGAGTTTGAATGTGCCTGCGTGTCTGTTTTTGTGTTTATAGATGTTTTTGTATGTGTGTGTCTAAGTGCATAAATGTGTGCCTGCGCATATCTGCCGTGATTGTTTGAGTTATTTTTAAGGCAATTATTTTTGTTTTTGGCTGTGTCAGTCAATCCGGCATTATCCAGTCTGACAGGAAGCACATTGAGATAAGTCGTCTAATGGCACAGATATAACAAGTCAACACTGAGACAAATTTTTAGATTTCTCCCAATGTGTGTTTGCTCAGTTTTTTAAGGCAATATGATGCCTCCGGGGTATTGAATTCAATTATCTACAAAATTATAGAAGAAAACTAAATTCGCAGTGTGTGGATTTCATGGAAAAGTAATTATGTTTGTCTCTCGGGAGTTTACACAAAGAACAGATTCCTCAGCATCGTTGGAACACTGTCGCTGCCCTTGTGTGCCTGGAGAGGTTGGAAGTAGATGCAGGGAATGGGGTTGAAAATGTTGTTGACAGTGGATTACCCAAGCCCTAGTTTGTGCCTGTCGTGTAATCATTGTTTTTACATCTAAGACATTTGTGATGATTATTACCCCCACCAGAGTTATTTCTTCGGTTTGGTTTGTTTGTTTGTTTGTTTGTTTGTCTGCAGGGTTGAAATAAAAACTACCAGCCCTATTGTCACTTGATGGAAGGATGCAGCATGGGCCAAGAAATAACCATTACATTTTGGATTCCCTCCAAATCATGAGGCAGATACACAAATCATTTTTCGATTACGTTAACAATGTGAGATAGGGCGTTTGACATTGACGGAGGTCTGCGCTCTCTGAGTGTCCTTCTAAGTACATTAGTTTCCTACCTGCAAGATTCAAAATATTACCCACTGTCTTCCTCACTTATATTGAAAATGTAAGTTTTTAAAATGTAATTTTAAAGAAGGTTGTAAAGTGAAATTGGTCCACTTGGTCTTTTTCAACAATTGCACACATCAGATAAGCCATCAAGACAGTTTTTTCCATTGCTCATGATAACACCAAACCTCTGCTGTAGCATGGGAAGAGTCCCTACACATAAAACAAAGCACCAACAACGTAGGTAGTGAACGTGCAGTTTTTTAAAAGAGTGTTTTAAAGACTTACCTACTGGCCCCTGTACCAGCTTCTCTCATAGTAAAGTCCATTCAAGTGGATTACCAAAGTCAATCCCAAAGGAAGGAGCCCATTGCTGCTTTGTTTTCTGTGTAGGGACTCTTCTCATGCTACTGCAGAGGTTTGCTGTTATTTTGAGCAGTATTAGTGGTCAAAAAACACGTTTAAATACTTTCACCGTGCTGCCCCGAGCTAATTAGTGTTAGCCACGTCAGCTGTTAGCGACTCCACCGTATTTCTCTGTTAATAGTTCATACACAAAAAAATGAATTGTCCTGATGGCTTATTTGTTTTTAAGGGTTTAGTGTAGCGTTTATGTTCCGTGTGCAACTTTTTACATGTATTAATCCTTTTATTATTGCCAAGGGGCGAATGGGTTGTAGTGTTACTTAAGAAAATGAGACCTTCATGACTTTCTTAGTTGCCTATAACATCCTGTGGACTGACTTCTACGTCAAGGTTTCTGGTAAAATCCAAAGGATGTGAAGTCATGTGCGCTTCTGAGTCCCTTGTCTCTCTTCAGCTCCACTACAGCCAACAGTGATTAGGAGTCCACTTACTTCAACAAATGAACTGGCACCCATCTCAACAGATTCCACACACGCTGTGTTTCCAAGGTAAATATTGCAGATGGAGCTGATGAGATGGACCTATGGTTGGCGACTGTCCCAAGTAACAGCAGCAACTACCAAGCGTATCTGCTGGTCCAGGATCAGACCCCTGGTAATGCTGGTTCAGGGTCCGCAGGCTGCCAGCCTCTTCAGAGTGTGTGTATCATTTATATCAAATAAAAAGGTACAGAAAAGGACCAGTTAATCTCTTGTTCGTGTGCTCTGTTTATTGTAGCTCTTGACTCATTTGACCTGCGTCTCTCAACAACACAGCTCCATCAGTGCTGCTCCAGAGGGACTAAAGATGATAATAAGCAGTGTGGTGTTGCAGCTGTCACACTGTATCTGCTTGTTTGTGTTTGTTTTGTATGTATTCATTTGTATGTTTGTCCCTGCGTGCTTGATCTCACACTTGGGCGACACAAAGAAACGCTTTCTGTCACACAGTTCGGGCATTAAGTCTTTCCTGCTGCGCTGCACCGCCATCTGTTTCCCAACTCGCTCCCAGTGTCGACATGTGTTCAAGTGTCACATATTGTCGCTCCCGCAGTCACAATGTCTCCCAACTCCCCAGTCTGTGGAGGAAGCAGTGTGGAAGATATGACGATAAGCTGTCGTTGTGAACTGGATGAGCTGCTCTGAGAGTAAAATTGTGACACCTGTTTGAATGATTAATGGTACTTGGTTTCCAAAATTAGATACTCTGTTTTTTGAATGGACACAATATCTTACTATCATTGCTGAAATGAGGCATTCTGGTGACCATGCAAACAGGATTTACAGGTTTTATCATGCAAACTGTGACATCATAGTATTATTGAGAAAACGTGTAGTTTCAGTTTCATGCCAGTACTGCTACTGTTGCTCCAAAGAAAGACTAATTTCCCCATATGTCCAGTTACTTACTGAGGGATAAACATGTTGGAAGTTATTTTTCTATCAACTTTGAAACTTTGAAAGCTTAGTTAGTCTCGTAAATTACCTGACAATCTACTCAGTTCTAACAGTCTTACCTGTGTATGGTGTTTGGAAGGCCTTGATATTTAAAGCACCATACTTAAGACCTTTACATACCGGGGGTCGTTTTTTGGCAATACCTTTTGGTCGTAAGTATTTTCACACAGAAGGGAAAGCAACATATTTTTTTTCAGACCTTTTACACAGCGATACGGATGCAATTACTTATATTCCAGAAATATTGACATTTTTAGTCAAAAGGTGCAATCAAACATGTTGCTTTTGTGGATTGCAGACTTCTTGATTCACTGTGACTGATTCACTTCCACTGCACTGGCAAGAGGAACAGATTGAGTAAGAAAAAAGAGATTTTCTCTCTTTTTATCCCAGTGAAGTTACAAAAAATAAGTGGTATCTAGCAGGATGAGCTGACGTTAGACTTTCTCCTTCAATAGATACTGGTATCACTTTCTGATAAGACATCTGTGCAGATACTGTAGGTGTTTCCAGTGGTGCACCTACAGTATCTAAAACTAATGCCATGTAATACAACAGTATACCGCCATGAAGTTAGATCGTCATAATGTTTTAGAGGTGTTTGTTCAACTTTATGGTCATTTTGGATCAGTTTGTTGTTGTGTGTTGTTAATATTTAGGCTGTCATGAATACAAATAGATAAAAAATTGATAGCCCTTGTTAAGTCATTTATAGGGTCATCTTTTGGGTTGGTCACACTTCCAAACAGTCTGCAGTTACAAATAGGGCTGTAGCAATACACTAATCTCACGATACAATACGATACACGATAATCAGCTCACGATACGATATATATCACAATATTCAGCCAATAATACGATTCGATACAATACTTTTACATCATTTTCTGAAAGACTTTAAAGGGACAGTGTGAGTTTTCCATTGACTGGAAATGAAACTGCAGCAGCAGACCGGGCAGCAGTAGCAGGTGATGTGCTCTCCCTGTCATCTGTGGAGTGTGCCCGCTCATGCATCTCTGTGGGAGAGAAGGACTTTCTGCATGTGATGTCAATGCTCCGAAAAGTACATCGATAAAAAGATTGTGCACGAGTCTTAAATCTGGAGTGCCCATCTCTGCTGGACAGACAGCTAGAAATGCTCTACAGCGACACTAACGGCTGGCGGACCTAATAGCTCTTCCTGCAAAGCGAACAGGGCAGGAAATGGGCAAGTGGCAGAGTGCAAGGGGGATTTGAACGGGACCTAATGTATTGATACTTGCAGCCAAAATATCGATACTTTCTGTGGAAACAAAATATCGATTTATATTGCAGAATCGATAAATCCTACAGCTCTAGTTACACATGTATATAAGTTATTAACTATGAAGAAATACATTTTGAGTTTTGTCCAGATGCTCTGAAGGGCAATTTCAAATGATTCATTGGAGGAATTGTCCTCCAACAAGCAACCTGGCGACCAATACATTGTCCTTATTAATTGCTAGTTATGTATAAAGCAATGTAAAATGATTTAATAACCTAATGAAGATGTTAACCACCCATAAACTATATAGAGTATATAAAAGGTGCATTACTAGAAAGTTGTACCAAAGTATCAAATCCCCTCTTTTGCATAACATTCAAGAAAGGTCTGCACATATACTGTTGCACTGATGCAGGATAAATACATGAAGGATACAGGAGTGTGTGGCAGGCAGGAGTCTGTGATGGAGGCGTGTGTGTGCATGCACTGCCTCCTGGGAATTTCCCTCCCCACTCAGCAGTAATGAGCTGTGCAGGCAACATTTTGCTTATAGGCCCATAAACAACATACTTATTAAGATGGAAGTCACCGCGGGCAACCCAGGCTAATTCGGATACATATGCGTGGAGTGAGTGCTTTCGGAGGAGCGCGTGTGTGGAGGCGGGGGGTGAGGTCTGAGTCAATCAGGCTGTATACACAGAGGGAGAATGATGATAGACAGAAAAAGGCTGGAGAGAAATTTGAGCCCATATTCGGTGCGACTACTGAGTACAGAGAGAAAGAGAGAGAAGTGTATCGAAAGGGTGGATGTTGAGAGAGGGAAAAGGGCACCAGAGAGTGACATAAAGTACGAAGAGAGAGAGACGCAGACGGAAAGCAACAAAAAAGTCAGACAGGAGGACGCAGAGAGAAAGGTAAAATGGGGAATGAAGGACACGGACAAAGAGAACACATTGGACATTGAGACAGAAAGAGAGAGTGGGAGAGTAGACAGAGAGAGAGATTAAAATAGAGTGAGTGAGTCAGACATGGAAAGAGACAGAGGGAAAGACTGAGTCACAAAGATAAAGACAAAAAAAGTCAAGCATATGGAGAAAGAGTCAAAGAGAAAGTGGGAAAAAGAAAAGGGCAGTGACACAAGGACTTTGAGAGCGAGAATCAAAGCCAAACAGAGGGGGAGAAGAAACGAGCAATCAGATGGAAAGTGAGAAAGCAAAAGTGAGAGCAAAGAAAACAGAGAAGGGGGGATGCCGGTATATTGGGACAAATTGTGAGAAGGGGGTTTTCAATCTATTAGAGAGAGAGACCCAGAGAATGAGGTGAAAGACAGAACGGACATGATTGAGTCTGATATCCTGGGATAAAAGGCAAGAATGTCAAAGAGGAAGACAATGATAAGAGAGCGAGAGTGGAAATGAAAGAAAGCAAAAAAGAGGGGTGAAAAGAGTTGTGGAGAGCGGCACAGACAGGCAATCACAGAGACAGACACCAGGTCTGGAAGAGGTGTGTTTACATGGTGTCTGTCAGTAATCTGTTTGTGCATATTGATATGATCAATATTGTATCCTGGTATATGAATATACTGTAGCTGGAGTAGCCCAATAAAAACAGCCAATCAGATGGAGAACTCCACTTGGCAGATTGGTACAAAAGTTCAGTCGGAAACTAAAGTGGATTCATCCTCAACTGCTGACTTGTAGCTGTGTTTCCACTAGGGATGAGCGACTACAGCGTTATCTGTATCTGTTAACCATATGAATTATCTGTATCTGTACGTGAAGTGGGCGGGGCCTAACCAGGAAGTGGGGGGGATTCAACGGGGGGAAGTGGGCCGGGTTGCCTTGAAATGGGCGGCGCTTTTACCTGTTTGTTATTTTAAGCATCGGTTGATATGGTTGATCAGAATTTGGACTAAAAAAGTTAGAATTAAATTATTGGACTAAAGGACGAGTTTGATGCTCCTGTCCTTTACTTGAGTATTTTCTTTTCATGCTACTTTATACTTCTACTCAGCTACAAATCAGTAGAAATATTCTACTTTTTATTCCACTACATTTATCTGATTATTTCAGTCACTAGTTACTTTACCAGGCTGACAAGCACATATGAAACCTTTGAAAACTGGACTGACACAAATGAACGTAACATAAATGCAGAGTAGCATAATTTTATTAACTTCTCCTCTTTCCTCGCAGATATGGCTGCAGAGTAAACACAGGCTTCACAGAGACAGTTCTGGTGAACTGGCGGTTTTCTGTGTCAACTTTTCTTTTTTTCAGAGTAGAAAGAGACGGTGCGGTGGTGATCTAACCACAGATTTAACAAGACAGAAACGATTGAGAACATCAACAGAGCGGAGCTTAGCAAGCTATTGCCAAGAGGATTCAGAAACCCACAAAGAAGAGCGTAGAGGGAGCGTAGAGGGAGCGTAGAGGGAGCGTAGAGGGAGTGTGCGTAGTGTTGTGGCCGCTCGCCTACAGGGAGTGCAATTAATGAGGAGGTGGAGAAGAGGCTGGAGGAGGGAGAGTAGGACAGGCAGGAGGAGATGGAGGAGGGAGATTAGGAGAGGCAGGAGGAGATGGAGGAGAAGAGGCTGGAGTAGGGAGAGTAGGACAGGCAGGAGAGATGGAGGAGGGAGAGTAGGAGAGGCAGGAGGAGATGGAGGAGGAAGAGTAGGAGAGGCAGGAAGAGATGGAGAAGAGGCCGGAGTAGGGAGAGTAGGACAGGCAGGAGGAGATGGAGGAGAAGAGGTTGGAGGAGGGAGAGTAGGACAGGCAGGAGGAGATGGAGGAGAAGAGGCTGGAGTAGGGAGAGTAGGACAGGCAGGAGGAGATGGAGGAGGGAGAGTAGGAGAGGCAGGAGGAGATGGAGGAGAAGAGGCTGGAGTAGGGAGAGTAGGACAGGCAGGAGGAGATGGAGGAGGGAGAGTAGGAGAGGCAGGAGGAGATGGAGGAGGGAGAGTAGGAGAGGCAGGAGGAGATGGAGAAGAGGCTGGAGTAGGGAGAGTAGGACAGGCAGGAGGAGATGGAGGAGAAGAGGCTGAAGAGACCTATGAAATGTACTATTGCTTTGTTTCATTGACTCTTTATGCTTTGGCAACATAGTATTTGTGACATCCATGTCAAAAGAGTTGAACTGATTTGAATAGAGAGAGAGAGAGAGAGAGAGAGAGAGAGAGAGAGAGAGAGAGAGAGAGAGAGAGAGAGAGAGAGAGAGAGAGAGAGAGAGAGAGAGAGAGAGAGAGAGAGAGAGAGAGAGAGAGAGAGAGAGAGAGAGAGAGAGAGAGAGAGAGAGAGAGAGAGAGAGAGAGAGAGAGAGAAGAACACAAAATGTGAAAAAAGGGCAAAAAGTGAGTGGGTTAAAGAGGACGACGATGAGAGGGAAAGATAGAAGGATGAGACACAAAATGAAAGTGAAGGAAAGTCAAACAGAGAGCACTGTAGAATACCAATGAGAATAAAAAATCCCAAATGAAAGAAAGAATTTGAGACTGAAAATACACAGCAGGGTGTGTGTGTACGTGTGTATGGGCATGTGGGTGGAGAGGACTTAAATAAATCATTCTACAAAATCAAAACTGGCACCAATGAACGTGCACGCGTAAAGGTCCTCCGACTCACTTCAGGTTGCCATTAGCCTTTAGTGCTTTGTCTGTTCCTCAACTTAGCGCTCGACTAGAGTTATTAGTGTGTGTGTCTGTGTGTGTGTGTGTGTGTGTAGGTGTGTTTGCCTGGCAAACTGGTGAAATGAAATTTCTCTTTTTAAGCGCTGAAATGTCACAGGAGGGTTATTTGCGTCTGCTGCAAAAAAAGGACAGGGGTGTGTGTCTTTTCAGAGCAATATAAAGTGATATCTTCATTCATCCTCATTCAAACTCATGTCACTTACGCACACACATCTACACATTAATGCATGTTTGCATACGTCCCTCTTGCAAAACACAAGTAAAAACAAACAAGGACACACACGCACATGCTGTAATGCACCTAAACACTCCAAAAATCTCTCGCTCTTTGTTTCTCTCTCATAACCACGTACACCTTCACACACAAACACACACACATTGACAAGTCAGCAAACAAACAGCGACATGTATGCATACCTTTTAAAACCCCTGCAGACAGGTGAAGATGAACAAAAAAACACATTTACAGTTTGCACATGCTCTTACTTGCAGGAACAGAACTTCATATGCAAAGTGCTGCTTAAATGATTAGGCAGTCAATAACACGCCGTCACACGCAAACACACGTGTATGAAGCGAACGCATGCTTATGGGCAGCGCATGCATGAGAGCGCAGCGGAAAATGAACATGCAGCCATTTACAGATACACAGATATATTTACTCAGTGCCACAGTCATGCACATGCTGCTGCTGCCATATGCTCTCTCTCCCTCACACAAATACACTCGCAGAGTGAGAAGACAGACAGGCCTTCCTCTCTCCAACATGTTCACGTGTGCAGTTGCCAAGCTTGTTTCCATGGAAACCGGAGAGGCAAAGTGTTAATGAAGGAACTTTGTGATTGTGTAAGCATTATGAAATGCTCACCTGTACCTTCACCTACAGCAGCACGGTGAAGGTGAATAGGAGCTGTATTAAATGCATCAGCTGCTTTTTACATTACTGATGCAGACAATGCTACAGCTGAGATACTACTGGATCAACAGTAGCAAGAAAATGACGTTGTTAGCACATGAGGAGTGCTTCTTATACCACTTCTTTGAAATTGGTCACAAGTAACAAATGTGTGACTCTCTGAAGGCCGGCTGCTGATGTAAAGCAAGTGTATAGTCCCTTTCACAAGAAAAAGAGAGGCAAGAAACTGAGCCCCCAAATTGCTCCCAAAGGCTGTGCCATTGTTGTGTGAGCAGATCGCATGGCAACCTCTGCCATCAGAACGATAAAATGTTTACCTTGCACAATTCTAGTGAAAACGCCAATATCACACAAAAATCCATCGTGTCAGGCTCCAGATCAAAAGTGAGCAAGCCAATCAGCGTCTAGTGAGACAGCGCTGACGGTTCATAATGTATAAAGTTGGCGGTTTGTGGGTTGGGTCAGGTTTGAGTGGTTCGGAGTGGCTCACAGACTCTAGACGCCAGCACCTCTAGCTTCCAGAATACTGGATGCTCTGTGCAATCACACACCTTTATTTTTCTCTCGAGGCAGAGATGTCTTGCATAGCCAGGCCTGTCTCCACCGTACAACCTCAGTGCTGGAGTGTGGTCTGGTACCAACTGATCCTTCTGGGATAGGAGAAAAAAATCACTCTGGCTAGTTCGACTGACAGCCCTAGTTTAAAGAAAAAATATTCAATTTTATCACGATTAATCGCAAGATTGTCCATAGTTTGCTTGCAATTATTGGCAAATTAAATGTACCTTAAGGGGATATTTTATATTTTCATAAGTGTTTAATGTTCTTATCAACACGGGAGGTGACAAACATACTTGCTTCATACAAATGTATGTTTAATATTATTGCAACAATCCAAATCAATGAGAAACCGTTGTTCGTTGTTGTTTTTTACACATTAATTAAAAAAAACAATGCCTTAAATAAACAGAAAAACCAGAGTTGCAGCACAGTGTTTACATTTCAGCTCAGTGTGAGAGTCTTTACTGTGTTTTGCAGTTATTCACGATCTCTCTTCTCTTTTCCTTTTCTCACGCTCAGTTGCTGTGTTTAGCAGAGAGCAGCTGCAGGACAGTTGCTAACTTGTTGTTCGATTCCCAACATTAGCTGCTCTGTTTCAGAAATGTGGGCTTTAAAAGTACGAAACCCCTCCTGGTGACATTGGATAAAAAAAAAATGCCACCAGATAGTAAATGCATGGCCACGAGTAAATTATTACAGGCTTTTCCATGCAGGTACTGTTGATTTGTTAATTTTATTTTATTTTGATATAGGAATGAATTACAATGACATACTTAAGTCACTTGTTGTTAGGCATGGGATTATTTCTTAGCAAGAGACACTTAATTTGGATTTAAACAAAAGTAATATGCTGATGTCATAGATTTGATCTTTCAGCAGCTGGAAGGACCTGGGAGACGATGACCATTTAGCCACCGAAGATCAGATTATTGGTTATTGGTGAAGTTCATCAACACACGGCCAGGACAAAGGCTGCTCCATCAATGATGACAGCTAATCTGCTGATACAGGACCAGTTTGTAATTTCCGACCACTACAGTAATGGTAGGACTGTGGCCGTAAGAACTGATCTGTGGTCAGCAATGTCTCGAAAACGGCATGCATGTGCACGCCACTGCCGGTGCATCCTAACCTGTCACTGACATCCTCGGACTATAATTACCTTCATTTGTGAAACAGCATCACAGACAGCCCCACGTGGATAACCATCCTGCTACTGAAGGTGAATTATCTCGTGGCCGAGCATTATTATCTCGTGGCCGAGCATTATTATCTCGTAACCATGCATTATTATCTCGCAACCACGCATTATTATCTCGTAACCACGCATTAATTATCTCGTGGCCGCGCATTATTATCTCTTGGCCATTAGATAGTAAAGCGTGGCCACCCATTCTTTTTTTTATTTTTATCCAACGTCACCAAGGGGGGGCTCCGTATATAAAAGACGTGCATGCAGGCTGAAATTAACCGTGGAGTTCAGAGCAATTACCAGTAATTAGCCGCTTATTTATGAGTCACACAGACAAACTGCAGCCGCTGCATGTCGGAGAGACTTCTGTCAGAGTTGCGTTATAACTGAGCGGTCTGGTGTGTGTTGATTTATGTGTGCTCTAACTGTAGCAGACTGCTGTTGTTTTCAGGACATTTCATGAAGACAGACAACATCTACGTCCATGCATAATTACACATGGAGCTGGGAGCGGACTTGCTGGCTCCTTCAAGATGCAGGTTGAGGCTCTGCCGTTAAAAAAATGTCTTGGCATGAATAGGACTTTAATCCTTGGACAGCCCTACTTTAACCCTTTCACAATCGTCTTGGGTGCAGCCAAGTGGACGATTCTGCTGCAAAACATAAAGCAGAGATAGCAGAGGGGGCCTGAAATTGGGCGCACGAGTCTGCCCCGGATAACAGCACTGTACAACCCAGACTAAGGAAGAGCTGACTATTAAAATAAGTTGATTTACTCTAACAAAGTTAAGTTCTATCAGAAGATTTTGAAGTACTAGAAAGAAAAATCAGACTTTTTTTTATAGCCTGCTGTTTCACTTTGTAGTTCTGTCCACCATTCCAGCCACTTATGTATACCTTACCTTGTACTCACAAACTTCCAGCATCTATGTGTCAAATGACAATGTGATGGCTGTGTAACAATGCGAAAAGGTTCACTCGTATGAACCTACAGAATTACCAGCTGCCCTCGTCTTCAGGGAGCTTTATAGTTAGTTTCAGCTCATTGTTTTAAGCTTATCTGTCACAACTTTGCTGTTCTGGTTCACTCTCACCACTCAGCTTTCGCCCACAGCAGGCAGCTGTTTTCAGCTAAATTAAGTTGTTTGTAATTTGTAATATTTATCCTTTTTTGATATATCTCTCGCCTGCCTTCGCTCACACCTCACACCTCTTAATTCCAGATGAAAGACATTTTTTTCCAGTGTGGGGTTTCAACTCTGGAGGACAGTGCTCAGTCAAGCCGCGCACCCCTTCAGCCTCTTTTTTTTTTCCATCTCTTTTTCCAGGTGAGTGAGCGTCAGGGGAGATAAGCCTGTCACCACTTCCCTCCAGACTGAAGCGCAGGGAGTACATCTCAAACAGCAGGAGGACTGGCCAACAGCGATAGCCGGCCAACATGAGACAGGGGAGGTGGGGGGGGGAGCGGGGAGAGACGCATCTAAAACCTGGCATACTTTCACAGGAGCTGAGGCACCCAGCAGACCTATCTGTGACAGAGCCCGGGTAATTGTTTTGCTTCCAAACGAGATTCACTTTGTTGTCAGCACCGAGAGAAAAATCAGGTGATTGATGGAACCAAGTAGTGAGTGATGGTGAATTTGAATGAGAGCTCTCACAACAGACTGGAAGCTGAATTTCAGCATTGACAGCCATGGTACTCGCTATGTAAGGGCTTGTCACACACTGTACTTGTCCTGTGTCTCTTCACCAGGTACATGCTGGCTTCATACTATATGTTAGGAGGACTTGTCTTATCAAACTTTATTCCAAGATATTTTGGTCCCTTATTGCCTGGGTCCAGACCTTTGAATCTGAACTCTCCATTGAGTTGACTGACTTGTCTAGTTTCATGAACATTGAACACGTAATCCCCAATATCTCTAGTTTAACCATTCGATTTCAATTCAATTTCAATTCAATTTTATTTGTAGTTCCAAATCATAACAAAAGTTATCTCAGGACACTTTACAGAGTAGGTAAAGACCACACTCTATGACTTATTCATGATTTACATAGACCCAACCTCCCCGTAGAGTACGGTGGCAACGAAAACCTTCACTATAACAGGCAGGAACGTCAGACAGACCCAGCTCTGTGGAGGACGCACATCTGTCTGCACCAGTTGGGGAGGAAGAAAAGGAGAGAGAAAGAGAGAAAAGAAGGACAGAGAGAGACAAAGACGGACACAAAGACAGAGACAGAGACACTTCCAGAGATGCAAGCAACCAAAGAGTAACAGTAACTATAATAATATCTATAGTAATGTGAATATGACTCATATGTTATGGCAGTTAATACAGCAGAATAGTAACCATGTTGAACTATACAGTCTGAATGAGTTCGTAGTTGTAGTTCCTTCATTTCACCAGCAGGACGCATATTCCTCACACTCGAGCACCACTTGAGCTCGTACTTCCTTGTTTACCTGCTTGTTTTTTTTCCCCCTCCATGCCGATGAAGACAGACCATGAGACAGACACACTGCAGCTGAGAGAGAGCACACTAATGTCAATAACTAGACAAAAGGTCATTCAAACTTTATTTCTTCTTGAGTTACTGATACCGTGCGTTATCCGCGACCGTGAGGAGTTTTTTGGGGTGCGGGACATTGCCGTGTTGTTTGGTTTTTTGTCGAGGGCAAACTCAGGTAAGTAGTAACTATTAGCAATCAGCATAGCATGCTAGCGGCTGCCGACCGCGGCTAATTAATCACTCATTTCATGAATATATCATTAATGTGTCGTTATGTTTCTGAAAAAATATTTTTTTTAAAACGGAGGTATATATGAATGTGTACTTTACTATACTGCGTACTGTACGTAGAGAATGTGGTTCATTTTGTATTTCTGTGTGGAAATGACACACATCTCTCTGTGTCACACACACACACACACACACACACACACACACACACACACACACACACACACACGTACACACACATCTCTCTCTGTCACACACACGCACACACACACACACACATACGTACACACACACACACACACACGTACACACACATCTCTCTCTGTCACACACACGCACGCACACACACACACACACACACATCTCTCTCTGTCACACACACGCACACACATACACACCCATCTCTCCCTGTCACACACGTACATAATTCCCCACTCACCTCCACACAATGCACACAGGGCTGCCGGGGCTAATAAACGTTCTCTGGGTTAATTATCCGTGCTGCCCATTAGATGGTCGTCCAGGTCAGAGCCAACATGTGTAATTTCCCCGACGTTTATGAATGGAGGCCAACAGCCCACCAGAGGCTCGTGGGAAGCAGGTGGCTGCTGGACGCCGGCTCCCCAACAGGTAACAGGGGGCTTGTTCAGACTTAGCAGCATTTTGAAATGGTGAGGTACTACCAGGAGTTTCATCTCCAAATGACACACCTGAACTCTGAGAGAAAAGGAAACTTTTTGAAGGGCAAAAACGAGTTTTAAATCATCTGTATTTTCTGACTTATTACTGGATGTGTTTTGCAGTTTTCTCATAAGCAAGGCTGGTACAGTATATTCTCAAACCACTTGTCATTTCACCATTATTTTGTTAAGTAGAGTGTGAAAAGGCCATTTTATGCCTGGTTGTGTAAAAAGCGGTGTGTGTGATCTGCTCCTAGTGTACCCCTTATCCACAGAATCTATAAAGAGAATAAAAGACAACAGTGAACCTTAATTGGAATCAAACTGAACCTCAGGTGGAGCCCTAAAACAGAGCAAAAAGGAAAATGCATACTGGTTTAACATCTTTACTTGTTGGCCAGAAGCACAACTCCAAATGGATACTAATGTTGCTCTGTCTGCTGTTTGCTTAAGCAACATTACACAAGAGGATAAGCTTGAACTTACATTTTCACTATTGGAAAGCCGCAGAAAGGGCCACATGGTGGTGTAGTGGTTAGCACTGTCGACTGGGGCCCTTCTGTGTGGAGTTTGCATGTTCTCCCCGTGTCTGCGTGGGTTTTCTCCGGGTTCTCCGGTTTCCTCCCACAGTCCAAAAGACATGCAGGTGTTCGGTTCATTGATGACTCTAAAATTGCCCGTAGGTGTGAATGGTTGTCTGTCTCTGTACGTCTCTATGTGCCCTGCGATAGACAGTACCCTGCCTCACGCCCGATGTCAGCTGGGATCGGCTCCAGCCCCCCGCGACCCCGACAGGGACAAGCGGTTGAAGATGAATGAATGAATGAAAGCCGCAGAATCAAATGTCCGAAGCTTGGAGCGACCACTGCTCCAGTCTATATGATTTATACATGTGTGACACAATGTGAGCAGTAAACCTCTGCTGTACACATGCTCAAAAATCTATATTACTTGTTTACTGAACCAGGCTAATGAATGATCTATGAGCTGAGCGGCAATGAGACCACCAGCACAACGAGCTTATATCACAACATACCTTATGACCTCCTCAGGTGGAAATGCAAATGAGGCCGCTGTATGTGGCTCTTCCCTATCACCATTTTTTTTTTTTATTATTACAATCTCATTTTGTGGCCCCGTTGGTGAAAGCCCATGAGGGTTTACATAATCCCAGCCATCCCTCTTCAGTACCAACACCTCCACTCTTGCCCTATCCTCACATGTTTGTACTTTAACAGCCCTTCCCAGCTCCACTTCATTATTGAACGTTTTCTCTGACATATTTTCTGATCATTTGTACAATGTGTGGATGCTTGCAATTAAGAAATTCCACAAGGGAAGGACGAGACGATCGAAGAAGGAAATATTTCCACGTTTACCATTGTGCCATTTGAGGAATCTTTCTCTTCTGAGATCGGGTGTTTCAAGCGTTCAGGAAAAGTGATTGAAACCGCATTTGTACTTCGGTTGTCACCTCGCTCCCAAGTGCTGGGGTTGTCGAGAGGTCGGAGGGAGGGGTAGAAAGACACTCTAAGGTGTATTTAGAGATTTGGAGATGGCAAGAGTGAGGACTGGAGCGCTGTCGAATACAAAGTGAAACAGTAAAGGAATCTGAGAGCATGGGGTGTGTGTGTGTGTGTGTATGTGTGTGTGGTGTGTGCGTGTGCGTGTGTGTGTGTGTGTGTGTGTGTGTGTATGTGTGTGTGTGTGTGTGTGTGTGTGTGTGTGTGTGTGTGTGTGTGTGTGTGTGTGAGAGAGAAAACAGGATTTTGAATTTGGAAGCCATTTTTTTGGTTGTTGAACACCAGCACCGAACTGTTTGGTCTTCCAAAGAGGCGCACGGCGGCAGAATTATTGCACATTGCCTATGACAGCGATAACAATTTGCCGCATATTGGGATTATACTGTTGTGTGAAGTCTTGGCACCCAGCCTATTAAATATGCATGAATGTTTGAAATGAATTTTGGAGGATTTTTCCCCCTCTTCTACCCCCTCCTCTTCATTGTCAAACTATATAATCATATTCCTGTCTATTAAAATTCAGATGAATAATTTAAGTGTATGACAACAGCCAGGCACCGCAAGAGAAGGATCCCGTTCAGCAGCTGGCAGACAAGGTTGCTTTTGATGAGCGATGCATGCTAAATTGACATCGTTGTGGTGGAGAGAAAAAAAGACGAGGCAAAACAATAAAAGAAGAGAAAAAAAAAAACAATCCGCCAAAAATTTCAACCCTCTGAAATTTGACGCCACGACTTCAAAAGTGCGACACGGGAACATATTGGCAGATATGAAATATTCAGCAAGGTTACAGTGAGGCTGCAGCAGGTGGAAGCTATGTTGGCAAACACCTGTCAATCTGGGGTCGTTTCATACGGTTTAATTCGAGTCAATGACTTTATCGGCGTGACAGTTGTTCCGAAACAACTCCGCCAAGCGCACAATGTAGGTTACGTTTTAACAAACAGAAAAACAATCCTCAGGTTCAAACCAAACACACATGCTCCATGTGTGCTCATGTAGAGTTTGACAGATGAAATATTGCTGCTCTGTATCAAGTATGAAATTGAAAGCAGTTGGTTTGCCCTGTCTGAAAACTTCCCCAGAACAAAAGGGAATGGTGTGTATAGAGAATAAGAATATAACATATATATAGAGATTGAATATGAGTTGTCAAGTCATTTTGCTAGTTAAATAAGCTTATTGTCTCTTTCCAAAATGACAACCCAAATCATTTTACCAAATACATGTTGGAGGAAAGGTCCTACTAGGCTTGAGCAATATTGTAATTCCCCCAACGACAATATTGCATTAAGCAAAACCAACGATATCAATCATCAATCAATTGTACTTTATTCATCGCCGAGGGGAAATTCTTTACACATTAGGACATTATCATCAAAAAGAAATAAGTAGATGAAGAGAGAGACGCACGTATATATATATAGTGTATATATATAAATATCTATGGACTGGAGACGCATGTGGTGCAATACAAATAAACGGCCATAAAAAACAGACAATCAGTGCTATTTTACAGGACGTCATGCTGAGAGCAGTCCAATCAATGAACTAACACAGAACTACATTTACTCCACTATCTACAAGTTTGGTGAGTGAACTGAACTGAACTGAATTGAATTAAATGTCCTGTTTACCAGACCACCACTGGCAAACGCACCCCACTGCTTCTACCACCAGTGCTGCAAGGTAGCGCGCTGAACACAGAGCGAACCAACGGGCTTGTTAGCCGTCTTGGTAATTCCGCTATACTTGAATGCTATACGCAACAAAAGAGGATAAAAACATTAAGTAGAGATTTTTTTTTTGCACTGTAAACAACACATTCACATTATGCATTATTATGCACAGTATTTGATTCACTGTAACTACAAATAAAGAATATTCTCATGACATTCAGTAACAAACTTGAAAAGTAAAACTGCCTAATTTAAAGGTTTATATCCTAAATTCAGCAAGTAAGTAAGTAAGTAGCAAGATGATGTAAAGGTGAAATAGATCAGATCAATTATATTCAAGAGTTAATATTCCTTTACTCAGCAGCAGATGCAGAAGGGAAAGATACTCCTGTGTAGGAACAGACTGAATCTTATATACATAGCTATGGGGAATGAGCCAGTCTGGATGTGCACACACGGAGATGCAGAGATAGACTGTGTATGTGTGTGAGTCTGAGGGGCCGCGAGAGTGCAAGCTTGAAAGTAAATGCAGAAATTGGAGATGTGTGGGTGGAGGGCAAAGTAACTTTGAACATTCATTGCAGTGAAGCCGCGGCTGTGACCGGGCTGCTGTGAAGGCTTCTCAAACAAGAAAAAAAAAACACTAATTGAACCCAGATAACCCAACATGAGCCTTCATTGATCCCCAAAATACAGAAAATGCCAATTTATGATGGATGGATGATTAATACATTTGTGTGTGATCTTGATTTGTCGTCGTTGCCTAACTTTATCAGTGATATAGATGTGTAAAAATGAACTATCACATAAACTCAACTTGTGATGACAATATGTAACTTCATCTCATCTCATCTTCATCCGCTTATCCGGGGTCGGGTCGCGGGGCCAGCAGCTTTAGCAGGGGACCCCAAACTTCCCTTTCCCGGGCCACATTAACCAGCTCTAACTGGGGGATCCTGAGGCGTTCCCAGGCCAGTGTGGAGATCTAATCTCTCCACCTGATCCTGGGTCTTCCCCGAGGCCTCCTCCCAGCTGGACGTGCCTGGAACACCTCCCTAGGGAGGCGCCCAGGGTTCATCCTTACTAGATGATCCTGAACCACCTCAACTGGCTCCTTTCAACGCAAAGCAGCAGCGGCTCTACTCCGAGATCCTCTAGGGATGGCTGAACTTCTCCCCCTCTCTCTAAGGGAGACTCCAGCCCCCCTCCTGAGAAAACCCATTTTGGTCGCTTGTACCCGCGACCTCGTTCTTTCGGTCATGTAATTTGCATCTAAAATATTTGACTAAAGAAATAGGACGGCGACCACCACTGCAATGACATTACAGTTGGGTACGGTGGGTTTTATTTGAATTTTTGGGAGATTATTTGTGTTACAATGTGTTTATTTTTTACTGATTATATAGCACCTTTCAAGAGGTGCTGTCTGCTGCACTGTGGTTCTTGATACGACCATCAGAGGGGGGGAGGCATCATTTTGAACGTGTGGTGTCAGTTTTCTGAATATGACTTTCTCAGTCCATAATCGCAGCACTTGCACTTACAAAAATCATTCCGCTCTCTCAGAAGTGAAGTATAAACTCCCTCCACAAACAATATATGTGTCAGTATATATTTGATGTAAAACGATGCATTACATTAACAGAGGAAAATATTGAGATGTGAGAAACTAGTGATGTCCTGTGGGCACAGATGTGCTGAAGTCATTCAAAGCTGTGGCCTCTACACTTGAATCCTATAGCCCGAAGAAGATGTTGTTTAACTCTTCTATTGCCTTGGTTATTTAAAAAAACATGCCAGTAAAGCAAATTCTGAACAATAAACAATAACAGTATTTCAGAATGAATCAAGAATGAATAACTTCTTCTCTAAGTTTGATCTCCAGTGTTTATAGTCTTTGGTAAATGCATTTCGTAGTTCAGACATCTGATGGACGTCAGTTGCAATCATAAAACATCTTGGAGATATTCTGGCTGTAATCAATCCCAATTAAATCAGCGCGACGACCTCGCAGCCACCCACTTAGGGGCTATTAGTGGCAAGCAAGCAGCTCAATACTGAACCTACAACACCTGAACAAGACAATTCACAGCCGATAATGTTTTGAACCCAGTGGTCTCACGTGTTTTGAATTCCCCCTCCCGTGGGCAGTTCACTGGTGCTCAGATGGCTTCATTGTGTATGTGTGATCTTTTTTTTTTTTTAAATGTTACCGCAGTACAAAACAAGAAAAAAAGCCTCAGGCTGTGTGTCAGGAGAGCCATCTGAGTCTGAGGTACGAGGGCGTGAGTCCAGACGATCCGTCCAGATTAGTGTCAAACACTGGATTGATGCTCTGGATTTAACAAGGCGGACAGAGGTGACTGTCTGTCTGTGCTGTGGGTGTATCTAGGGAGTGTGTGCAAACGTAAGGACTTCATGCTACAGTGTTTTGGTTTTTAACTCCGAAACTGTTATCGCTGTGTGTCTATGTTTGTGTTCCTATCGTGGCAAGGACAGATTTGAGTTTTAGACCTTGAGAGTCAGGACATTTTTGGAAAATCTGACCAGTCTTAACTTTGATGGTTCGAGGGTTAACTCTTGGTTTTAGTGTTAAGTTTAGACTTCAGAATAGGATTACTCCCGACGAGAAAGAAAAAGTAACCACGACAAACATCTCCATGACAACTGAGCGAACTTCATCTGCTGAGAAGCTCAAAATAGGACCTTGAGTTATGATTCATATCTTAAACTACTGTTTCCAAGGCCATGAATGAACGTTAATGCTCATTTTTGACTCAGCAGCTAAATCCTCTTCTCCTCGTCTCTTCTCCTAATCTCCGTGCCTCACTATACATAACGAAGAAGATGTATAGCCGTGTTACCATTCACATATTTCTATGCAAATTTTGAAATGTTGCATTAAAAACGCTGGATGAAAAGCGCAAAATGACTCAGCTAAAACTTTCTTAATTGAAATTTTTTTAAATCAAAAGGTTTTTACACTCCCTAAAGCTGTTTTTTGCCTTTGTTAAAAAAAGAGTACATGTGCTAAATGGTATATGGAAATGCCTTTGCCCAATAGGTTCTGACACATCAACCATTTAACTCACATGAGTAATCAGCTGTTTCCACCGTTGCCGTCTTCACCGACTTTCCCATGATGTGTCTTTGTCTTCGAGCGGCATGAAACATGACCAATACTAGCTAACACTGAATAACAATTCATATTTGCCCAATTGAACAAAAAGTTAAGGAGAAACAGCTTATAAGTGGACTGGATTTCACCGCAGGACATTTCTGGGGACACTGGTTTGACATGTTTTCTGTTCATGACTCTGGGTCTCCTTTGAAATCCATTGTTGTACTGTTTTAAAATCAAGTTGAATAGCCGCTGTCCTCTATGATGGAGCTGCCTGCAGGAGTGTAAGTAAATGCTATTTGAAAGAGATCTGTGCTTGAGTATTCACTTTGAAAGATACTTCTGGCTTGGTACTTATTTCTTTATAGTTTTGGACATCAGAAAAAGGTTAGGGGCTTTAATGTACGCTGTTAATGAGGCGTCCTAGGTAGGTGTATAAATGTGTGCGTCTAGTTCTAGACTTAGACTTAGACTTCTCTTTATTGATACACTATATGTGCAATTGTCTGCTCTGTACGTTGTCTTTTTGGGCACATTGTTAAAAAACAGCCTTTTTCTGTGTTAGACTGTCTGCTCTGTGTATGCACTTAATTTGTGTGTTTGAGTGTGCACCCCACGTATGAACACATTCGGCGCTGACTGTTCCTCTGGAGTCTCCTCTCAATAAGTTGGCAACAAATGCAAAACCTACAAGATCAAACAGAATATCACGCTGCTAATTCAACTTCAGATCAGAGAGAGATCTTCAAATTAAGTGTGAGGTTCTGAAGTAAACGCTGTTTTGCCACTGCGTTTCATTTATTTTCGGCTCCAGTGCCCTAATTGGCCCCAGAGGTGAGGAGGAAAGTGGATGGGATGGGGGCGCAGACCCGGGGCCAACTATCCATCTGAGATATGTGCTAATGAAACGGTCTGGGGAGAAATTGACATTTCTGTGCAAAAAGAGCAAAGCCGCGTCAGATCGGCAAGTAGCCAAGCAAAGAACCCTGTGGGACTTGCACTTTGGAACAACTCAATATTTCATATCATATAGGTATTAATTAGAATAAAATATGTCCAGACACAGAATCTGACCTCTGTTACACATGCAGAATGTTTCATCCTGTCTAAGCATCTGCATGAGCAACTGTGATGAGGAGACACCCAGAGAAGCTCAAGGCTTCAGGTTGATCATTTAAATCCCTTGCTGTCGTTTCCTGCCTCATTTTTGTTTGTTTTTGTACAAAAGCAGCACATGCACTAATGGCCGGCATCAAATGGCTTCATGCTTTAATACATGTTGTTAGGACAGTCTGACACAGCTTCATCCCAAAACACATTACGCATTCAATCCAATTTCAGGGGGACAAAATTGTTGCTAGATATTGTTCAATATCTCAAAATTACAGCTCATTCCTATCAGTAAAATTTCATACAAACATCCCCACCCTGCTCACTTCTATTACCCGGTGGGGGAAAAAGGGCTTAAACGTCGTTAAACGGTTGAATGGAGGAATAAAAGCATGGCTCTGCCTCGCCAAGATGGACAGAACTTAAAGTAAACAGCCCATGATAATTTATTTTATCAAATACCCAACCTTTATTTGCCCTTTGTGAGGGGAGTGATAAAGGCTCGGAGAGGGCGTTCTGTGATAAACGCTTGCACTGATACGGCAGGTGGCTGACCAGTGCAAGCCAAAATGCCACCACATATGATTGCGGTCGCATCGTGTGCTTTGAATGTGGTTACTCTAGAACTCATGATGTCAAACAAAGATGGAAATGTTATGATTGTTGAACTCAATAGAAAAGCAGTGAGATTGACTATTATATCAGCAAGCAGTTGGTTCCTTCATGCTTTAAGGCAGGGGTGTCAAAGTGATCCAGTAAAGGGTGGCTGTGGCTGCAGGTTTTTCATTCCAACCAAGCAAGAACACACCTGACTCGACTTACTCAATCACCTGAATCACCTTCACACAGTTGATTTGTAGGATCAGGTGTGTTCTTGCTTGGTTGAAATGAAAAGCTTCAGCCACAGGGGCCCTTTACTGGATCGGTTTGACACCCCCATCTACCACCCCGACCCTCTCCACCCAACAACAATAAGCACAATTAGAACAAAAACACAGTTAAACACTTTGAACAAAAAAACAGAAATAACAAGACAATTAAACAAAATCATGTGACAAAAACAAAGAAATAAATATCAAATAACAAGATGGTTGTGACGAAAAGAGAGCTGAGCCAGAAGGCAAAGCTCTAAATCTACCGGTCAATCTCCGTTCCTACCCTCACCTGTGGTCATGAAAGCTGGGTCATGACCGAAAGAACCAGGTCACGGGTGCAAGCGGACGAAAT
Source organism: Echiichthys vipera (assembly GCF_963691815.1). Taxonomy (NCBI): domain Eukaryota; kingdom Metazoa; phylum Chordata; class Actinopteri; order Perciformes; family Trachinidae; genus Echiichthys; species Echiichthys vipera. The sequence continues at coordinate 4,467,173 of NC_139840.1, read as the reverse complement.
GTGTTTCTTCAGGAGGGGGGCTGGAGTCACCCTTAGAGATAGGGTGAGAAGTTCAGCCATCCGTGAGGAACTTGGAGTAGAGCCGCTTCTCCTTTGCGTTGAAAGGAGCCAGTTGAGGTGGTTCAGGATCATCTGGTAAGGATGAACCCTGGGCGCCTCCCTAGGGAGGTGTTCCAGGCACGTCCAGCTGGGAGGAGGCCTCGGGGAAGACCCAGGACCAGGTGGAGAGATTCTATCTCCACACTGGCCTGGGAACGCCTCAGGAACTGGGGGTTCCCGAGGCGTTCCCAGGCCAGTTTGGAAAGTTAGAGCTGGTTAATGTGGCCCGGGAATGGGAAGTTTGGGGTCCCCTGCTAGAGGTGCTGCCCCCGCGACCCGACCCCAGCTAAGCGAATGAAGATGAGTGAAAATGCAAAGCATGAAAATGCACCATTCATTCATAGAATACAGAAAAGTACACATTATTAAAACAACAACAAACATTGTTGTTTTAGGCTTTCCAGCATGTATTGAACCTGGCTGACACTGATGGATAGTTTATGCCAGATGAACCAGCATCTGAACAGTCAGACCTTTATGAAATCCTGTGGAAGAGCCCATCAACACAAACACGCTACCAGTTTCTCCCATCCCTGACAACACCATATAATTTCAAGGAACACCCAAATCAGCTTTGTTTATAACTTTACCACCATGTATGTACTACTTTATTCAAATAAGGGCTTCGGGGGCAGAGGCGTGTAGAGTTTGTGCAGCCTTATAGAGGCGTATGTAATCCCTCAGTTGACCTTAAAGTCACCATGAAATGAAAAATGACTTTTACGAAGTTAGTGTAAGTTTTTAACAGCACAGTATAATCCACTGCAACAATGAGACACAAAATATGTGTGCTTATGCGTACGTTTTTATATCCCAAAAAACGAGAAAATGTGTTTTATTTCAACCCCCTCCTACCAGGAAAACAGCAGGGAGCTCATGCTTTACCAAATGTGTGGAAATAAAATTCTGAGCGAATAAAACAGTCTTTACTTCATTGAAATCTTATATTACTTAAACTTTCGACTGATCGTCCTTCCATTGTGTCCTGCTGCAACACCGTGCTTCAGTGGGAGCACATCAAGTTAACGAGGCAAGATGCGTGCTGCCAACGTGCTTTTCCACTTCCTGAGGATTGGTTTGCACATGAAAACAGCATTATAGGAAATTATATCTATAAATATATCTATAAAAGCAAGAAACGTCTTTCTGTATGTGAGTCAGTGGCTGAAATATCTCTATCTCAGGTTCGGACTGATCGAAGATTTTCCACGACTTCCTCATGACACAATGGTGTGCAAGATTTTGTTTCGACCAAAATGCCCAAGATATCGTCATTATAGCATAAAGAATTCCACATTTGTATTTGCCACTTACGTCAATGTAGGCAGTGTAGATAGCTTCACTTCTTCTGTTCTTATAAAACCCATAACAAACAGTAAACAGTTAATTCTTTACCAGAGGAACCTAACATATAGGCTACGCGGTGGTGTAGTGGTAAGCACTGTCGCCTCACAGCGAGACGGTCCCTGGTTCAAAATTCCGGCTGGGGCCTTTCTCTGCGGAGTTTGCATGTTCTCCCCGTGTCTGCGTGGGTTTTTACCGGGTTCTCCGGTTTCCCACAATCCAAAAGACATGCACGTGATAGGTTCATTGACTCTGAAATTGCCCGTAGGTGTGAATGGTTGTCTGTCTCTGTTCGTCTCTATGTGTCCTGTGATAGACTGGCGTCCTGTCCAGGGTGGACCCCGCCTCACGCCCGATGCCAGCTGGGATCGACTCGAGCCCCCCGCGACCCCGACAGGGACAAGCGGTTGAAGATGAATGAATGGACCTAACATATATTCAGAGCATTACACTAAAAGGAATTGAATAAAATACCTTACAGTGGTTCAGTGTTAGCTTTTTCTTAGATTTACTGTGTCTGTGCGTGTCTAAATGTGTGCCCATGTCTGTCACAGTGTGTCTGTAAGTGACTATGTGAGACTGCATGTACACCTCTTTGTGTGTCCCACTTTCCATGTGCAGTATGGGCTCATTGGGCTACCACTTTTCCATAGGAACATTTGTTTTCTGTGCTAGTTAAAGATAAAAAGAAAAGCAATAACTACCTAGGATATATGAGCAGTGTTATGAAAAACACTGAAACCCACCATCTGTTTCAATTTGACTAAAGAAACTCTTTGAAACGCATTCAATTTCACTGAAATGATGTCACATCATGGCCACATTTTCCTTTTCATGTAATCAGGTTTTGAAGATGAATATTTTCGCAGTGTGCCTGTTTCACCCCTGCTTTGTGTGATCAAGGTCTTCCCTCATAATGAACATGCATTGGCAGTAGGATGCTCCTGCTCTGTCAAAAACCCTCATGCCTCCCCACCAAGGCCTCCTATTCATGCTGCTGGAAAATCTCCCACATGCTGTCAGTGGCAACACAAGGGATGACCGTGGGTGCCTCAAAAGATTTTTTTTTTTAAAAGACAAAGAAAAGACAGTCTACTGTTGCTGTCAATGTAATGAGTGATTTCTGCGGGGAAGAAGGAAGTTTCACACGATGATTGAAAGTTCATACTATAACGCATGCTAAGTCACTGTGAGCGTGCGGTTCTGTATGGTAGGTTTAGTGACTACAGAACCATTTTCTTATATGAACTCTGCACAATGTCCGAAGTTGCCCTTTCACACGTGAAGCACACAACAGGAGATTGTCCATGTCAGATGCTTGTTCACTTACTGGAAATACTCCCTTTGGTTTAGACAAAGGGTGGCGCCTGGATAGAGCTGATGTACTGTATCCTGGAAGACGGTCCCACTGATAAACACAAAGAATTGATGCAGCTGATCATATGCATCATTTGCATGAAACTGTGGAAGACCCGATGCATAATGATTCTCCAACAGACTGTAATGGACAGTGGCACGGTATGCAAACAGGTGCTCACTGAGCTCCGGAGGAGAAGAACCCTGGACAAGAAACAGCTGCTTCCATGGAGCAACTTGAATTTGTGACACACAGCACCTTTTTTTGAGTGTATATAAAGTGTAAAATTGTAAACTTTATTCATTCATTCATTCATCTTCAACCGCTTGTCCCTGTCGGGGTCGTGGGGGGCTGGAGCCGATCCCAGCTGACATTGGGCGTGAGGCGGGGTCCACCCTGGACAGGACGCCAGTCTATCACAGGACACATAGAGACGAACAGAGACAGACAACCATTCACACCTAAGGGCAATTTTAGATTCATCAATGAACCGAACACCTGCACGTCTTTGGACTGTGGGAGGAAACCGGAGAACCCAGAGAAAACCCCAAACTCATGGTGTTTATGGTTTGAATACTGGTTCTGACTCAGGGTCCCCCCCAAAAAAACTTTGGTTCATGGTACTTGGGTTACTTCAATAAAGCCCAAATAAACTGATATGATAAATGCCTAAAAAGTCCTGGTTTACACCTGATCTTTAGACTGTTTTGAAGAGGGTTCCTGTGTCGAGATGTAGTTTTATTTCAGCTGGCAACTTACTCACAAGGTGCATATTTTTAAATGAAATTAAGTTTAATCATGCCACACAGTAAACCTGGAGCCGGGGTAATGTTACCTCACAGGGGGAGGAATGTGGGGGATAATGAGGACTCAGCTTATTTTTTTCCCCCCGGAGCCCTCTAACAGATTGATCTGACCATTACAACACAGTGTACGTATTAAATAAGCAGATACAGAATGTATCATATGTACGTTGGTGAAATTGTCTTACACAGGGTGTTGTAGCTTTGAAGCTACTCAAACTGATAAATACTCTTCATTTATTCAGGGAAATGAAAATGAAGGAAAAGAAGATACAGTTTGAAGAAAGATACCTAAGCCTGGAGACAGGACACAATTAGATTACAGTACAAAAGCTCTCCACATGTCCTTGCCTGATATCAGACAGTCAACTCGTTACACTGTACATGGGAGGGGAGAGGTTCAAATGGTCTGTCAAATCATAGAAAGACGTTTGGACACGCCAATTAGTTGTTGACTACAAAAAGATCCAAATGAAAAACTACCAATCGCCAATAACAATAATAATATTAATGCGAAAATGATCACTTAAAGTGAGAAAATTATAATAAAGTACATTTTAATAAATCTAATGTCTCCCATCCCCTCCATAAAACCCTGGACAAGCTTCAGAGCAGCTTCAGCAGCAGACTCATTCAACCCCGCTGCCTTAAGGAACGACACAGGAAATCATTCCTACCTGCTGCCGTCAGACTTTACAACACTGCACAACAGCGCTGAGTAACGCTCAGAGAATAAACTCACACTACTCAAAGTGACCTATCACTGACATGCACCTTTATCTCACTTGCACATTAAAATCCACATAGCACATTGTAATATAGTGTTTTATCTGCGATACTGTACTTTTATTTTATTGTTGTTCATGTTTTGTATTTTATATTATATCTTATTTTTAGTACTTCTGATTGCTCTGTACCGCTGCTACAATCACCTCATTTCCCCTATAATAAATAAAGGTATCTATCAATCTATCTATCTATCTATCTATCTATCTAAAACTATTCCATGTTAGTAGATGCAATTTGCAATGGTACAAGCGACCGAAATGTGTTTCCTCAGGAGGGTGGCTGGAGTCTCCCTTAGAGAGAGGGTGGGAAGTTCAGCATCCGTGAGGAACTCGGAGTAGAGCCGCTGCCCCTTAGCGTTGAAAGGAGCCAGTTGAGGTGGTTCAGGATCATCTAGTAAGGATGAACCCTGGACGCCTCCCTAAGGAGGTGTTCCAGGCACGTACAGCTGAAGGGAGGAGGCCTCGGGGAAGACCCAGGACTAGGTGGAGAGATTATATCTCCACACTGGCCTGGGAACGCCTCAGGATCCCCCAGTTAGAGCTGGTTGATGTGGCCCGGGAAAGGGATGTTTGGGGTCCCCTGCTAAAGCTGCTGCCCCCGCGACCCGACCCCGGATAAGCGGATGAAGATGAAATGAGATGAGACAAATATAACAGTTGATTAACAATAATGTGATGGATGGGATATCAGTTTGTAATTAATGTGGATCAACTTTTTTCCACAATGAAGGTGAGTCATTTGCACTTTAATATTATGTGTTTCCCTGTTTTCTCGTACCCCGGGACTCAAGAAGGGAACATTTTTGTTCCCTGACAAAAGTTATGAAACAATCAACTGTGACATTTGGCTAAACGTGATGCAACAGCGACATCTGCTGGGAGAACGACTTAATTACAATTACAGGGAAATGATAGAAGATCAAATCCTAAAATAATATTTAAATTAATTCACGTTAGATTTAAAGTTGCAAAACAGCTTTAGTGTGATATAAACTGGTGTTAAATGTGTGTATATAATAGTGCTGCCCTTCAAAAACTCCCCACACCGGTCGTGCTTCGGTGATGTTACGTGTAGCCAATCATATCAGCTCTTCAATCCAGCTCGACCAATCGGAAGCGAACATGTTTGTAGGTGGAAGGTCGGTTTACGGGTGTTGAAAAATTGCGCGGCCCGTACTTGTGGTGTTCTAATGCGGCAGGATACGTCTATGGCAGGATGGGTGTAACTGCGCAGAACACGGTTGTGAGATCTGCGTTCTGCGCAGGTGCGACGGTCAGTTCTATGCGCGCAACTGTTCCAATGTGTCAACCGTCCAACGTTACATACGGCGTGAGAGGACATCCAGCGGAGATGCCCAACCGAAGAAATGTGGACTTACTGACGACATTTGATTAAAGTTGTGTCGTTTTAACAGCCGAACATATCCGGAGCACACAGTCTTGAATAATTTGACAAAGAAATGTTTCGGCAAACGAAGGCGGTGCTCCAGAAACTTCGATATTTAAGGTAAGCTAGCTAACGGTACGGCGAGTTAGCGTGAACACAGCGGCGTGATGCTAATACATTCAGCGGTGTGTGCTGTTGACTTAAGTCACGGCAACATTCACTGACCGTGACAAGGGTACTAACCGAGATAACGTGATGTTATAAAGACAAGGGGGCTCTGACTGTGACATTGCATTGAAACTGATGATGCAATCAAACACGAGAGTGCACACCTTTAAAGTAACCTGACGTTCCTGTGCCCTTCTGTTTTTTGTTTGTTTTATATTAAGTAGTCTTAATAGGATATAAGTGTCAGGTTCATCTAACTTGTGGACTGTGGCCAGTATTGTTTGGGCTAGCAAAATGAATTATAGCAACTTACATTTGACTTGAGCTGTTATAGTAGTTTCCCACGAGACTACCGTAGTGTTACACCAGTGTGGTCAGATACACCTGTACATGCACAGCCTGGGAAGTCTTTACCAGCAATGACATGAAACAACACCCACAAGATCACCCACATGTGGTTATCTGTCATCTTTAAATCAAAACGTCCACAGGGGGATTGTGTGTAGTAGTGTCTCTGCACTGCAGTGTTTTTTCGGACAGATTCATTTTGTAATATAGGAAACATCTCATTAAATCTCCAGCATCATTATTAAGCTGTGCCCTGCTGTGTCCGCCAATGCTTAAGATACCCAACACTACAACATATTGAGATATGAGATCTACATGGTTTGTTTGTGCAAAGATGGGCAAATTATTCTTTGCATTATTAACTTATTTCTTCCCCCAGTTAAGTTATTCTTTGCATTATGAACTCTTGTCTTCCTCGAGTTAAGTTATTCTTTGCATTATGAACTCTTGTCTTCACCCAGTTTCAGTGGACAGCAGCATACATGGAGGCTGAAGAGCACTTCAGCAGAAGAGCGGGCCTGCCAGTACCAACCAGGACAGAAAATCCAGGGCTTCACAGTCCGAGAGGTAAACGAAGCTTGAATCAAAGTAGCCTCATTTAGGGCTTAGTGCACCATATGTGAGTATGAACACTACAGAGATCTAAACGCATGTATGCAGCTACACTTTCTGGTTGAATTAAAGATGTACTTTGAATCTTGGTTTGTCTATGTTGCGTTATGATTTCATTGACCTTTACAAGGTTTGATATAGTGGTTGCAAAGAGACCTTGACCCCTTAATGAAAGTGTCTACCACGATCCCGCACATAGTCATTTCAGCTGCTTATTCTGTTTTTTCCCAGGTTGTAGTGGTTCCTGACTTGTTTCTCACAGCAGTGAAGTTGACTCATGATAAAACTGGAGCCCAGTACCTCCATGCAGCCAGAGATGACTCCAATAACCTCTTCAGGTTGGTTTTAATGTATTTCAGCAGTTCAACCTATTTATATTCATATTTGCAACAATTTTAACTTTACTGCAGGCTGCCTTAGAAATGTTTGTTTATTTAACAGCAGCATTTTTTTTCTATGGCAAAAAGCAAATAACAGGTGCTCTTATACTGGTTCTTGGTCTCGTATTTCAGTGTCCAGTTCAGAACCACCCCCATGGACAGCACAGGGGTCCCACACATCCTGGAGCACACAGTGCTCTGTGGATCTGCAAAGTATCCCTGCAGAGACCCTTTCTTCAAGATGCTCAACAGGTCCCTGTCCACCTTCATGAATGCTTTCACGGGTACAGAACAATCATTTCGACCTAAATGTACCGACTGACCCCTGAGTGTGTGAGCAAGAAGTTAGAAAAAGTGTGCTTATATTCATATGAATATCCTGAATGTGAAGGTTTAATGCATCTATTTTGAAATTTGTACATTTTTTTAATTTAGTAGTCTCAAATTATTGCGATGGACTTGCTCTGCTTGGGAGTCCCAGAAGTAAAGATTTTATATTGTTTGCAGGCTAGAATATATACAGTATGGATTCACGAATTTATATGATACACAGTATATTTGGATATTTATTAGTGGTTTAAGTATTGAGAACTGTTTAAATGCACCACCTGATTGATTGAAAAAGCCGATGTCATTATTTTACTAGTCAGCTTCAAAGGAAACTAAGGGCGCACTCACACTGTCCTTCCGCACCGGGCCAAAACAGGTTTTTCGCCTAGTGCGTTTGACCAGTGTGAGTGCAACCGCTCCGCGCATAACTGAGGCCAGCTGTACGAGCACAAGCGTGCGCACGTGTACGAGTACGAGGCCTACGACGGTTCTGACGTAATTTATGTGCGCCTGTTGGGACATAGAAAATAGAAGGAGGGACCATGCGCGGACATTTAACAACAACAACAATGGCGGTGAAAGGTTCACGTTGGTGTGATGCGGAGGTGGAGTGTTTACTGCAGATTTGATCAATGAAAATATTCAAAGACAGTCGACAAGACGCACAAAAACTCCGAGGTCTATGGAAAGATTTGGAAACAAAGCGACGCATCGCGATGACGTCATCAATGTGTGTGACGTGTTACGGTGTGATGACGTATGGAGAGCAAGAAGCATTTGCGCGAGGCCCAGGCAGTGTGAGTACAAACGGGGCTGGGGCGCGGGGGGAGACGGAGGGGGGGACAAGTACCCTAAAGCCCGGGGCGCGGTACGGAAGGACAGTGTGAGTGCGCCCTAAAAGGACTTCCAGAATAAAAGCATAACAATGGTTGGTTATTTCTTAGTATGGCTGATGAACTTTCTTCATGTTTCTTTTGTTTATTGGCTTCCTCATGAACAGCCAGTGACTACACCATGTATCCGTTCTCAACCCAAAATGGGAAGGACTTCCAGAATCTTCTGTCGGTCTACCTTGATGCAGTTTTCTTCCCTTGTTTACGTGAGCAGGATTTCTGGTGAGTTTTGACCATTGCTGCACAGTAACATTATAATTGTTAGAATGCTAAAACTGCTCAGTTTTATTATGCGGGGAATTTCTTCAAATGTGACAAAAATATCCATTTGAACTCAAGGATGACCTGATTAGATTTTGGAGGTCAAAGGTCAAGGTTACTGTGACCTCACAAACACATTGAAGGCCATAACTCGAATTGTTATGCTGATCATGACAACATATCATCCAAATGATACGTTGGATAACATGATAACATGATAAAATGATGAAGTGATGACATTTTATATCCAAAAGGTCAAGGTCACTGTGACATCATTGTCGGTTGTATAGATCTTCTGTGCTTCCGGGTTTAAGATGTGGTTGAAGCATCCGCGTTTTGCCAAAAATACACATAATAACCCTTTATCACATTTCTCCAAAGTCTTCAAAACATATATTTTGTCAGTCTGGACACACATGGATGTAAACTGCAACTTGAGTGGTTGGGGGAGACATGCAACCACAAGGCGCTTATTCTAGTTTTTTAAAGTGTGTGATTTGATTAAAAGGTTTCTCTGTCTGTTTGTCTGTAACTCTCTCTCTCTCTCTCTCTCTCTCTCTCTCTCTCTCTCTCTCTCTCTCTCTCTCTCTCTCTCTCTCTCTCTCTCTCTCTCTCTCTCTCTCTCTCTCTCTCTCTCTCTCTCTCTCTCTCTCTCTCTCTCTCTCTCTCTCTCTCTCTCTCTCTCCCCCTTTCTCTCTGATTACCTACATTGATTCTGGGTGTCTTCATTTTCCAGGCAGGAGGGCTGGAGGCTGGAGAATGAAAATCCCACAGATATCAACTCCCCTCTGGTGTTTAAAGGCGTGGTGTTCAATGAAATGAAGGGGGCTTTTGTAAGTTTACACTTTCCCAGTCACTGTCATTAACATTTCATATGCATAGCAATGATCTGTTCTATACACACAGGCCATTTCAATGTTTTCACAATATAAACTCCACAACAGCTTAAACATATATTGCACAAAGTGTTTTTCTAATACACGGATGTGATATAAAACTATATATAAAAAAAAGGAATGAATTTGCGTGGTGCAGTTGTGTTTTTCTTGAGCAAAATGTTATATAATTAAGAAAAAACCTCGACTGAAACAAAAAGTAGGAGAGGGAGGTTAGATTAATCGACAAATTAGAATTGAAGTCGCTGTGACAGCGCTCAATCCAATACAAAAATCCAAGATGTTTACATAGTTTATCTTGAATTAGAAATGCTTTAACAATGTCAGCAGTGACGAAATCTGAAATAATAATTTGTGTGTTCTTACAGTCGGACAACGAGCGTGTGTATGCCCAGCACCTCCAGAACAAGCTGTTTCCAGACCACACTTACTCTGTGGTGTCAGGAGGGGAGCCTCTAGACATCCCTGACCTCACCTGGGAGCAACTCAGACAGTTCCACGCCACACATTACCACCCCAGCAATGCCAGGTAGAGGGACACACACTTACACAGCATGGAAGAGAACAGGAAAATGCTCACTCATTTGTTGTTTCGAATAATCTCCTGCTGCAGACTGAGGCTGGCTGGATGAGATTCACATTCAAGTATACAGCATAAACCCATGTCATGGTGTCGGTCAAACATTTGAAACAGACTGATGTCAGTTCATTCTCCTCCAACCATCTCATGAAAGAACACAAATAGTTATTATCATCCTTAAAGAGAAACTCACGAGTGTAGCTGCGACAAGATCGAAATCATAGAGCTTTTTAAATTTTACATATGTTTTAACGTGTTTTCTAAACTATACTTTTCCAATACCAATACACATACATACACTCTTAAAACTTTTCAATATGTTCTTCAGGTTTTTCACTTATGGAGATTTGCCTTTGGAGCAGCATCTGAAGCAGATTGAAGAGGAAGCTCTCTCTAAGTTTGAACGCATCAACCCTAACACAGAGGTCCCGTCCCAGCCACACTGGAGCAGCCCTGTAAGTTCATAATTTAGACATATTACTGTTACGTTTAACGGTGAAAAGGATATTTGATTACAAAACTACTTAACAATACAGACTGCAGTCAAACCCAAAGCTTTCTTTCTGGGTAAAGCGTGCAGGAGGAAGGGTTCTCATGTAGCCGGTTTGTAATTTGGTCATAAACAAGTCTCTTGCGGTTCTTTTGTGTAAGGATTTTGGCAGCGGCCTTAACGACAGAAGTTCCTGAATCTCGTCGTCTCTCCAGTTAGGCATTTTCGTTGCGATCACTATGTAAATCACCCCTCTCTTTCATCCTAGGATGGTTGTTTTCTTCCGGTTTCGTGCTAGCTGCATGATAGAGACACCCACTCGCTCACTGCGAATTCTCCACACAATAACCTATGGGTGGGCGATATGACGATAATAGATCGTGAAGGCGTTTGGAGGTGTTGACGATCTGCCAAAGCAGAGATATGGTAGTATAGTCTATAGGGCACATTCTATCCACTGCTCTTTTATGCTCTGCACAGATGCATCAGGTTTTTTTTTTCCTCATCCAGATCACACTATTGGCTAGTCCGCCTCATGCACCGCCCTAAAGATACGCTGATCGACCAATCATAGTGAACTACAGGCAGGGAGACGCATAAATTCACTCCCGTTTGGGGATGTTGTTTTTTGATTTACTTTCCAGCACTGCGTCTCTACAGCTAGGTTAAACAAACACCACGCTGTCGCCTGATGAGCTGCAGAATGAACAGGAAGAGATAAAAAAGATGCTCCGCTGCTACGTTAATGACAAACTGGCTAGCTAGTTAACTAACAGCAAACTGTTTTATGTTTCAAAATGCCTGTGTCACTTTTTGTTAGTGTTCTTAATGTGTCTCTTCAGAAAACGGTGGCTTATGTTAACAGTTGTCGATTTTGTGCTGGTTTATAGTTTGTACCATTAATGAGGAGGCTGTGACCTTTTGTGACACCAGCTGCATTTTGCTCGTTCATTTGTCCTCATCACATGTAAAAAAACAATGTAGGGTTGGCATTATTTTTATCAGTGTCGCAGTAATCTCCACTGGACAAGATCTGTAATGACCTAGAGCATTTTATGACAGCACTTTTTTGCATTATGTGTTGAAAAAATGAGTGTTCATGTAGCCACCTATCAGAAAACATTTACAGATTTATCTGTGATAGGCTGATACCGGCTGATAAAATAGGTTGGACAATGGCATTGTTTTATTTTTCGAAATGGAAATGCATTGAGCAGTCGGTGATCTAACTGTGAATCTTATTGGTTTCCCAGAAAGAAGACCATGTGACCTGCAGCCCTGATGCTATGGCTCCAGATCCAAGCAGGCAGGACACGCTGTGTGTGAGCTACCTGCTGGGAGAGTAAGATCACATTATCTTGTTCTATTTCCTGCTGTGTCACAGGGACATTTGTAGGTTACTTCAACACATTTAAGTAATATTATTACTTAAATGTGACTCTTGAGGCACAGATTACTGCACCATCTGTTTCTCATGATCTTTTTATGTGACTCATATTTACAGTGGCTTATGCAGTCATGTCGACAGCTTTTCAAGTAGTTTCTTCTTCCTCAATCCAAACAGACAACACCTCCCTTTAAAGGATGAAGCTCTGAGTCTGCTGTTATTCAGTAACTTCTGATCTCTTGTTCTGGTTTCTCTGTGCAGCATCACTGACACATTTGAAGGATTCACTCTCAGCCTGCTGTCCTCTCTGATGATCTCTGGACCAAACTCTCCCTTCTACAAGTCTCTCATTGAACCCAAGATAGGAACCGACTTCTCTTCTGTCGTAGGGTGTGTATGAGGGCTTTAACATCAAACCAGCATGATACTAAGTTGGGATCAGCTACAGTTTGATTTTACTAGTGTGGTTGGAGAGCTAACTATTGGACTGATTGCATACCTACTTAGCCGGCTCATCTGATAAAACCAGTCATCTTAAGTATTTGATCACTTGTCTTTGATGCCGTGTTATCGAGCGTCCATGACATTCGTGTATTTGTTGAGCGCATATTCAAATGTCCTGTTGTGCAGATATGATGGCAGCACCAAAGAGGCCTCGTTCAGCATAGGACTGCAGGGAATGGCTGAGGAGGACACAGAGAGGGTGAAACAAATCATCAGCCAAACCATCGATGACATTATCGAGTAAGTACCACAGTCATATTGGACACCATTGGTTTTTAACATTATAGCAACAGTCAAACATGGCGGTGGTAGTGGGATGGTCCGGGGCTGTTCTGCTGCTTCAGGACCTGGACCACTTTGTGTATTTGATGGAACCATGAATTCTGCTCTCCACCACAAAATCCTGAAGGAGAGCATCAGGCCATCAGTTTGTGACGTTAAGCTCAAGCACACTTGGGTTATGCAGCAGGACAACGATCCGAAACACAAGCGAGATTTAAGACTTCAATCTGATTGAGATGCTCAGACATGACCTTAAACAGCCAAGGATGGCACCACCAATTATTCCTTTTCACATAGGGCCAGGTTGGTTTAGATAGCTTTTTATCCCTTAATAAATGAAATCATCATTTAAAAACTGCATTTTGTATTTACTCGGGTTATCTTTGTCTGATATTTAAAATTTCGTTTGACGATCTGAAACATGCAAGTGTGACAAAAAAGCAAGAACAGAAGAAATCTCACAGCAATGTACGTACATACAGTACTTTTGTGCACAGGAAATTAAAATTTGATTTGACAAAACAGTGGTTATGAGTGACCTGTATCACCCAGTGTTCATTTCAACAGTCTTTTTAAATGTAGTCATATTCTTAGGCTTCTGGATAAAAAGCATTAAACACAATCTTATTTTAGTGTTTCAACATTAGTTCAAAATATTTTAAATCTAATGAATGTCAGGTTGTCATAATATGACACAATATTCATAAAAATTCCTCCGTATTTAAATGTATTGTTTCTCTTGTCTTAACCCAAAACATTAAAGTCACTGTATGTCGTTTTACAGAGCAAACTAGTGAAAAACAGAATGCATTGGACTTGTTGATGCTGTTTTTTAATGAAGGTAACGCAGCCTCTCTAACAGATAATAATAATATACAGATTCCCTCAGTGCGACAGTCACACGCTCCAATCAAGTGATCGCATTTGCTGTTACTGTGAGATACTCAAATGAAATTATATTTATTCCTGACGCATGCGTTGAAAGCGCTGCAATGGACAAAGAACAGCAAATTCATAAAGTTGAAATGATGAATTATCTGAACAAAACCTAATTTTACTACAAAACCTGTTGTTGTAGCTCAACAGGCCTGATAAGTGAGGAGGAAATGAGTGTCACTGTGTGTGGCAGGTTTGGGGAGACGGCGGCCTTTAAAGTAAAGTTGCTGCTTAGGAGTCAGCAATGCACAAGACTTGTACCTGTTATCTTTGATTAAGTTTAGACAGAGAGCATCATTGAAATGCATTAGTCTGATGCTTGCATGCTGTTAGGACACAGACAGAGACCAAGCTCTTGTGGTAAAAAAAATATCCTGGAGCGGTGCACCTCCACTGCTGGATGCATGTAGGGGAAACACTGAATCACTTCTTGTCGTCGTTCACAGGAAAGGCTTTGAGGAGGAAAGAATCGAGGCGCTCCTCCACAAGATTGAGATTCAGATGAAACACCAGTCCACAAACTTCGGCTTGTCCCTGGCCTCGGTGAGTTCACTGATGTTTATCTGTAACCTTCATTTTGTTTCCACAACCTCGTGGACGCTACATGTGGGAGGTATATACTAAGTTGGTGTTCTTTGTGCATTAAATCTTGCATTTCTATTTGGTTTCCCCTGTTTTTATGTATATTTCTATATAAATCAAGAATGTAAACAAGTCCATAATGATCTTGTGACCAGAGCAGTTTATTTGTTTATTACTTTCTGTTGGACTTGACACTATAGTTCTAGAAACCTTCCTCTTTGTCCAATCTATGTATCTAAATCTATGATCACCAAAAAAGAACAATGTTTACCAGTTAAACATGCACATCAATATTTATAATGAATTATATTAGGGCATTAGTAGACAACTTGTCTGTAATAAAATATAGATAATAGTATGAAATTTCTCTCTGAAATAGGAAGAAACGAGTGTAAAGCAAGGTACTGTTTGTTGGTTCAGTCTTTCTTTTTCAGAACTGCAGTTTCAGTTTTTGTACGTCGATTTCTTCACTCTTGATATTTAGTTTTTGTGTATTTCTAGTACATAGCATCATCGTGGAATCATGACGGCGACCCGGTGGAGCTGCTGCAGATCAGCGACAGTGTTGCCAAGTTCAGACAAGCCCTGAAGGAAAACCCTCAATTCCTGCAGGACAAAGTTAAGCACTACTTTAAGGTGAGTGAAACTAGCACTATTTTGACTGTGTTCTCGTGTGCAGAGTATAGTTGTCAATTGATTGTAGAGGGAAAAATGGGGCAACATGCAGCAGTCCCAGTGTTTAGGAGTTTTCCTATGATGAAATGCAGTTTATCTTTATTTTCAAGTTGCATTTATCTGGCAACATCCCAACCATCCTTTAAAGGAAGAGGTCGGCTTCAGCAGCCCTGGTGCTTATTGAGTGTTTAATCTCTTTAAGTCTCAGTACAGATACTTGCTGTCAACAGTGGCTTTATCTCAGGCCCTCGAGTTGAACTTTAGGATGTAAAAAAAATAATGTTGTGTTTTCCTGTCCCCACCCAATATCCACTGACCCGACAGGAGAACACACACAGACTGACCCTGTCCATGAGTCCAGATGAGGCTTACCTGGAGAAGCAGGCCAAGGCTGAGGAGGAGAAGCTCCAGAAGAAGATCCAGGCTCTGTCCGACAGTGATAGAAAAGAGATATATGAGAAAGGTATTGATCATTTCTCTGCTCAGTGTTTTACGGGGAATGTTTCTCAAACTCTTCAACTTATCCACTCTTACCTTGGGGGAGGAGGGACCAAGATATCTGTGTTTTGTTTGTTCATTTTTCTAGTTTGTATTAAAGCAAACAGATCAACATATGCACTGGTAGATGCACAGTAAACAGTTTAACAATAAACACATTGGTTGTGTAGATATGAATGATTACATTGGAGAATCTGCCAGGAAAGACCATACATCAATGCATTATGCATCTTCTTATTAAATACTTATTTAACCTATTTAGCTTATTTTTTCCTGCCAATCTACTGCTCCACACTCCAATCCAGTAGGTGTCAATAATGTACCCATAAGTTGGTTTGTCAACCGCCATGAAAACACAAAGAAGAAGAAGATATGAACAGTGATGAGTGACACATACAGCACACATGTTACACCCACAGAGTATGGTAAATGAGACGGATTTAAAGCAGTTCACAGATTGCAACACACAAAATTGACACGTAGCCACATACATCAGTCGACAAGCTAGTGGAGTGACGGCGTAAAAGACCATGTTAGAGACCTTTCATGTTATTATGAGAAGTGTAAATATATTTTCTGTTCATTATGACTGTGGTGGGACAAATTAGACTATGGCGGGCTGTCACAGTCTAGGTAATTAATGGGAAATACAGATGTACTATTTCTAGTCCACTATACTATATATATATATATATATATATATATATATATATATATATATATATATACTTATACTGTATATTTTGCGACTTGATATCACAGTGGTGATTTTTTTCTTGAAAAAGGTCTGGAGCTGCTGTCTGCGCAGAGTAAAACCCAGGATGCTTCCTGTTTGCCTGCACTCAAAGTGTCTGACATTGAGCCCACGATACCCATCACTCCCGTCCATAACGGCACTGCAGGTACACCACACATCACATCTGCACAGTAGTTGTAGCATGGTGCCCTCATCATCCAAGTCAAGAGTGTTTGATGAAACTCTCCCATCTTCACAGGCGGCGTGCCAGTTCAGTACTGTGAGCAGCCCACTAATGGCTTGGTTTACTTCAGAGCCATGTGCAGTCTCAACACCCTCCCAGAGGACCTCAGACTTTATGTCCCACTCTTCTCCAGTGTCATTACCAAGTAAGAGCATTTGGCGGTCTGTTTGACCAGAAGAACATCTGGAATACACAGATGCAGTTTAAAAAAAATGTTTTCCTCTATTTTGCTTCCCAATGTGTGCAAGTTGGAAAGCATGCACAGTCTAACTACACACAACATATAACGTACATTTGAAAGACTGGATTCACTTCTATTTGTGTGTTTAGGATGGGCTGTGGAGCTCTTGACTACAGGCAACAGGCCCAGCAGATGGAGCTACGGACAGGGGGCATGTCTGTCTCCACCCAGGTCACCCCTGACTCCACCCAGCTGGACATGTACGAGCAGGTCAGTGCCAGCTCTGTGTTTCAGTCTGGAACAACACACTGAAGTCAAGAAACCTAATGTGTATTTTGTAGAAACAGGTTGGTTTGACTTTCATCCGTGTTGACCTTTTGTTAAATAACCTCAACACATGCAATGCAAATGTGCAATTGGCTCCCTAATTTCAGCCTAGTGCATGCTGGAATAAACTCCAGCCCTTTGCTGGAATGAGTGGATGATGAACTGCAGTTAGTGATATCTTGTCTTGGTTAAGGATGATTCACTGTTGCAGGTTAATCTACAGGCTCTCAGAACACCAAACCAATCATCTGTTCGTTGTGTGTTGAGTGTCTCTCATTGGCTCTGTGCTCTCTGTTTCAGAGTGTCCTCCTGTCCTCCTCCTGCCTGGAGAGGAACCTTCCTCACATGTTTCAGCTGTGGAGCGACATATTCAACAGGTATATCATCCTACACTTCATATCACCAGCAGCAGGAGACGATCCAGCCACAACAGTGCCTGTCTTGTTCCGTCAATCATTGATACTGAAATGTTGTCTTGTAGCCCCCACTTTGAGGATGAGGAGCGCCTGAGAGTGCTGGTGATGATGTCAGCGCAGGAGTTGGCCAATGGGATCTCCTACTCTGGTCACATGTATGCTATGACCCGTGCAGGCCGTCACCTGACTCCAGCAGGAGACCTCCACGAGACTTTTGGTGGGATGGAACAGGTACTGTTCAGTATATGTATCAGTAGTGATGTTCATAATGATCGAATTGAGGTCATATTGATCTCATTCATCTGAGCAACAAAGAAGTGCTCCTGTTATTTAGCCTTCAACTCTGTTTACAACAGAAGTGGGAAACAGCAGCGTGACCATGTCCTCTCATAGGTGGGTTGTTATTGCATTAGTAATGTCCTCTTCAAGTGATGTCTGACCCTTCTGCTTCACGGTTTCACTGGCTGTGCTAGTCGATGGCTTCGTATCTGACAACCGTAACGTTAATTCCGCGCTCTGTGTTCCAGCACATGTTCTGCCGAGGTGACAGAGTTCCTCATATTAGCACCACCGTTAACAACGGTGAATAAATCCCATTTATTAAAACCACAAAACGTCCAATAGCAGACAGTATGCCATTTGTGGTTGTAAAATTGTCAGTGTCATGGTGTTTTTTTCTTGTTCAAGAGAGTTAGTTGTGGATGATTAATTGTTAGAAGCCATGAGTGAGACGTGCACACCGTTAAAAGGAGTCCCCTCTCGATACAGAAGAGCTTGTCCCAACTGTAGCACGCTAAGCAGCTGTGCACTAGTGGGACGGTATATGGAAAATTCATACCGTACACAAAATGAACACCGGTATACCGGATGAATCGGCATAACGCCCAGCACTACGAGCCAATTTTTTGTTTTTCCAATCTTTTTTGTTTGTTTTTCTTGTTGTATCTGAGAGACGAGAGTTTGTGTTTTGGTTATTTGAACGTCAGGTGAAGTTTATGAAGAGGATAGCTGAGATGTCCGACCTCAGCCAAGTCATCCGAACACTTCCCAGGATCAGAAAACACCTTCTCAACCCTGAAAACATGAGGTGGGTTCATATGATGGATCACCCGCTGATGAAGTTTATTATATGTCCAATATTATTGCAATATAACAGAATGATTTCAGTCAATCATGTACATCCTCTACATACTTCTCTCACTTCAAATAAAAATGTCTCTTCTACTGCAGGTGTGCGATCAACACAACTCCACAGAAAGTGTCTGACACAGCAGCACAGTTAGAGAGTTTTATGAAGGAAGTCGCTGATAACAGAAAGACACGCAAACCTGTCAGAACTAATATTATTGAGGTAAGGAACAGACGGGCAAAGTGGACCAATAAACCAATCAGGATGTAATAAGAGTCCTATTGAGGTGTTGATCAAATCGAAATATAATCAGCTTTATTCAATGTTTTTGTCTTCCTTCATTAAAGAGGCCACTAGACCCCCTGGACGACTCCGGCATGAGCAGGAAACTCATCTCTGTAAGTTCACTTCTGCTGATCCCCCATCTTTAAGTGTCACCATGTGTTTGTTGCCAAAAAGGGAACAGGAGTTTCTGGTAATAAAAGATAATTAAAGGATTCGGGGAGAAGAGGATAAAAGAACAACTTTCAACGAAAGAGAAAACTTTGACGGCGTCCACTCCTCGTTGGCGCCCTCGAGGACTTTGTCTTTCAGAGGCTGCGAGTGAAGATGTTGAAATCATGTGAAACTAGACCGTCTAAGGCGGTGGTGTCAAACTCAAATTCACAGTGGGAAAAGTAGACGTGTATGCGCTTTATACTCATAGAACCTTGATATGATCTTGCCAAATATAATTTCACATTCAATAACGCTCCAAATTAAGGCTACATTTTGGGAAAGGCTGCCATGTCTATTTTGAAAGAGGTCCCTTGACCTCTGAATGAAATGGGTTCTATGGGTCCCCATGGGTCTCCTCTTTACAGACATGTCCACTTTATCATGATCCCATGTAGTTTTTCTCCTGCAGTACAAATGTGTCTTTTTGGCCTATTCTAAAACTGAGTATTTGAATATTTCTGCATACTGCGGTCCATAAACAGTCTTGAATGACATTAATTGGGTCTGATTAGAACTGAGACTCATGTGAATCCAATGAACCCAATTGTATGCATGTGTGATGCTGTTCCAAAAGCAGCCATTTCACTGTAGTAAGAGCATGTTTTAAAACTTTAGCTCCCTGTATAAAATGAGCTGTTTTGATCTCTAGGATAATCAGAGCCTCAGGAAACTGTACAAACACAAACTAGAGACTTTGGCCATGTTAGGATTTCCTAGGTTTACTGACAATAAGGAGTGTCTGAGCAGTTTACACAAAACAAGTGCTCGCCATACAAACAATAAAAGCAGTAGCCTAACTATTCTGATTCTGAATTTGCCGGGGGGGCAAGGACTACAGTCAGAACATTTAGCAAAACAGCAAAACTTAACCGTGTAACACCAACACAATAACAATATGATACATTTAAAGGGCTGCCTGAAAAACTACATTGAAAAATATTTTTCTTTTTTTCTTCTACTTCTACTACGACATCTACTGTTGACCGCTGTCTCTCCCTGATTATCCCCTACCCCCCCTAAAAAAAGACAAATATCTGACTATGAAAAAAGAGGAAAGGGGAGGAAGAGGTTAAACTTTTAAAGTGAACAGGCAAAATATTAATGAGAAGTGTACTTTTGCTTTAAATTAAACACTGTGTCTTCTGACTCTTCTACTTTTCAGGAGCAGAATTTCCAGCCATGTCAGATGAAAACTTTCTTCCAGCTGCCGTTCCCTGTCAACTTTGTCAGTGAGAGTATTCGCACAGTACCGTTCTCCCACGAGGACTATGCCAGGTAACTTCACCGGCCCACAGTGAAGAACACCAGAGGCAGAGAGATTAATGCTGACTCGACACCGAATGATTATTTCCACCAGTCTGATCTTTATTTTCTCTCCTTGTCAGTTTGTGCATCTTGGCGAGAATGATGACCGCCAAATTTCTTCATGGAGAGATCCGAGAGAAGGGGGGAGCCTACGGGGGCGGGGCCAGGATGGGCGGAGGTCTTTTCACCTTTTACTCTTACAGGTAGGCAGCATTTCACCACACCGGTTTTGAACAGCACTGCACTGCACATTGCACGCATAAACAACGAGCTGAGAACGTGCCTGGTGTGTTAACGTAACATATTACGGTAAGAGTCATTCACAGAACTATAACATATAGAACATGCTCTATGTTTACCAAACACTCTGTCACTAATCACACAGAACTATAACATATAGAACATGCTCTACGTTTACCAAACACTCTGTCACTGCTAATCACTAAATCCAATGAACTCTTCTTCCTCGGTGTCACTTCTGAACAACTCCGCCAACTCCAAAGGTAGACAACGCGCCGCTTAGCTCAAGCATTAGCAGCTAGCATCATTATTTCATAATGCACATCTGCCATGACCCGCCCCCGCCGAATTTTGATTGGTTGACGTGTGTGTGTGACGATTGCTGATATACGCCTAGTCTCTTACGTGACTGAGATAAATAATAGCCCGGCCTATTATTTGATATTTTACGGTAATGTGTTAATAATTCCACACATAAGTCGCTCCAGAGTATAAGTCGCACCCCCGGCCAAACTATGAAAAAAGCTGCGATTTATAATCCGAAAAATACGGTAGTCGTTATTTCTGAGCATGTAAGAGTTGATTTCATTGATAAGTTATAGGCACAGACTTTTCCATGAGACTTCCACAGAGAGGGATATTTTTTTATTTTATCTGTAGAACAGAGTGAGAGCCCCGAATAAATAAAATGACTCAAGTAAGAATTTCACAGTTGTGTTGATCTTGGTTTCCGTCTCACCCGTCTCTAAGGGACCCGAACTCGGTGCAGACCTTGTCTGCGTTCCGTAAAGGTGTGGACTGGGCGAAGTCTGGACAGTTCACCCAGCAGGACATCGATGAAGCCAAACTGTCAGTCTTCTCAGCTGTCGACTCGCCTGTGGCCCCAGCAAGCAAAGGTGAGACTCCACAGTGTAAAAGTGATTCACTTCTAATATCTCTGTCTCTGTCCGTCTCTCATTGTCTTTCTGTGTCTGTCCGTCTTCCTCTCTCTTGTTCTATCCCTCTATCTTTGTCTGTCTGCTGTCCTCCATGTTTGTTTTGATTCGGTTCCTGGCTGTGATGATTGATTCAGATTCAATGAGACTTGTGCTGTTCACACTGTCAAAAGCAAATCACATATGAGCCAAAAAACCTGATTTAGGTCACTGGAACTGCAGTGTGAACGCAGCATTAGTCTATCTCTCTATCTCTTTATCTCTATCTGTCTCTCTATCTCTCCATCTCTTTTTGCCTCCCTTTCTCTCTCTTGCTCTATCTCGCTATCTCTCTATCCATCCATTGATAACGATCAATCTGATCTCTTTCAATTGAATTGATATATATATGATTTAAATGTCATATTGTAGCATAAGTTGGTTTAGGGTTGTTTTTTTTCCTTTTTCATGTGTTTTTTTTCTGCTCATGTGTAAGGGTGTGTTTGTAAAATGTAAAAATCAATAAAAAAATAGGAGGTTTGTAGGTTGCAGTTGGTGTTTTGCCTTTAAACTGAAGTGTTTTTGTGTCCTGAGTTTGTTCACGGTGCCTTTGTGCTGCAGGAATGGGCCGCTTCCTCAGCGGAGTCACAGACGAGATGATGCAGGGACACAGAGAAAGACTCTTCGCCGTCACTCACCAAAGCCTGCTGGAAGTGGCCCAAAGGTCAAACCTTTATTTAACTTTAATATGTTTAACAAATAGAAGTGGAAAGAAAATGACAAACTAACGATACTGAATGTGATTTACTTCTAGTTCTTAATGTTCATAGATTTTTTTGTAAATGAAGAACATTTCAAATGTCCTTGTTTTCCTGCAGGTACCTCGGTGTCGGTCAGAGGACGTGTGGCGTTGCCATCCTGGGCCCAGAGAACGAGACCATTAAAAAAGATCCCTCATGGATTGTGAAATAATCTTGTTAGGGTTTTTGAAATCATGGCAAAAGTGCTGCGGCGCACATCACCCAGAGGAGGGA
This sequence comes from Echiichthys vipera, assembly GCF_963691815.1. Lineage (NCBI taxonomy): Eukaryota > Metazoa > Chordata > Actinopteri > Perciformes > Trachinidae > Echiichthys > Echiichthys vipera. The sequence goes on along the minus strand of NC_139840.1, from coordinate 4,444,549 downwards.
CCGGACTGATTAGTGCTGTGTCATCATCTCTTTTTTATATACCCTGCTTTGTACATATGAGTGAAAATGTGATTATGACATTTCAGTATTATATTTGAAAAACAAAATCTGACTCAGCTCTTTATTTTTGAATATTTTGCGGTCATGGAAACTTTGCGTTTGAAGCGGGTAATGTTGGTTTCTCTGCGGTGTAATAAGGGTTTTATAGTTCCTCTGTGTTTATGGGTTTTATCGTTCCTTCTTTTCACTTCAGGACGATTCAGAACACAAGTTAATATCAGAAAGATCCTCTGCAGTGTGTAAATCCTTTTTCAACCCGACAGTGTCGATAGTATGTACAAATGATAACGGTGACGTAAAGTTTTAAGTAAGTGGACTTGTACTTATAGAGCGCCTTTCTAATCTTCTGACTACTCAAGGTGCTTTCCCACTACTTGTCACATTCACACTGACGTTCATACTGATGGCAGTAGATATCTTCATACCATCTAATCTAACCATTCACACACCCATGCACAGCACAGGGAGCAATTCTGGGTTCACTGGCCCTCATTTATCAAACGAATGTACGGCAGAAAAACATGCTTATGACCATTTCCTGGCAAACTACGGCATTTATCAATTTGGACGTGAGCTCCGATCAAATCTCACGTCTGGTCTGAGGTTATGTACGCAAATTTGAGCCTGTGGATTTGCGGTGCAGCACAGCAAAATCTGGCTGGTCCTGGTTGCATTTCTAGGTGACAAAGGTTATCCTCTAACGAAATACCTAATAACCCCAATCCAGAGACAAACATGGACAGAGCTGGAGGGCCCATGGTCTTCTGATTTTTATGAATTTGATAAATAAACAGTGTTATATGTTGTTAAACACTGGTGATTTTTCTTTATTAAAAAAAAAAAAAGAAAACGACTTCCGGCTCAAAGACAATATTTAGTTTTTATGTTGATCAGGTTCTAATTCCAGGAAATCAGTTTTTTAAATGTGTATGTGAAACGTTGACCCTTTAACTTCACTCTCATTTGTTAATAAAAAAGCAGTTTGACAAACATAATCTCGTAACTTTCCACACAATAAATGCTTTATTACTCTGTGACGGGACACACACATCACGCTGGCAGCACATAAAGTTGATGTTGCGTACAAGTTCTCAGACAATCTCTCCATCTTTCTGCCAAACTACAGAACAAGCAGGACCTCACTCACAAATACCACTGCAGGACACCACATACAAATCCCAGGGTGGGTAAACGACTAAGGCAACACACACACAGACGCACATACACACACACACACACTGAGCAGGTGATAGGACAATCAGACACAGACAGCTAGGCTCACTAAACCTCCTCTAGGTCACATTTCCATGTTACAATCACGATGGTAGATGTTTTCCAAGGTTTGCGGAGGTGTCAGACTGACAGCGCGTGATCCTCCTGTGATATATTCTCTCTTTAGAAGCAGCTTTAGGGGATTACGTTAATCATGGTGCTCAAAGTGCCGTAGAAAATAATACAAGTGACAAAGACTAGACTTGCTGGTGAGGGGTTTGCTCAGCTAGGTAGCTTCAAAAAAATGACATACAGCTACAGTTTGATGACTTAAACGTGAATACTTACACACTACATAACAAGGAGTTTAATATATATATTAAAGTCTATATCACTTTGATTGTGGATTTCAAATACTATGTCAGCTCTGCTAGCCTATTGAACAACTCGCCCTCAAATTTCTAAAAATGTGATGATCCCTTTTAAAAAGTGCCATACCTTCACCGTACTTTCTAACTTTTTAAAATGACCAACTATCTTTTAAAATCTATCTCAATTTATCAGCAGTCAAGAAGCGGCCGATCAGTCATTGTGGGAGTACTCGTCACCGTTCTGTGACGCTCTCCTCTGGCTGCAGTGCGATGGGTCAGATGACCGCAGAGGGGTTGGACTCTTTGGGTCGGACGCGGGTCACGTGTTCCAGCTGCCCGGAGTCGGACACGTCGTAGCTGGTCTTGTACTTGGCCAGGATTTTCATCAGGGGACGCAGCTTCAGCCACCACTGCTCCTTAGGGATCCTGTGGCTGAGGACACGGGTTTAGATCAAACACCCCTCACTCATACAGAAACACTGTAGATTTACTCCAGCTAGGACTTTTTCTAAATACTATACTGGGACTTTTTATAAACACTACTGTATTTTTATTGAATGTAAAAAGATAAACTACATTGCTGCAAAGAGTAAAACTGAAAAAAAGGTTTCTTACACAAAGTCAGTCTCGTCGCGGAGCTGTGACACAGGCTGAAAGACCAGAGCTCTGCGGCGCATCCCCAACAGACAGGCCGTGTCCTCCGAGTTAGTGAACACTCGCCCTGCGTGAAAGACAAACCTCAGCCTTTATGACCAAACACATACTTCACCCACTCACACGCATATACACAAACCCGGTCCTGGTGAATCCAGAAAAACAAGGAACCAAATTTAAATAAGATGTCTGCAGAAAGTTTATTTGTTATTTGGTTGGTTATCAAGTTTTGTTTCACCTCCTTTGTACGACTCCTTCAGCGTTCGTGTGATCCACTGCATGGCTTTAGCAGAAACCTTGGTGCCAAAGTTTCTATCGAATGGTGAAGGGGCTCCTCCCTGTGAGAAGGGAAGAGAATGTTGTTTTAGTTATGTTGTATTGTCCTTAAAGCAAAGTACAGACTAATACAAAAGGAATCCCTCTCAATCATCACATGTGACCCACGAGAAGAGTGGGGTGGAATCCTGCCCTCTGCCTGGATCTCTCTTTTTTATCTTATTTCGCTCTGTTCTGAGGACGTTCATTGCGTCACGTGGGTGTCTGACCCCACAGCACGCAGGGTGAGCAGCCTGTGCAGCCTGTGAAGCCGTTCTCATTTCCAACCACCGCTTTGTCACGCCCCTTACCCTCGGTGTCTCATACCTCTGTGCTACTCCTATCCTTCTCATCTGCTCCAACAGCTGTGTCTTTGTAGACCAAAACACACACACACACACACACACATACACACACATTCACACAGACTCTCTCGCCATTGAGGGGGGGCTGACTCTGAACGCAGACGTCTAAACAATCTACTTCATTAGCCGGTAGCAGTTAAAGTATATGCTTTATAGCCCGGCTATCGGCTCCAGCCCCCCCGCAACCCGACCCCGGGATAAGCGGTTGAAGATGAATGAATTAATGATTTTTAATGTAATTGTGTGTCCAACCTGCTGCATATGGCCGAGGATGTTCTTCCTGCAGTCGAACACTCCCCGTCCCTCCTCAGAGTACAGCTGGTAGACGAAGTCAGTGGTGAAGTTCTCGTTGGAGTTCTCGTTTCTAAAACACGCACATTACACGGGCAACAGGTTCGTTAAAGGGTTGGTTCACTGAAATAACAAAGAAGTAAGAACTTGCTTTTTCTTTGGGACTTCTTTCTAAGAAATCTAAGAAATAACCGCCTATGAAAGTTGTTGACTGTGGATTGTCCAATGTCACAGAAACGCAGATTCTGAAAAGAGTTTTTGTAATTAGTGTCCTCAAGCTCTTGGTTCTCTATATCCCTAGTGCCCTAGTGCTTAAGTGCCCTGGGGCATCAGTCTGTCCACCTGCAGAGCCACTTGCAATGCAGCACTGTGCTCGAGTGTGTCTTTTAATAATGGAATTACGCAGGTGCGAACCTCAGCGCAGACACACAATGTCACCTACACACTGTTCAACATACTCCATTTGTCCTATTTTTCACAGACCTCCATCCTGCTGGAAGCAGTGTGATGGTGCAGAGGACTAAAATAGATGACATGAAGTAAAGTGTGTAAGGTCGATTAGCTGTCAAACATATTTTAAGACCAACTGGTTTTGTGTAATCCGTTAAACACAAAGACATTCACATTAAACATAGATACTGTACTATACTAATACTTTGACATTCCTTACCCGAGTTCTCTCCTTCAGACAGTCACATTCACACATTCCCATGCAATATCCCGCAGGCTAAACAGTGTGTGGCAAGGCTACTGCCAAGGAAACAGCAGTGGAAATGTAACACTTCAAACAGACCGACTGTGAGTACTGAGTCTCACCTGAGCACTAAGCCTCTCTGGATGCTCGTCTTCATCTTCTGCGTCAGATGCTCCACGTTGGCCTGAAAACACAGAGAGCGGAGCCTCACGTTAAACGGAGCGACGGCAGCCTGCAACCTGCACCAGCAGCCGAACCAGCCACAAATCACACGCCTCCGTCTCGACTCCCCCTCCAGAATAGAGAGCTGCGAGGTGACGTTTACACCACCAGGGGGCGTCGTATCTGCTGTTTCTACCCTTCTGATTAAGCCAAGAGTGGTTTTAAAGCCAAGTAAAGATCTGTTTGGGTGTTACTGCTGAGAAACTCTGTCTGCCAAACATTAGTGACTTTTTGTTTCATCTTGGTCTTTTCATAATGAATATTAATATAATTGAATAAAGCATTATGTTACTAACAACTCAAACAAACAAACTCCCAATCAATGAATCTAATTCTTCTGTCGACGCTTAATGGTACATTATTATCTGTAGAGTACAAAGTGGCTCACACGAGGCAATAGAATAAAAAACTATTCAAAAATAAAATCCCACAATGACATATATTAAACTCTACAAGATTAACCCCTTAGTGGTCTGAACATTGGAATAGAACATGCAGTTTGTCTCATGCAGCACAAATGTGTAATTTTAGCCTATTCTAAAATGTATTATCTCAATATTTCTGCATATAGACTATAAACAGTCCTGAGTTGCATAAACTGGGTCTGACTGGTAAGCCGAGACTCTTGTGGATTCATCCATCATCATCATCTGCAACCGCTTGGGGCTGGAGGTGATCCCAGCTGACATTGGGTATGAGGCGGGGTACACACACACAGGCGGACACAGAGACAGACAACCATCCACACTCACATGCACAGTCACCATTTAACCTAATACCTTCTTTCGACTGTGGGAGGAAGCCAGGAGAACATGCAAACTCATGAACCTGGAACCCTCTTGCTGTGAGCCGACAGTGCTAACCACTACACCCCTGTGCTGACACTTCGTAGTATAGCAGCCATTTCAATGTACTGAGAGCATTTGTTTTGAAACTCACTGTATAAAATGAGCTGTTGGGACCTCTAGGATGGATGTCTTAGGTTTACTGACAATAAGATCAGTTCACAACAGAAGTGCTCACTATCTGGTTTCTGAAAAATGCAATTCTCACAGATATGGTAAAGATCTTTGAGCCCAAATGGATGGATGGATTTTTCTATGATGCTCCTCAAAGTCCGTGTGTGTCTTAATGTGGTATTACATAACATGCTATGATAGCATGAGTGCATGATAATGTGAATCATAAACTCACAGTATGATGTACTAAGACCTTATACACTTTTTTTTAATGTTAATTAATGATGATTTATGACTAGAAGAACTTGACACAGCACTGAAATGACTCTTCAGTTTCCATCTTTCAGATGAAGTTTACCACTTCTATGTGGCATTTACTGTTGACTTGCTATCTCCACCTGAACATTCGTCCTCCACCCCTACCCCTCTTAAAAAAGAAAATGATCACAGACTATCTGAAGTTAGGTCGGGACCTATATATAGATTTGAACGTGTTTTCATAAGCACTGTGGCACACTTCTGTATGTAATTGTTTTAATGAGCTGAGTAGAGACACAGTGTGACGGTAACAGCAGAAGCACGGTGGCAGCACCGCCACATGTAATCACCCCAACCTGATCTGTGTTGACGGGATCTGTTGTCATGGAATGTGTGATGCAGTTCAGAGGTTATTAATAAATGGCTTCAGACGCCTCATAATCTGGGTCACCTGCACACTCCTGAAACATCCAGACAGGGGCAGGGATGAACCCAGGGACGCTCGGAGCCAGACATTACATTTCAAAAGATGTATATTACTGATGTATATTACTGTATACTACTGAGGTTAACTGAAGGTTCAGAAATATAATGTTATAAAAAGGCAAATGATTTTGCTGTGGGCAGACTGTGTCTCTGACCTGCAGGTCCCGGATGTCAAACGGCTCCTCGTAGATGTAGACGGTGTCTGCGCCTGCGGCCAGGCCGCCCACGGTGGCCAGGTAGCCGCAGTAGCCCCCCATGGTCTCAATGATGAAGACCCGCCGCTTGGTGCCACTGGCTGACTGCTTGATGCGATCGCATGTCTGAATCACACGCAGATGATATAGTTATTAACATGTTAGATTTGTTCACTGAAGCAGTGAGTTGAAATGATGCATCTGTTATTCAATCAACAGAAAAAGGACGACCACTTTTGATATAAATGATTGATGTGATTCATTAACTGAGTGAAAATACTGATCACATGATGCTACAATTTCCTTCTCAAATGTGGGATTTTCCACTTATCTGGTATCAGCAGTACACCAGGAAAAAAGAAGTCTTTTGTAATCCAGACTTATAAACAGGTGACAGTGATGCACTCCTCAAACACAAACAGTATTACAAACTCTGCTAGCAGGAGGAGAAGATTTTTGACACATAACAGCTTCCAAAATAGAGATCATCAATGCAACACAACAGCAGTCAGCTTACATGCAAGTACATCATGGTCATCAGAGCGCTGTATTTCTAAGTACACTGTGACAATAATTCCACTCTCTGCAAAGCTGATTATGTTATCAAGGTATCGTCATATGATTAACTAGATTTTTCCACATTAACTCTCAGTTTAACAAGACAAGTACCTACAGGATTCCTCTCGCCTTTCGTGTTTTTGTCTTTCCCACTGGCCCTTACCTCCACGATGGCGTTGAGGGATGTGTCAGCGCCGATACTGAGGTCGGTGCCGGGCACATTGTTACTAATGGTAGCAGGCAGCATGCACATCGGGATGCAAAACTCCTCGTAGTCGACCCGGGCCTCATACAGCTGCAGCAGGGACTCAAAGGCCTGATGGTGGTGGCCGTAATAAAGGGTTAGAGCACCAGGAGGCACACTACATATCTGACTACTACAGGGTATTTACAGGCTGCTTCATGGTTCACAGAGGCTCCCTTGGCTTGTATCCATCATCACTGAAATGTTTTGGGTTGTAACGGTCCAAGCTCAATACCAAATGCTAATTGTTTACAGTATGTACTATGTAATCAGTTGCATATATAGTATACACATGTACAAAACAACTGAGAACTCCTAAAGAATTGAAAATGTATCATCTCATTTGGACATCGCTGATACTGGTCTAACCTGGGGTTACATGGTGGTGTTTCCCTCTACGGAGCTGGTGAATGATAATCCAAATATTGTTTTAGGAGCTTTCCCAACCCTGGAAATAACTTTTTTTTTGTCAATCGTCAGATCAGCCTGAGAATTCTGCGTTAAAGATTGGTTTGCAGATGTACTGAACACCTCTAGTCCACCGGGGTGAAAGGACACAAATAAAGGGAGCCCCTTTAAATAAACTGAGACCATAAAGATGCAGCTCTGTAACATGGTTGCCAGCTGACTGGCTCTCTCCAGGTGACAGGGGCTTTGGCTTCCCGTTGGCTTAGAGGAGATGGGATGGGGGAGTTGTGTGTGTGTGTGTGTGGGGGGGGGGGATCGTTTCCCTAGCTGACACATGAAGATGTTGACGCGACAAGATAAAGACTGCGGGGGACTCCAGAGGCTGTGGGCGATGTTTCCTTTTATGTGCACGAATGTACAGAGGGCCTTGCCTGTTCCAAAACAATAACAAGACTAAAATGTAGCCTGCAGCCAGTGTTACTGGATTGTACATGCCTGCTGCTGGACCTGTACATGCATGCAGACATACTGTACAAACGCACTGTCTCTGTGCCACATGGATGCAAGCAAAGCGTCCCTGTTGCATTGAACCAGATTGACGTCCGGTCATCTGCTGTTTCCCAAACAAACATAGAGCGGGCCGCACAGATACGCCAGGCCCGCGCGCCAAAAACATGCCACACAACATGTCACTGCATGCCCTAGCACTTACCTGGGACCTCTGCTGAACAGCTCACCTTCAACAACAACCAGTATAAAGGGTTTTCTGCTGTATGTGCCCTGATGCCATGTGTGCGGACATTAGCAGGACCCTGCTTATTAGCTTCTTTGGTACTTGAGATTGAGTTTTTACTGTTCTCTATGGCTGCAACATTTACCTCAGTGACCTTTCACTGACTAAGTACTTGTAGAATCTGTAATTCAAGGATATTTAATATAAACAAATAAATAAAAAAGTCAATGTATTGGGGCCTAGCAATTCATTTTCTGTAGCATTTTTTCTGAGGATGTCTCACCAGTCTGAATGGCTGTGTTTGAGTCTTTGTTTTCATACTGTGTCCTGTACCACCATGTTGATATGGTTTGTTTATGTGAAAGCAGAGAGTTAAGTCTGCATGTTCCACATAGGTCTAAGAACACCCTACTTACAGGTATTGTTAAGTGTCACCTCCCTGTGTTTACACGGATAATAATACAGCCTACTGACACCTGACACTTGACACTACTACAGCAGTAGCCCTTTGCTGAAGTCCAGCTTCTGATTGTTAATGTGAGGATGTGAGCTGTCAATCAGCGGAGCCCCAAAACTCTGACAGGCTGGACGGTGTATGTGTTTGCAGATGGACTTGACAGACACTCTAACCCAGCCACACTTACATCAGTAATGGCATTCAGAGCGGTGTCTGAGCCAATGCTGAGGTCTGACCCAGGTATATTGTTGGAGACGGTGGCAGGGACCATAACCATGGGAATACAGAGCTCCTCATATTTGTCCCGCGCAGCAGAAAGTTCCAGTAATCCCACGTAGGCCTGCAGCGGTGAGAGTCAGCGTCTTACTGGTTATCGTTGAGGATGTACAGACCAGAATGAGGTGTGGGAGGAAAATGAAAAGGCCCAACACCAAGGTCTTCACAAGACAGTGGACATGAGGACATAGGAGTGTTTTTTGTTTGTTTTTTAAGTTATTGTTTTGGCCTTTCCATGGCTTTATTGTTCAGAACAGCTGAAGTATCATAGGAAATGGGAAAGCGAGAGGGTATAACATGCAGCAAAGGGCCGCAGGATGGAGTCAAACCCAGTTTTGATATAGTTTTTATAATGAATTTGAGCGCAGCTACTCACTATGTGCATTTAATTGTGAGGTCTATGACGGACACGACAAAAGGTAAGCTAATTTAGCGTACAGACATCTTTGCTTAGTCGTTATATCTTTAACACTAAAAACCCAAAAAACCCTTAGACCTAGGGATGGGCGTGAGTACTCGAGTACTTAATTTGGAAGTCATAATTTGTATAATGTATCAAGTACTTTTTCCGTTGGATTTTGGATTATGGCAGAAAATAAGCCCTGTGGCAAACAGATGTTTATGATACTCATACATTTTTTCAGCAAGATTATCTTTACAAATGACGACCACTTTTATGATTTTTGTAAATGCAATCGCCAGAAGTAAAAAGCTAACAAACTACACCAGCCACTAACTTCCAACTGATTTTGCTTGTACGGAGTGATAAGGCTTGTAGTGTTGTTAGCAACCGCCTTTTAAAGGCTTCGTACAAGCTTGAAAGTAGGGTATTTACTGATGTATATTATGTCGTAGAACAAAAATACGTCTTACCAAAAACGCATTGACTTTAAGACGAGGAAACCAAATATGGAAATTATTTAAAAACGTTTTTAATAGTAAATACTAAATGGTAAGTGGACGTATTTAGCACCTTTCTAGTCTTCTGACTACTCAAGGCGCTTTCACACTACTTGTCACATTCACCCATTCACAAGAACATTCACAGTCAGTAACCCGAAAATGGACGAAAAAAGGGAATGATGGGATTACTGAAGTTCCCCTCGTATACATGAGAGGGGGTTGAATGGGAAAATGAAGGAGTAACTCTTCCTCTGGTACAGTAGTAGGTGCACCGCCAACATACAGCTGGACTGAATACAGCTTTTTTTCCCGTTCACCTTTGTCAAAATCACAAACGGCCGACTTTTGGACAAAATTACGACATTAACGGGTCTTCTTGGTAGTGATGTTACTTGCTGTTGCGAAGTTCTCCAGTTTTTTTCACGTTGTTTTCTGAGCCGTTGCTTCCTCGTTTAATCTATTTCTGGGTCAAAAACCACTGCCGCGGAGTGGGGAGCATGCGCAGATGAGAAACACGATAATAATCCGAGAACGCTGTTTACATGTGTGTCGGGGAACTGAAGGAGTTCTCTAGGTCTGTTAACCGGGGTATGAAAACCCAAATTTTACCCAGGGTACGGTGTTTACATGGTGATTAAGAAACCGGGGTATGTCCTTAACCCGAATATAATCAGGTTTTTAAACTGCATGTAAACGCACTGAGTGATGGCAGTGGACATCTACATACCATCTTATCTAATCGAACCATTCACACCACATCAACACACCCATGCGCAGCACGCAGAGCTAATGTATGTAGACTGAAATGTGAACAGCTTGGTTGGGTTGATGTGTAGGGAAGACGTAAACTTGTGGCAGGCGGGGCTTATAGAAAAGAGGGCTTTGAGGTAGGAAGGGCCTATTGAGGATAGATGGATCATAAGAGCAATGCAGTAGGGAGATCAGAGACAGCAAAGGGGATGGGACGGACAAAAGGTCTAGGCGGACTGTAGTGATGGGAGAAGCCAAGAGGAGAGAGCCAGGCTAGGCTAATCAAGACAGACAGTTTCACACAGAGGAAGTAGACGATGTAGTTTCACACACAGAGAGACAAGGAGGGAGACAGTGTTCATTTTCTGACTGAGCTGCTTGAGTAAAAAAACAGTGCATTTTGGGAAAATGTACATTGTTTCATTTACTTCATGTTCCTAGCTCACTGATTGTTTTGTTTTCTTTATAATTTTTTCTATAATTTTCAATTTTTCAGACCCAAAATGTAACAAAAACACTCCTCTTTCACATCTAGCTCACTCTACATCTTTTGATAATAATTTGAATAGAGTTTTTACATAAAAACCATCACAAAGTTTTGTCTTTGCCGCTTGGTCATAAAGTAATAACCAGTGATGTGCAGTCAGGGGGGGCAGGTGAGGCTGTGCCTCCGCTGTCATCATGAAAGGAAAAAGAAACTAAATAATAAAATAACACAAGTATTAACATTTGTCCTCTGGAAAATTCTGTGTTTCCTGCTTAAATAAACGGAGTCTCTTCGGAGACAAGAGGTGAGGCATGGACAGCCGAGCCTCCCTCCAGATTGCGCAATCACTCACAAACTGGATTGAGCGCGTGCAAACGGCGCGTGCTTTTTCCCATGTCTGTGTATGTTTCCAATATGATGGTTGAGACACTTTTATGTAATAAAAGCATAAGTCTTCTTTTCCATGGTGGTCAGTAATGTATTTTACGTATGTGTGTAATATTCACATCTTATTGATGTGACATAAATCCACAGGGAGAATGCTGCCCTGAGGCCGGCAGTACCTCTGCCTCAAGGAAGGCGGCGATAGTGAGCAGCCTGATAGCCTGCATCCAGCCAGGTCACGGTGAACTCTGACCCCTGTGCAAAAAGTAAACACAGAAGTGTGCTGTGCGACGCTTTAGAGCTTAGCGACAAGCTGTCATTTCTCGCCCTGAAAATGGAGGATTTGATTTCTAAACTAAGACATTTTCCAAAGCTGGACTTTCAGTCAAAGCAAGAAGTCATTTACAGTAAAGGTAAGATATACTGCAATATACAGTGGCAATGGTGTTTTAAATGGTTTTCAGCATCCTGTTCTCTCCTATTCTCTCATCCTTTCCTATTGGCATCCTACCGTATGTTTGTAAATCTGACTTGTGAGTCATTGCCTCCCCAACCCCAACCCTCACTGCACGTCACTGGTAATAACCATATATGGGCAGACAGGAAGAGAGCATTTAACATTTATATGTTTTCACTGCATTCTGAGTCGAGACAGGTTTGCAAATGAAAAGCAAATCAGTGAAATCAGTCACACGGCATGTGAATTACATTACGTGATAAGAGAGAGCGCTTAACAATAATGCACTAGGGCAGGTACAATAATGCCGACCAATGGAAATAATTCAAATATATCTTTTCGGATTACTTAGGATTTCTACTTGTATACTATTATTTGAAGCTTTTTGGAATAACACAAGACTAAATCAGGTATCATTTCATACCTCAAATCCTCCGATAACCAGCAGGGCGTTGATGTTATGGATCTTAATCTGCTCGGCAATCTTCTCGAGATGTTTGCCTGGAAGAGTTCTGGGACATAGAAAGGAAATAATTACAGTGCCAAATCATAACAAAAGTTATCTCAAGACACTTCACAGATAGATTAGGTCTCGATGACACTCTATGACTTATTCACGATTTACAGAAACCCAACAATTCCTCCATGAGCAGCAGCGAGCCGCGCTATCTATACATTCATCCAGCAGTTTTGCCCGCGGAGGCAACGAGATCCTTCCTTTTAACGGGCAGGACACGTCGACCAGACCGGGCTCTATGACGGACGACCATCTGTCTTGACAGATGATATTCCCCCATGGTGTTTCGACGATGAGCACTGTCGTCTTAAACTCTGTGTTTATTTACAGTCGACATTCCCTCTCATGGGACAAATGATTGAATTGTGTTGTGTGTGAAAGATGTTGGGTTTTTTTTAGAGTTACTATAACAAACCTTAGAAAATGTAATACATGTTTTATCAGTTATCAGTATCAGTAGTATCTTTATCAGGGAACAGTTACACTGACAACACATGAAATGAATAATCATGCAAGGGAAAAAAACAAGCCCCATTCAGATATGATTCATATTCCAGGGGACGGTGAGTAAGATACTATACTAATATATACTCCTTCATTGACTCTTACAGATAGAAATCATGAGTCTAAGGCGAAAGCTTACCGTTTTGTCCCTAACAGTGAACCTCCTTGGCCAGTCCAACCACCAACATCTCCCCATTTGATCTCCTTGATCTGATTTCAAAAACAACATCACATTTACATACGCTGTCTTCAATTTATGCTAAAACCACTTCTTATTGATGTTCAGGTGATGATTCAATAATAATCAACAGCACCTCATTGTCAACAGATTTTATGAGGGCTACTTTCTACAGAAGAGACTGTCCCTTGAAACCTGTTGACAGTGCGTTCTGTGGATCAAACTGATTTCAAACAAAGGTGTGGCTGCTGAATGTGTTTTCCAGGCCCTTGAGCACCACAGATCAAACTCAGGCCTTTCACTCCTTCTGAGACATGAAATGGATCAAGGTTAATCACTGTTACAACAGTGAGGATTTTTATGAGAACTAGCAAACTGGCTGCAGCAGACACACCTGCAGACAGATAAACGTAGCCTGTTTAATGAATGAACATATCAAAAGAAGTTTCTATCCAGCTGAAAATATCTAAACTCGAGCAGACATGTACATTTAGGTCTGTTTTCAAGTCCTTTTCCCCTCAAGTTCACAGATTTTCAAGCAAAAGGACCCAATGGGAACTGAGGGTATTTAAATCCATTGTATTTGGGTGGAGACAGACATTTGTATATTATCAAATAACATATATGTATCGCAATCCCACTACATAAGCCTTCTAGATCACTAAGATCCTCTGAGGCCAATCTGCTGGTGGTTCGCAGAGTAAACTCAAATCAAGGGGATGCATCTTTCAGTCATTATGCAACAAACAGCTGGAATCAACTCACTCACTTCACCCACTCTGACCACTTTTAAAACTAGACTGAACACTTTTATGTTCACCTTAGCTTTCTGCTAAATCTTTGCACTTTTAACGTCCGCACTGTTTTTATTATTGTCTATGTTTTTATTCTCCTTGTCTTTCTGTGATGCATTTGAATTCATGACATGTTGAGCTGTGAAGCACTTTGAGTCTGCCTTGTGTATGAAAAGTGCGTTACAAATAAAGTAGCTGTGCCTTGCAATTATTTTGGCCAGGATAATCATGACATTAAATTTTCATATCATCCCACTGCCTATGCAATCATCTACGATAAATCATGATATTTGTGTAACTGAAGAAGAAAAAAAATCCCTAAAAAGGCACACACACACACACACACACACACACACACACACACACACACACACACACACACACACACACACACACACTCACACTTGTTCATGTCTACATGTGCCATCATTCCAATGTAAAATAGCCATAAACTGGCGATAGGTCGACCTGCTGAAGCACAACAGTGTTTTGTTAGTGTGAGTGTTCAGAGGAGGTATATGACCATGACTTACTGAAAGCTTTTCAATTTGTGTAAATTTAGTTTACAAACTACCAAAAAGTAGTCATGTACAAGACAAACGAGGTGGCTCTGCATGTTCGCTGTGTCGCCCACGTACGAGAATCTGTTGTAATAAAAATACTGATATTTGGCATCAGTGTATCTATATATACAGTACAAGTACACTATATATTTTGTCCCACCCCAACTGTATATTACCAGATATTCCTTCTTGTCATTGTGCTGTTACTGTGCCAGCATAGCTGCATTTATCCAGCAGCTCTACGTTATAATCAGTGTCCTGCTTAGTTGGGGTTTTAGCCCGGATCACAGTTTCAATTATCCTTTAACATGACAACTTGCCTCGCTTCATCGCTTTCAACAAGTCATTGCTACTCTGCACAGCTAAAAATGTGTATGCGTGTGCTTGCGGAAAGCATGCGTACAATCAGAGAACTATTATTACCAAGAGTATGTGTGTGAACGCATGGTATAGCTGCTGTGGGAGTGAAGTAATTGGCTTACCCTAAGTAGCTCTGTTTATCTGGACAGCCTTAGTCTTATCACAGTGGTCAGCGCAGCAGAGAAGGAGGAAAGTGACTGCACCGCCACTTTCCTGCCCCCTGCTATTGGTCGGTAGGGAAGGAATGCTTCTTACCCCTATTGTTTGCAGATATAAGTTTATATTCCCATTCATGGGCTGATAGGATTTAACCTTATCTGACCCTATCACTGAGGAATTCAGGAGTCTCTCAGCATCCACACATCAGATGTAATAAAAGCCATTTATGATAGAGAGGTGCAGAGTGAAGAAATAACACCCACAGAGAAAAGGCAGAGCGGCCTGACCAATCACGTCAGAGCTGTGTTGGCCTGCCAGCGGTGTCGAGTTCAGGTAAATACGTCTCTGCACATACTTGAGTAACGTGGAAACCCGGAGCTACAGTGAACACAGTGGGACTGTAATATTTATTGAAGCTGAATAAACTTCTCTTGCGCTTGAGTTCTCACAATACTGAGGCCATTATTATGAAAGACCAAATTAGTAGAGATTTCATTATTAATATATATATTTGGTGTTAATTTATTAGAACATTTGACGAGTTTGCTGACTAAAAATCAGCAAACGTTGCTTCTTCTCGTACTGGTGTTCTGATAAATAGGTCAACTGAATTGAGAATATAATCTGTACAAAAGATAATACACATGCACACAAAACATTCATATACGCTGGACAGCCAACATGTATTCTTCTATCATCTTTAATAATAACAATAATAATTATAATAATATTTTTAGAGTAAGTGACGCTCATGTTTCACACAGTGTGTGTGTGTGTGTGTGGGGGGGGGGGGTTGTGATTGCGTTCCTTACCCTGCCTAATGACTTTCAGGCACATCTTTGCTGTACTGCGAAATAACAGCAAAATCATGTTTTATGATGTTTAAAAAAGTATTTTCTAAAAAGTTTTCTAAAATTGGTTTTAAATGCCTTTTATTTCGGACAAATGTTTTATTGACACAAACAGTTGATAGACAGAAAATGAATCAACGACACCTCTGATAACGAATCGTTGTTCAGCAAAACGTTCAAAACTGTGAATGTTCATCATCTGTTCTGATCCTTTTAGATTGGATATCTTTGAGTTTTGGGACGTTGCAGATGTTGACAAAATAAATCGTTCATACTATCGTTGGCCTCTGAGAAGATGCTGAGAACTTTTCTCTATTTGCTGATTTAGATTTTCAAGGGGCTGTATCAAAAGGTGCAGACCAAAATGCCCTCTGGACGCAATAAGATCATCCTACAACAAAGGCAGTGCTTGGTCCGCAGGAAGACAATGGTGGCTGGGTCACGACAACAACAACAGTACACTAAAACGTGTCTCTGAGAACATTTTGGGAGATAAATAGGCAATACTGTAACAGAATTGTGATTCATATTTGATCAGGGCTGCCTAGTTTGACAGTTTGATCGCAGCGTTGAGAGCCTGATAAGCTGTGCTGGAATGAGAACGCTAGTTACATTAATAACTATGACTCTCCTCTGTCAGTGAGGGAGGGGATAAACTGCTGTTCACTGGCTTCCTCAGAATTGGGCTGAACTTTAGGGGAGCCAGATGTGACAGAGCAAATGAAACATGAGCTAGACGCATTTGTCTGGTTAGAGGTTAGACGCTTTATAAAAAATAACTGTGAGATAAAATGATGCAGTCCTAGACAAATGTACTGTAAATAAATATGTACCCCACACAGGTGTATGTATGAGTTTTACTTTTACCTGTCCCTTGTAGAATCCCTCAAAGCCATCGTTGACCGCAAACATTTTGTGGCCTTCAGTGATTCCCACCCTGACTGCAGAACGCACAGCGCCGTTCATACCTGCTGCTGGGGCGCCAACGTTCAGCACAGCAACGTTAAAGGAGCTCTATGAATGACAGAGAGCAGCAGTCACACACACTACACGCAGGAATATACGAAACAAACCTTGCACCTGTGTACAGGGTGGCCGTATGTTAGAAAAGCCCTAAGCTTTGACACATTTTAAACATCACTTCACTTCTTTATTTCACTGGACAGTCACAGCATGTATGATGCTTGGTTTGAAGATAACAGTATGTCAGCTACTGCAATGAAGGCAAGCAGGGCTTTCTGTAGCAAACATGAAGGAGGCACATTGGGACAAAAATCACTGCAGGTGACTACGTGCCTTTTTACTTTTACCACCACAGGATTATTTTACAAATCAAGCGTTCTCCATGCCTGACAGGACAAGTGCTGTCTGATTATGCCAACCATGTCTCATTAACTGCTGAGGAGCCAGGCAAGACTTTTCCTCAGAGCTGTACAGCAACAGGCAAAGGTCACCTTGCATGCAAGAAGCCACATGCTGCAGCTGCTTTCTCATGACAACCACTGAAAATAGTAGTGGAGTATAAAATGCTTTTAGGGCACACTCCAAAACTGCCACAAAGCAACTTTTAACCCCTAATATCAAAGAGCGCATGGTCGATTTTTCAGGTGTACACGCGTACATACGCTAATTATACCGTAGATAAGGCCTTAAAACTTTTTTCCTGCAATTCTTTGACAGAATCCATGGATTGGGTTAAAGAACGTAAAGATGATGTGGAGAAGCTCAAAGTGGACAAGCTTCCAACTCTCATCTGCTGGTGCACTTCTCAATGGCAAAACTAAGAGCATTGTCTTGGTTGGTTTTTTGGTCTTGTATACTAATTACTAGATCAAACCTTTCCTGTTCTAATTCATAACTTTGCTCAGCCCAGTCCCCAGAAAAAAAGAGCAAGTGCTCCAGAGGTCAGGTGACGTAGTACAACAAGCCCCAGCTCTGCTTAGGAAGGCCTTAGGGAGGAGGTAGGGGTGAATAGTTGGGTTATACACACGACCAACTTTCACCCAGTAGACGGTGGCAAGTGTCTTCGAGAGTCAAGTGAGAGTCTTCAGCGACTACATTCTAGCTTCTCCCCGAGGTTGACCACTGAAAAAGCAGCGCAAATCAGGATGGCTATACATCATAGAAATTGAGCCATAGGCCCTAACACTGGGTTGTGTATTTTTCCATTATAGTATCATTATTCTCTGCTACACCTTCACAGTGGGTTTACAAGTGTCATAAATGTGAATCGAGAGAGACTAGAGTTATTTCCCGCATCTTATTTAAAGCTATCCGAAGCAGAGCTCTCATTTTTTGCAGCCATAGACCATTTTTGACAGGGAGAGTGAGAAGCCTGCGCAGTTTGAGTTATGAATAAGCAAAGACACTTCGGACATCGTCTCCACAGACGACATTTAACTTTAAGGAGGGCTATTTCAGGTTTAGTTGAAGCAGATCACGGCCAACGCTGAGATTGTCCTTGACAGAGTGGCTCGTGGGGCGCCTTCAGTGAAGCACTAATGCAACTCCACATTTCTTCTTCTAAGCAAAGCCATGAAGAAATAAGCAGACAGAGAGCAATAGATAACAAGCACTGTCATTATGTGGCACTGTGGTACAATACTGTATAAACATGTGTCAAATAAAATGTCCTGAGAGAAGTTTAGTCTTAAAAAGCAGACTAGATACTACATAAAATCCACTCACGGGTTTAAATTCAATTGTATCTCAGCATGGGGGAATTAGAAGCCAAAGTGAATAAGAGGGATCATTGTAAAGGATCTCAACTAGTTGCTGAAAAGCTTATCTGCTCTGTGAACCTTGCTGCAGAAGTCAGCCCAGCTGCAGTCTCATTACTCATCACATACATCAGACTTGTCTTCATCCCCAGCCTCCTCCTCTCCCTCAGGACAGACGGTCACAGAAAAACAGACTCTGTTAGTGTCACAAAAAGACTGCAGCACCCACAAGGCACCTGACCAGGAAGTACCTTATGCTACCGTACAAATCTCAGCGCCACTGGTGGAAAGATACATTAGGAGAATTAAACTTGTGGTAATGTAATTAATTGATATAATTGTTTTTTTTTAAATGTATTATTTGGTTAAAAGGGTACCTACATTTGGAAGTTCAGAGTCAGCTTTCCGGTAGGAGAGGAGTCTGTAGGTGGCAAGATTGTTTTCAAAGCTCCTGCAGACAACACACGTGAAAAAGAAAGTTCGATAATGTACAGTAGTGAATCAACAATGGGTGTCAGCTCTGTTGCTGCTGTGGAGAAAGCCGTTAGAGCCAGTAGCTCAGTCCATAGGTGACTTGGCTGGGAACCGTAAGGTCACTGGTTGAAGTCCCTGTGTGGACCATGAATGGAGCGTGGACTGGTGGCTGGAGAGCTGCCAGTTCATCTCCTGGACACTGAAGAGGTGCTATTGAGCATGGCACTGGACCCCCAACTGCTCGGGCAGTCGGTCACCGGCCACTTGCTCGCCCATCTCTCCTTAATTGCATGTATAGGTCCTGTTTGTGCATGTGTGTATTTCAGGCCTGTGTGTGACATGATTAATAATTAGAGTGAAAAAAAATTAAATTTCCCCGTTGCGGGATCAATAAAGTAATTCTTCTTCTAGAGTCACACAGCTAAACACACTGGTCAACAAGAGAGTGAGTGTGTCTGAGTCTGGAATTTGTGCAATAAAAAGAAGAAGTCTAATGAAGCAGTAGGAGAAAGTGACTTCCTGTTGCACTTTCTCTTCTTCAGCGCTGCTATCTCTCTATTAACTCTACTTAAGCCTTTCATGTGTGTTATCTAACTTTTAAAATAGCTTATAGGCAAATTCATCTGGTATTTAATCATTTCAAAGTAGTTTAAAAAAGATTACCTGCCACGCAGTCTCACTGCCTCGTCAAATTTCTTCTCATCCATAGCCTTTTGTACTTCTTGGGTCTGGTGACAAAACAAAAACACAAGAGCTTTTTCATCATACGTGTCAAATTTGCCATGTGTTCATTTGTTGTCGTGAAAGGCTACTGGCTCTGTTTGGGTGTGTCTGTGGTATGCTCGCTGTCTCATCTGTCTCGCAGGTAATGGTTGGTGGTGGCAGGGCTTTAGTCAAGACCAACTTCATCGAGTCAAATCAAATCCAAGACCAGGTCCAGTTTAGCCAGAGTTAGGACCAAGCCCAAAGTAGAGTTAGACCAGTATGACAAAACCAGCACGATTATAGTGACCAAAATCATCAGGGTTATCACGATTATCACCGTATTTTTAAAATGTGTTGAAAATGTTCACACACACCAAGTTTCATATTGAAAACCATTAATAAAAATTAGCAGCACCTTTAGTTTGCACAAACATAACCATAATAACAGCAGTTTGCAGATATGTTCTGCATGTTCTACAGACAGGGTGACCATCTCTGATCACGTTTCCCTCAGTACTCATCCCAAAGTGCTTACGTTGGGTTGTGAGTTTAAAACATCACATTAAAAACATATATTCTAACCAACTAAAGTCATTAATACTCTTAAAAATCTGTATGTTATAAGAAAAGGTCAAGGTTAATGTGTGGTAGAGCGAGCTGACTTTCTGTGTGCACGCTTGACCTCTGTCTCTCCAACAAGCATACACACAATCTCACCATCTGAACACACTCCATAAGAGGAAGTCGAACAGCCTGGTTGCCGACTAGGGACACAACGCATGCTGGGGTGGTGGCAGACGCCTCCAGTAACGCTAGCACTGCCTCCACGCCCATACGACTGGCCTGCAAAGGTCAAAGATCATTTGAGGTGAATAATGAGCAGCAGCATGTTTGCAATGTTATTAAATAAGCATGTTAGGGTTTTTTCAAGGCTTGAAACATATGACGAAGAGAATGTGATTTTGACTACCCTGCCAATGAATCAACTTGCAACTGGAGAGAATTTACATTCAATTTTTATTCAAAGAGAAGAATTAGAGATTGGAGTGTGACTTACCAGGATCCTGTCAAAGGCCGAGGGGGTCCCACCTCTCTGCACGTGGCCCAAGATGGTGACCCTTGTGTCGAAACCTAGGCAGCGTACTACCAGCTGTATACAGCAGGACAGCAAAGTGGGACGATAGCATATACAGCAGTGAGGATTAAGTGCTCAATGTAGGATCTGCATACACAAATGTCCTGTTATATCTACTATACATTACTATAACTTATACGAACATACCATAAGCACATATTCTTAGAACTGTTTACATGTGACTCAGCTCATAGAGCATCAATATAAGATTCAGTAATTCAGGATTCAAGGAGCTTTATTTATCCCAAGGGAAATTATGGTGCAACAGTTTCAATACAAAGATGGGAAAGGGTCAGAGTAACAGTTAGCTAACATAAATCAAATAAAAACAAAGTTAACATAAAATAAATTAACAATTATCTAAGTTTGACATGTAACATAAGTCTTTGTAAGATGTCACAGTCTTTGGAAAATGCAGAAATGAAAAAGACCACACTAAAAAACAGAACAAGAAATCATGCAAAACGCCGCCTGTCATGCGAGTACTAAACAATGTGCATGCAGAAGTGAACTTGCAGAATGGTGAATAGGGACGTGGGATGGGATTACAGTTTTTTTTTTATTGCTTTGACCTGGTTGAAGAAACTGGTGACCTCTCAGTCTTCATCATCGCTCTCTCAACAGAGCAAAAGACACCTCTTGGAAATGAGTTAACCCATTGTCATTGTTTTGACACACTTCCCACTGCACCCTTTTGCAAATCAGTTAACGCAGATGTCATTCAAGCAGTCCAAACGCCACTGCTTTAGCTGTGGGAACCAAACAGAACATATATGTTCCCATCTCTTAGACACTTCTTGACCAATATGAAATCACTGAAGCACCTGTTTGACACTGCTTCACACAACTTAGAGCCTTTTGCAGGCAAAATGAGTCATTTTAACCATTGGTGCCACTGTTTGGGCATTTGCGTTAACAGTTTTGAAGAATGTGGATTTTGAGTCGACTACTGCGTCAAAGCAATCAAAAAAATGTAATATATGGAATCAAGAAAAATAAGAAAGTGAATATTTTAGTAAAATATAAAAAGAATAAAAAAACTTGCTTGAAATGTGCAAAAAAAAAGGTGAAAACAAAACAATGACACGTAGGAGAAGAAACTTTGTGGTGTGTGTTTCCCAAAACAGGAGAGTTTATGTGTCTGAGAGTGGCCCATGTTTATCCACCGTACTTACATCCTTGATATAATCAGGAGTTATTGCCTTGTTGTGGCAATCTATGGCTCCCTCAGCTACAATAATAATGTTCAGCCTTTTCTTATCAGCACGGTTCTAGAGGAAGGGATATAAAGCAAAAGCATTTGAAATATGACAGAAAACGTTTTGCATCGCCAAAAGCTGGATCCAGTAATGGAGGATAATCTCAGACTCACAATTTATAAACCTTCGTCGTTAGAGAGCACCAGAGCATTTTGACATTTAGTTGGTTTTCTTTTTTTCAGCAGGCACTTGCCACATTGTGGAAAAGAGGTTTTTAATCGACAGGTAGCTGGGCAGCTTTGTTTTCCATTAGGCATGCTAGCAATGCATGGATACTGGTGGGCAGATTAAGAACTTTCGTAAAATGTGACACACAGCAATTATTATTTTAATCTGGTGGCTATTAGAAGGAAGGATTAGCTTTAATGCCTCCTCTCACAATGTGGCAAATGTCTTCAAAAGAGAGAAAACAGAAAGAACACTAAGAAAAACGCTACTCTGCAGACAAAGTGCTATCCACCAGTTGGTCCAGCTTCTGGTTTCCCCTCTGCGTCAGTCTGAAACTGAGCGCTACTCACATCCTTCACAAAATCAGAGGTAATGGGTTGTCCTTGTCTGTCAATGGCTCCTTCAGCAACTATGATAATGTTCAACCTGGAACCTCGAGATCGGCTCTGGATGATAACAAAAACTCACCACATCAAAGTCAGTATCGTCAGTATCAGATTATGTAATATGCATATTGATAACAGTTCATTGTGCTATTGAGTACTGTCTCTTTGTGGCTCCCAAGGGCTATGGGTTCAAATCCAACCAGAGTAGCTGTTTGGGGGGGGGGGGGCTCTACGCATTATACATCTAGTCAAAGATAAAAGGTCACACTAAGGTTGTGTTTTTGAGTCCCTCCACACTCACTGTTTTACATTACATAGTGTGGAATAGTCATACAGACGTATGTGTGTGTGTGTCTGATTGAGGTGCATCTGGCACTTTGGCACAATGTTTTGCGCGTTGGACTTCTAGTTAAATATCGGCGACATTTTTCAAGGTAGTCATGTCGAAGTCCCATCAGAGTTGCTTCTTTTCATTGCGCTGAAAAGTCATGATGAAGTGTACGTCTGCGTTAAGAATCTCACACAAGAGTGGCTTGCAATGAGTAGATTGCAATGTGTTTCAAAGTCAAGTGAGTGTCTATATTTAGAAGAGCACTACCAGATTAACTCATTTACATCGTTTGAAAAAAGTCATAAAGAAGTGTGTCTACATTTACAAACAGCTGTTTCTACTCAAACATGAATGACTGTTTGATATTGTTTGAGTAACTGTTGAGGTAAAATGTATAGTGATTCGGACTTCTAGTAAAATATCAAGGATCTTATTCAAAGGTTGTGGGTTCGAGTCCCACCAGTCGATTCTTTACATTGAGTTGAAAATCATACAGAACTATGTATGTCTGTGTCTTTTTTTACAGTGTGTCGGGCTCTGTGGCGCAATGGACAGCGCATTGGACTTCTAGTTAAATATCAGAGATGTTATTCAAAGGCTGTGGGTTCGAGTCCCACCAGAGTCACTTCTTTACATTAAGTTTGAAGAAATGTGTCTCTGCATTTAAAAGCTAGTGGCTCTGCGCATCATACATCTAGTCTCACATAAGATATGTCACACAAAGGTTATAGGTTCGAGTGGCTTTTTTACATTGAGTTAAAAATTCATTAAGAAGTGTGTCTACACATTGTACAGCTAGTCAAACATAAAATGTCACACAGAGGTTGTGGGTTTGAGTCCCAAACAAGCGCTAATTTACATTGAGTTGAAACTCATAAAGAAGTATGCGTGTCTGTGTCTTTTTTTGCAGTATGTCGGGCTCTGTGGCGCAACGGACAGCGCATAGGACTTCTAGTTAAAAATCAGAGATGTTATTCAAAGGCTGTGGGTTCGAGTCCCACCAGAGTCACTTCTTTACAATGTGTTTAAATTAATGAAGAAATGTGTGTCTGCATTTAGAAGCTAGTGGCTCTGCGCATCATACATCTAGTCAAACATAAAATGTCACACAGAGATTATAGGTTCGAGTCACGTCCTTACATTGAGTTAAAAAGTCATTAAGAAGTCTGTCTACATATTGTACAGCTAGCCAAACATAAAATGTCACACAGAGGTTGTGGGTTTGAGTCCCACAAGAAACGCTTATTTACATTGAGTTGAAACTCATAAAGAAGTATGCGAGTCTGTGTCTTTTTTTTACAGTGTGTAGGGCTCTGTGGCGCAATGGACAGCGCATTGGACTTCTAGTTAAATATCAGAGATGTTATTCAAAGGCTGTGGGTTCGAGTCCCACCAGAGTCACTTCTTTACATTGACTTCAAAAGTCATAAACAAATGTGTGTTTGATTTAGAAGCTAGTGGCTCTGCGCATCATACATCTAGTCTAACACAAGATATGTCACACAAAGGTTATAGGTTCAAGTCGCTTCTTTACATTGAGTTTAAAAGTCATTAAGAAGTATGTCTACACATTTTACAGCTAGTCAAACATTAAATGTCACACAGAGGTTGTGGGTTTGAGTCCCACAAGAAACGCTTATTTACATTGAGTTGAAACTCATAAAGAAGTATGCGTGTCTGTGTCTTTTTTTTACAGTGTGTCGGGCTCTGTGGCGCAATAGACAGCGCAATGGACTTCTAGCTAAATATCAGAGATGTAATTCAAAGGCTGTGGGTTCGAGTCCCACCAGAGTCACTTCTTTACATTGAGTTAAAAAGGCATAAAGGAGTGTGTCCACGCATCGTACATCTGGTCAAACATGGCCGACATAGCACAAAGGTTGTGTTTAGGAGTCCCACCAGAGTAGCTTACATAAAATGTCACACAGAGGTTGTGGGTTTGAGTCCCACAAGAAGCGTTTTATTTACATTGAGTTGAAACTCATAAAGAAGTATGCGTGTCTGTGTCTTTTTATCACAGTGTGTAGGGCTCTGTGGCGCAATGGACAGCGCATTGGACTTCTAGTTAAATGTCAGAGATGTTATTCAAAGGCTGTGGGTTCGAGTCCCACCAGAGTCACTTCTTTACATTGACTTCAAAAGTCATAAACAAATGTGTGTCTGCTTTTAGAAGCTAGTGGCTCTGCGCATCATTCATCTAGTCTAACACAAGATATGTCACACAAAGGTTATAGGTTCAAGTTGCGTCTTTACATTGAGTTAAAAAGTCATAAAGAAGTGTATCTATGCATTTTACAGCTAGTCAAACATAAAATGTCACACAGAGGTTGTGGGTTTGAGTCCCACAAGAAGCACTTATTTACATTGAGTTGAAACTCATAAAGAAGTATGCGTGTCTGTGTCTTTTTTTACAGTACGTTGGGCTCTGTGGCGCAATGGACAAAGCATTGGACTTCAAGTTAAATATCAGAGATGTTATTCAAAGGTTGTGGGTTCAAGTCCCACCAAAGGTCACTTCTTTACATTGAGTTCAAAAGTCATAGAGAAATGTGTGTCTGCATTAAGAAGCTAGTGGCTCTGCGCATCATACATCTAGTCTAACATAAGATATGTCACACAAAGGTTATAGGTTTGACTCATTTCTTTACATTGAGTTAAAAAGTCATAAAGAAGTGTGTCTACGCATTTTACAGCTAGTCAAACATTAAATGTCACACAGAGGTTGTAGGTTTGAGTCCCACAAGAAGCGCTTATTTACATTGAGTTGAAACTCATAAAGAAGTATGCGTGTCTGTGTCTTTTTTTTCAGTATGTCGGGCTCTGTGGCGCAATGGACAGCGCATTGGACTTCTAGTTAAATATCAGAGATGTTATTCAAAGGCTGTGGGTTCGAGTCCCACCAGAGTCACTTCTTTACATTGACTTCAAAAGTCATAAACAAACTTGTGTCTGCATTTAGAAGCTAGTGGCTCTGCGCATCATTCATCTAGTCTAACATAAGATGTGTCACACAAAGGTTATAGGTTCAAGTCGCTTCTTTACATTGAGTTTAAAAGTCATTAAGAAGTATGTCTACACATTGTACAGCTAGTCAAACATTAAATGTCACACAGAGGTTGTAGGTTTGAGTCCCACAAGAAGCAATTATTAACATTGAGTTGAAACTGATAAAGAAGTATGCGTGTCTGTGTCATTTTTTGCAGTGTGTTGGGCTCTGTGGCGCAATGGACAGCGCATTCGACTTCTAGTTAAATATCAGAGATGTTATTCAAAGGCTGTGGGTTCGAGTCCCACCAGAGTCACTTCTTTACATTGACTTCAAAAGTCATAAACAAATGTGTGTTTGATTTAGAAGCTAGTGGCTCTACGCATCATTCATCTAGTCTCACATAAGATATGTCACACAAAGGTTATAGGTTCGAGTCGCTTCTTTACATTGAGCTAAAAAGTCATAAAGAAGTGTGTCTACTAGGGATGGGAAGATTAACCGATACGCATCGATACACGGACACGTGCAGGTGAGATGCGAGTGCATTGGTAGAACAGCTGTGAATAGATGCAATTTTGGAAAGAAAATCGAGATGCATCGATTATTAAAAGTTTGCATCGGTAAAACTCGATATTTTAATCATTGAGTGGTTTCTGCATTTTTTTGTACATGTAACAAACCAAATAAGATGTTATTTTTGGACATTTTTACTCTGACTAAACAGGATCTATGATACGTTAACGTGCACCGCGGATGTATACTATACCTTGCGCCTGGGACGTTTTGATGGACGTGCGCATGCAGTTCAAAACAAACATGGTGCAGGCGGAGAAAATCTACTCACCTACTACAGATTTTACAAAGAAAAAGGAGAACTTGTCGAGTCAGACGCAATTTGCAAAATGTGCCGTGCTGCTGTACGGTACACAGGGAGCACCACAAACCTCATTAGTCACCTGAAGCGACGGCACGGTGTGACCGTGGCCTCCGCCAGTAACCCGGCATCCCCCGCCGTGGAGTCAGATGTGGCGACTACGTCCAAGAGCGGTGAGCGACACATTGAAAACTTTTTCCATGCTCCGCTGGCTAACAGCTCCGCTCGTGCAAAGACGATAAATGGCGCTATAGCCATCTTTATTTGTAAAGATATCCAGCCTTACAGTGTGTTTAGCATTGCAGGTGACATTGTTACGGCACAAAGCAGTTTACTTCACCCTGATCATGTCGATCAGCTCATATTCCTGAAGAAAAATCTGAGAGTAGAACATCTGGCTTAAATGACTGACCGTTGTGCAGTTGTGCACTATTCTGGATGGCCACAAGGTGTTCTGTTGACACCATTTTCTTTTGATTCAATAAATAATTTGCACATGTTTGTTTATTCTCACAACAGATAAGCTAAGCTACTGATACGACTGTTTCCAAGTGACACTGGTGTTTGTTTACAACAGCATATGACTGCTGAATCTAGTTTACATGTTTCCTTTTGTAAGAAGCTATGGAAGACCTCGTTGTGAGAGGGTAATTTATTTTCTTTCTTTTTTCTTTACTTACTTTACTCACTGGTGAGTTGAAAGAGTGCTAAGCACATCTAAGCTGAGCTTCATCTTGCATTTAATTGTTTTTGTTAATAATGAACATGTTGTAATGTTTATTCAGAACTTGTTTGTGAGAGATCTTTTATTTGATTAATAAATAATCAAACTCATTGAATTGTGCAGTGCATGATGATTGACTTGTGAATCGTGTCGCATTGTATCGTGTCGCATCGAATCGTACTTTGTTGAATCAGATTTTGTTGAATCGCAGTGCATCGTGATTGAGTTGTGAATCGTATCGTATTGCATCGGTAGGTGCTCCATATGTATCTTAAATGCATCAGATTTTGGACAGTGTATCGAGATGCGTATCGTATCGGCCTCATGCCAGAGATGCCCAACCCTAGTGTCTACGCATTTTACAACTAGTCAAACATAGGATATGTCACACAAAGGTTATAGGTTTGACTCATTTCTTTACATTGAGTTAAAAAGTCATAAAGAAGTGTGTCTACGCATTTTACAGCTAGTCAAACATAAAATGTCACACAGAGGTTGTGGGTTTGAGTCCCACAAGAAGCGCTTATTTACATTGAGTTGAAACTCATAAAGAAGTATGCGTGTCTGTGTCTTTTTTTTTACAGTATGTCGGGCTCTGTGGCGCAATGGACAGCGCATTGGACTTCTAGTTAAATATCAGAGATGTTATTCAAAGGCTGTGGGTTCGAGTCCCACCAGAGTCACTTCTTTACATTGACTTCAAATTCATAAACAAATGTGTGTTTGATTTAGAAGCTAGTGGCTCTGCGCATCATTCATCTAGTCTCACATAAGATATGTCACACAAAGGTTATAGGTTTGAGTCTCGTCTTTACATTGAGTTAAAAAGTCATAAAGAAATGTGTCTACGCATTGTACAGCTAGTCAAACATAAAATGTCACACAGAGGTTATAGGTTTGACTCATTTCTTTACATTGACTTCAAAAGTCATAAAGAAGTGTGTCTACGCATTTTACAGCTAGTCAAACATAAAATGTCACACAGAGGTTGTGGGTTTGAGTCCCACAAGAAGCGCTTATTTAAATTGAGTTGAAACTCATAAAGAAGTATGCGTGTCTGTGTCTTTTGAAACAGTTCATCGGGCTCTGTGGCGCAATGGACAGCGCATTGGACTTCTAGTTAAATATCAAAGATGCTATTCAAAGGCTGTGGGTTCGAGTCCCACCAGAGTCACTTCTTTACAGTGACTTCAAAAGTCATAAACAACTGTGTGTATGCATTTAGAAGCCAGTGGCTCTGCGCATCATTAATCTAGTCGAACATATGATATGTCACCCAAAGGTTATAGGTTTGGGTCACGTCTCTATTTTGAGTTAAAAATTCATTAAGAAGTATGTACAGACATTTGTTTATGACTTTTAAACTCAATGTGAAGAAGTGACTCTGGTGGGACTCGAACCCACAGCCTTTGAATAACATCTCTGATATTTAACTAGAAGTCCAATGCGCTGTCCATTGCGCCACAGAGCCCGACACACTGTAAAAAAAAGACACAGACAGACATACTTCTTTATGAGTTTCAACTCAATGTAAATAAGTGCTTCTTGTTGGACTCAAACCCACAACCTCTGTGTGACATTTTATGTTTGACTAGCTGTAAAATGCATAGATACACTTCTGTATGACTTTTTAACTCAATGTAAAGACGCAACTTGAACCTATAACCTTTGTGTGACATATCTTGTGTTAGACTAGATGAACGATGCGCAGAGCCACTAGCTTCTAAATGCTTACACACAGTTGTTTATGACTTTTGAAGTCAATGTAAAGAAGTGCCTCTGGTGGGACTCGAACCCACAGCCTTTGAATAACATCTCTGATATTTAACTAGAAGTCCAATGCGCTGTCCATTGCGCCACAGAGCCCGACACACTGTAATAATAGACACAGAGACTGATACTTATTTATAAGTTTCAACTCAATTTGTGCTTCTTGTGGGACTCAAACCCACAACCTCTGTGTGACATTTTATGTTTGACTAGCTGTAAAATGCATAGATACACTTCTGTATGACTTTTTAACTCAATGTAAAGACGCAACTTGAACCTATAACCTTTGTGTGACATATCTTGTGTTAGACTAGATGAACGATGCGCAGAGCCACTAGCTTCTAAATGCTTACACACAGTTGTTTATGACTTTTGAAGTCAATGTAAAGAAGTGCCTCTGGTGGGACTCGAACCCACAGCCTTTGAATAACATCTCTGATATTTAACTAGAAGTCCAATGCGCTGTCCATTGCGCCACAGAGCCCGACACACTGTAATAATAGACACAGAGACTGATACTTATTTATAAGTTTCAACTCAATTTGTGCTTCTTGTGGGACTCAAACCCATAACCTCTGTGTGACATTTTATGTTTGACTAGCTATACAATGCGTAGACACATTTCTTTGACTTTGACTTCTTTATGAGTTTCAACTCAATGTAAATTAGCGCTTCTTGTGTGTCTAAACATTGTACAGCTAGTCAAACATAAAATGTCACACAGAGGTTGTGGGTTTGAGTCCAACAAAAAGCACTAATTGAGTTGAAAATCATAAAGAAGTATGTGTGTCTGTGTCTTTTTTTGCAGTATGTCGGGCTCTGTGGCGCAATGGACAGCGCATTGGACTTCTAGTTAAATATCAGAGATGTTATTCAAAGGCTGTGGGTTCGAGTCCCACCAGAGTCACTTCTTTACATTGACTTCAAAAGTCATAAACAAATGTGTGTCTGCATTTAGAAGCTAGTGGCTCTGCGCATCATACATCTAGTCTAACATAAGATATGTCACACAAAGGTTATAGGTTCAAGTCACGTCTTTACATTGAGTGAAAAAGTCATTAAGAAGTATGTCTACACATTGTACAGCTAATCAAACATAAAATGTCACACAGAGGTTGTGGGTTTGAGTCCCACAAGAAGCGCTTATTTACATTGAGTTGAAACTCATAAAGAAGTATGCGAGTCTGTGTCTTTTTTTACAGTGTGTCGGGCTCTGTGGCGCAATGGACAGCGCATTGGACTTCTAGTTAAATATCAGAGATGTTATTCAAAGGCTGTGGGTTCGAGTCCCATCAGAGTCACTTCTTTACATACAATTCAAAAGTCCTAAAGAAATATTTGTCTGCATTTAGAAGCAAGTGGCTCTGCGCATCATAAATCTAGTCTAACATAATATATATGTGTGTGCATCTGTGTCTTGCTCTACGCATTGGACTTATTAGCAAAGGATACTTGGACATCAGGTGAAACAATTAAAATATAACATTAAGTTTAGTAGAATGTGTTTGTTACCTCAGACAGTTTCTGACACATGTTGTCCTCCCAGCCATCTTCAGGAGGCATTTCTGGGAAAAACACCCAGTCAGCTCCACATGCCAGGGCACTGACCAGGGCCAGGTATCTTCACGCACGCACGCACGCACGCACGCACACACACACACACACACACACACACACACGCACACACACATATCATTAATGGCATTGCATTATTTTTGTACTGATACCAATATTGTTGTGAAATATTTAATCTACACAACCTGAACAGACTATTACCCAATACTCATTGGCATGGGCCTCACTTCCACAAAAATAAAGTACTTTTAGGGAGCCATTATTAAGGCTTGTGAGTGTACTAGCATATTTAACTTAAAGACCATACACATTGTTATATAAATACAATATATGTTCTTATGTGTATGCATGTGGTTTATATCTCTCTGTACTGATGTAAGGTGAAGAGCCTACCCGCAGTGCCTGCCCATGACCTCCAGCACAAATGTCCTCTGGTGGCTGGAACAACAGTGAAAAGCAAAAGAAATGTCAACATTTATCAGTCAAACCGAGGGGGATGGTGTGTTAAAACAGGTCATTGTCTTCTAAGAATCTTCATATTATATCTTATCTTGCTACGACTTATTCTTGTTCCACATACAACAAGTGTTGCTGGAGTTGTGACCCGTTTAGACTTCTTTCCCCTCTCCATGCACCTTGGAAGTAGGTGAAGCTGTACCAGAATCCCCCAATCCCCTTGCTCCGACTAATCATTTTTGTGTGTCTTGTCACATTTTTACTTGTCTGGTCTCATCTTGTTTCAGGATTTTTTCACCTCTGAGCGGTTGTCATGATGGCGTCCACCACCTCGATGATCCTGTGCAGTGCAGAGTCAGTGCCGATGGTCATGTCCGTGCCACAGAAGTCATTATCGATGGAGCCCACCATGCCAACAATGTGGAGCTCCGAGTTACTGTGGGCTGCCTCCTTATCAATCAGATCTGAAAGACACAAGCGTGAGTGAAATAAATTCATAAACTTCAGTTGTGTGTACAGTTACAGTGGTGCGGTATGTAACGTAGACTAAAAGCCCTGCAGTGAGCAATCACCCTGTTGGAGGAGTTCTTCCAACAAGCCGCTCCACTCCTCTCTGAACAGGTTGGCACCGGTCAGGCTGCCGTCTCCACCAATCACACACAGGTTGGTGATGCTGCGCTGGACGAGGTTATGTGCGGCTTTCAAACGGCCCTCGTGGGTACGAAACTCTTTACAGCGGGCGCTGCCGATGACTGTGCCACCCTGAGGGAAACACAAATTACAATCTGAAATCTCATTATTATCTCCATAGATCTATCTATCTATACCTCTATATATGATATCTTGTTTATAGTGTTTCTCATCTACAGGATAAATCTTTTTTCAATGTAATCCACATTAGACAACATAAATCTGACTATGGCAAACAGTATAAAGGTCTAATTCAATCACAGACTCATTTAGTTCAAGCTCAAAGCCTTGTTGCTGAGTCAGTTCCAACGATCATCACAGATGTCCACCAACACAGTAGATATTCCACTGTGTTGGCCCAAGCACCGATACCGCTGCTTCTCCGTCAGAAAGCATTTACATAGAGCATTTCATGGTGCTTAAACATACGGCGATAACTACAACATTCACACAGTGTGTGGACTGAAACAGCAGCAGAGAGCTCTGCTCACCACTTGCAACATGCTGGAGACGCTTTCCCATGTGGCCTCTTTGATGTTGTCTCCTCCATCCACCATCCCCTGGTATCCCTGAGAGGAGAAACGTATATGATTAATATTTACTGGATCATTTATGATACACATGATAGCTTTCTCTTGACTATGGGTAACTTTATTCTAACCCTGAGCAATAATATGTTTAGGGCTGCAGCTTTCAATTGTTTTTTTTTTCATTATTTAATGAATTTAGTGTATAAATGTCATATTTTCCCCAAGACAAAGCTTTGGATGACCAACAGTCCAGGACTCAAGTGTGCTATTACATAAGACAATAACAATTATCAAAATTTCCATCAGTTCATTTTCTGTTGATCAGCAGAATCATCCGCAAATGGTTTAAGCAGGAAACATTTTTGAAAACAACATACCGTATTTTCTGCACTATAAGTTGCACCTAAAAACCTTCAAATTTCTCAAAAGCCGACAGTGCTCCTTATAATCCGGTGCTCCTTATATATGGACCAATATTGAGCCACAACAGGTCTCGCAACTACAGTGAGCAGCTGCCGACTCTATTTTTCCCCGTAGAAGAAGTAATGCGCGGTGCATGTTGAGATATACGACTGTGCGAAGCGTGCCGTTTCATTTCCATTTGTGTGTTTGTGTAAAGAGCCCAAAATGGCTCCTGTTAAGAGACATGCTTACGACGCAGAGTTTACACTCAAGGCCATTAGTCACGCAGTAGAACAAGGGAATAGAGCAGCAGCCAGAGAGTTGAACATGAACCAATCAATGGTGCCGAAGTGGAGGAAGCACTGGAAGGAAGGACTGTTTTGTTGACATTCCCTTTAGCTCAGCTTCATCTAATGGATGCAGAACGTAACCCCAGCCTTGACTGTAGCGTCTGTTCTATACGCCTTATAATGCTGTGCGCCTTATATATGAAAAAGTTACAAAATAAGCCGTTCATTGAAGGTGCGCCTTATAATGTGGTGCGCCTTATAGTGCGGAAAAAATACGGCAATCAACACAGAATGAGAACTTAAATATGATATTTTGGTGTTCGATGTGTTTTAGGTTCCGTATTTTTTTATTTAGTTATCAAAATGTTGTGTATGCTGATGCAAACTACCAGCTGGAGTCTAAACCAAAAGACGACACTGTGGCACTTTCATCATTCACAGCCCAGCGTGAGTTTGAGGCCGATGGGGATGAGATTGCAGCCAGTGAGGGATGAAGCCCTGACCCTGGTAATCCAATTATATCCACACTGAGACCAGATCATCTCTATCTGCCCCTGTCACTGCTTTCAGTGGTGTCACGCCTGTTCTAACTGCACATACATCCTCAGACATTCGTGTGTTTTTATCTATAAATGGCTGTCGTGTGCCAAGTGTGCCACAAGTGGGATCAAAGCCCTCAAAGCTGTTTATCAAATGTGATTTTAAGAGGAGAAGAATATTTTACATTTTACTAATTGACTTTCTATATGACGAATTATGTGTAACGCACGATGGAACAGCCATGAACACCTGGTCTAAGATGCAACAATAAACATTGGGGATGTTTTATATTGTGCAAATGAATATAACTGTTAAAATATGGAACAGGCCTGAAGTGAAATGGGGAGCGTTTAATAGCTAAAGTGATGTTAAGCATAATGGTCATGCATGGTCAACGATGTACCACTGATCTCTCCATCACCAAACTCAAAATACTAAGTATGAGGAGGCTTTATCTATAACATGTGCATTTGAAAACTCAGCTATTCACCATGAATAAACCAATGTTAAGCACACAGTAAAGTTTCCATATGAATGCAAATATTTGCCTTGCTACTAGCTGCTCATAAATAGAGACAGAGCTTATAGGGAGTTTGAGCAGGAAGTGTGATTTCCCTCTGGGGACAGTGAGAAGATAAGATGACAGGGAGACAGGCCAAGAGTCCAACATTCATATTCACCAAGAACAAATGAAAAAGCTAAATGTTTTGCTTTTGTTGCAATTAAAAAGTGATATCAACAATCGCGACCTCTTTCTGCAAGTGAAATAATACTGTGATATGTAGGGTGGGCAGCGTGGGCAGCGTGGGCAGCGTGTACAGTCGTGTTTGTTACTGTTTGTTACTAATACTGTTCATCTGCATGCACGGCCACGACACAGAGCTGGTATCAAATCAGGAAAATATCGCATTTATGACCCAGTGACTGAACTGGCCCTGAAATCATTACATAACATCTACAACATCCATTTTGGTAGATAGTCTTTTGTGGCTAATCTTTTGTCATAGGAACACTGGCAATGCTGTCCACAAAAAACAATGAATGAATAAACAATGAAGTATATCGTATCATATCATTTTGCAATGTATCGTTCTGTATTGTATGTTAGTGTAAGGCAGGGGTGTCAAAGTGATCCAGTAAAGGGCCGTGTGGCTGCAGGTTTTCATTCCAACCAATCACAAACACACCTGGTCCAACAAATCAACTGTGTGAAGACAGTTCAGGTGATTGAGTAAGTCGAGTCAGGTGTGTTCTTGCTTGGTTGGAATGAAAACCTGCA
Organism: Echiichthys vipera; assembly: GCF_963691815.1. Lineage (NCBI taxonomy): Eukaryota > Metazoa > Chordata > Actinopteri > Perciformes > Trachinidae > Echiichthys > Echiichthys vipera. The sequence goes on along the minus strand of NC_139840.1, from coordinate 4,409,588 downwards.
GCCACACGGCCCTTTACTGGATCAGTTTGACACACATGATGTAAGGCAACTATTGCATACTGACTTTGTTTGGCTTCTTCTTGAAAAACGGCAGTAGCAATAAATATTATTTGTGATTGGTGAATTTAGATGCTTACATTTTTGCAACCCTGTAGATAGATGTGCTGGAAGAATCATAATTTTCTGATACTATTGGGCAAAGCAGTGTTTTAAAAAAGTAACAATAACATACATTTCATAAGCTTTCTTATAAGTTCACCCCTATAGAAAAAGCAACTACACAAACAAGTAAAGCAAAAATAAAATAAACCATTTCAGTTGTTTGTTTAATTGTTGTTTTAATTTAAACTAATAAAGAATTCTTTTTTTTGGTTGAGATTTTATGTTTTTCAACACACTAACACACTAAAAGTTATCTGAATTAACCTTTTTAAGGTCACAACCATATCATGCACAACAATATTCCGGTCCTGCTGGCCCAAGGACAATTACAGCCTGACAAGGACGATTCGTCAGCACTAAATTAGCTCACTGTCAAATGTGACAAAGACCGCAGACTCCCCAGAGGCCACGTCCGTAGCCCGGGCCATGAGTCATGCCTCACCTCGTGGATGAAGTAGACTTTTGCTCCCACATAGATGCCCATTCGGACGACGGCCCGGACCGCCGCATTCATACCTGTCAATGGACAGAGAAGAGTCAGTGGTTGTCACGGAAACAAACTGTCTGACTGTGTTTGACATGGTGTATAAATAGCCAAAGAATTGAAACAGATAAACTAAGAATACATTTAAGGAGCACAAACAAGGCAAAAAATGCAATTCAGGAGTATTTACCATACGTTAGAAAAGAAAAGAAGATCTTAAAAACAAACATGTGTTCAATAGACATTAAATGCAATGACAGACAACAGTTCGACCTTTCTGGAGGTCATGGTGGACAGATATCTCACACCAACATCTACAGCCAAACGCCCGTGAAATCAGACTATAAGTGACTCAGGCTTTTTTATTGTACTTTCCCACTGAATCTGCCACAGACAAATAAAATTCCTTCCTTCGGACATATCGCCATTTAATAAGTTTAAGAACTGACAGGCAGAGAGAGAGAAGTAGTAAAAATAGAAGCATAAACAGAGAGGGGGAGGAACCAGACTGACCAGCAGACAACAGGTCACAAAAGAGAGAGAGAGAGAGAGAGAGAGAGAGAGACAGAGGAAGAGAGAGAGAGACAGAGGAAGAGAGATAGAGAGAAAGAGAGAGAGAGACAGAGAGAGAGAGAGACAGAGAGAAAGAAAGAGAGGAAGAGAGAAAGAGAGTGAGAGATACAGAGAGAGAGAGAGAGAAGGAGAGAGAGAGAGAGACACAGAGAGAGAAAGAGAAATAGAGAGAGAGAGAGAGACAGAGAGAGAGAGGCAGAGAGAGAGAGAGAAAGAGACAGAGAGAGAGAGACAGAGAGAGAGAGAGAGGAAGAGAGAAAGAGAGACACAGAGAGAGAGACAGAGAGAGAGAGACAGAGAGAGAGAGAGAGCGAGAGGAAGAGAGAGAGAGAGGAAGAGAGAGACAGAGAGAGACACAGAGAAAGAGAGGAAGAGAGAGAGAGAGAGACACACACACAAAGAGAGAGAGAGAGAGTGCCCTTGAGAATATTGTGCCAAACTACAAAGTAAAGTCTGTCTGAGCACTTAGTGAAATTAGAAATGGGACAGGCTGTAAATCTCAGACCGACTCTGACTGTGATCCAAACATAAATCGGTGTTTCCGTCACCATTGCCGCCCCTTGGAAAGAAAGAAGCTGAATATTTTATTCACCTAATGTGCATTTTTTTCATTTCAGCTCAGTGTGAGACTTTTTACTGCGTTGGTGCTTTTTACTGTCAAAATGAGTTCTGTGCTCTGAATGAAATGCCTGCAGCAGCACCCGAGTGACACAGCTTTGAGGTGCACGTGAGACAGAGCCACCTGTTAAGGGACTATGTTCAACCAGCTTTGGGGCAGTACACGCATAAACAGCTGCAACAGGTGCATGCAGATTGAGAGCTGTGACTGGGTCTTGTGGTGGCTCAGGGGTTAGAGCAGGTGCCCCATATACAGAGGCGAAAAGTCCTCTACGCAGGGGCCCCTGGATCTCTGACCTGCAGCCCTTTGTTGCATGTCGCCGCCCCTCTCTCCCCCATTTCCTGTCACCCTCCAAATGTCCATGAAAAGGCCTGAAAATAATCTTGAAAGATTAAATACTTAGGAGTTATTCTACCGTAACTCTACCGTCGCTCTACTGCACCATTGTGACGTAAAGAGAGCTGAGCCGGAAGGCAAAGCTCTCGATTCACCGGTCAATCTTCGTTCCTACCCTCACCTGTGGTCATGAAAGCTGAATTTTGGGGTCCCCTGCTAAAGCTGCTGCCCCCTGCGACCCGACCCCGGATAAGAGGCTGAAGATGAGATGAGATGAGTTATTCTACTGGAAAAAACTGGGTATAAGCCCATAATAAAATGTTATTGCAAGTCATTTTTTCTAAATAACCATTTAATTGTTAAGTCTACAAAATGTCAGAAATTAACAAAAAGACATCAAATAAAGACCGAAAGTTGATGTTACTAAATTGCTTGTGACTCACAACAGTTGGAAATGTTACAATGTCTAAGGTTAGAGGGGATCTTTGACAGCAGTCCACCAAACCTGGGACCCACTGTGGCTCTGACTCCTGATGATGCCGAGGACACTTCCTAGTGCCTGAAAGGAGAAACCCCCAACCCCACCCCCCTTCTTTTTCTTTAATTACTTTATTTACTTGTATTATTATTTCCATTTTGTCACATTGTACCTTAATAATTGATGTCATATGTTATTTAACTACCTAGCTATTTACTGTGATTACGTCTGACGTGGGTTGTCGGGAGGGCTAGTTTGATTCATGTTGGGTTTGTTTTTTTTAGCGCTTTAAAGCAGACGCTCCGACTCAGTATGCAACTGTTGTAGTTTATTTTTCCTGTCTGCAAAAATTCAATAAAGAAATAATAAAAAAAAAAACTACAGTACAAGACCACTTCAACCACCCTGAAGGGTCTCAAGGCCAGATTACTGTGAATCAACCTGCTTGTTAGACTAGTGTTATGCATTACTGATATGAAATGATGAGGACTAATTATAAAGGCAGGAGGCCTCTTCCTGAGCTCCTGTGAGTGAAGCCAAGCAATGGGCACAGCAGGCACAAGCTGCCCCAAGCGCTCTCGCTGCCAAATGTCCTCCCACATCATACGCTTTAAACCACACGTCCCATTCCCTGGCCCCTGTCTGCAGAATGTGCCCGAGATGTGACTATTCCCTGGATTACAACGTCATGATTAAGGCTCTGTTCAGACAGAAAACAGTGCTACATATAACAAATGTAGCGCCTTACGGTGTTAGAGTGGCACTACAGAGGGCTCTGTGAATAAACACAGGCTCTTCTGGTGAAACAGCTGAACCTGGATTGTAGATTACTTTGCAAAGACAACAATGTATTTCTGCTGGTTGTTTAATTAATGACAGGCACTACAATGATGGGTTGAGGGGTGTGAGAAGGTTTCAGAAGACCCGGGAGGATGTAAAGCTTGATCTTTTGGCAGTGATGTTTGGTTAAACTGAACTAGGAACTAGGAACTATTTTCTCTCATTGAGTGGATTTCTTTTAACCATGACAGAAAAATGTGAGGGTCACCAAGGGTGATCTACCGTACCTTTACTTCACACCTATCCAGGTGAACTGAAAGTGTGTGCTCTGTACGGCGGCAGAGTCGCAGCACAGGGAAGTAGAAGTGAGGAGAGTTTACTGTAAAGACAACGGCCAAGGATTTGGTGTGTCTATGTTTAGTTTCCGAACAAGGGAAATTACATTTTTTCACTCTGTTATTATATTATACAGGTTACACGCGCACACACACACACACACAGGCCCGAAATACACACATGCACAAACAGGACCTATAAACATGCAATTAATGGAGAGATGTTAGAGCGAGGGGGCTGCCAGTAGCTAAGCGCACGAGCAGTTTGGGGTTCGGTGCCTTGCTCAAAAGCACCTCAGCAGAGAAAAGTGCCCAGGAGATGAACTGGCACCTCTCCAGCCACCGGTCCACGCTCCATTCATGGTCCACACAGGGACTCGAACCCTGTGGACTGAGCTACTGCCTAGTCAAGTATTGACCTTTGTCCATTAGGAGTCCTGACTCCAAGATGTAAGAAGAAGAAGAAGAAGAAGAAGAAGAAGAAGAAGAAGAAGAAGAAGAATTCCTTTCTTTGTCCCGCAATGGGGGAATTCAATTTTCACTCTATTTTTTCATTTTACACACACACACACACACACACACACATGCACAGACAGGACCTATGTACATGCAACTAATGGAGAGATGTTAGAGCAAGGGGGCTGCCAGTGACAGGCGCCCCGAGCAGTTGGGGATTCGGTGCCTTGCTCAACAGCACCTTGGCAGTGCCCAGGAGATGAACTGGCACCTCTCCAGCCACCAGTCCACGCTCCATTCATGGTCCACACAGGGACTCTGACCAGCGACCCTACGGTTCCCAGTCAAGTCACCTATGGACTGAGATACTGCCGCCCAAGATGTAAGAAGTGAATCCGTACACGAGTTTCCTCCTAACAGCGTTTAGTGCTACATCACAACGGGACAACGTTTCAGGCCCCAGCCCTTCACCAGACAAGTGTCCTCCTGACCCCAGACCAGCACCCAGTAGTTATGAAAGCGAGAGAGGAGGACACTGTTAATGTCCGACTCAGGTGGCCCAGTTTCACTTACAGATGCTACCAGGAGGAACATTTGCTGTTACACGTTATTAAGGTTGGCTCACTGCAATATCCAGCATGGGAGTTGATGTGCTGCAGCAGCCTATAGGCACACAGTGTTACATAACAGCCCGTACACCAACAAACGCCAGGGTTAACCTACAGCACTGTATGTAGGCTGAAGATGGGCGGGCACAACGCGGATAAACCACAGAAGGATGATAGGAAGGATACAGATGAGATAAAGGACTCGTCTGATGAAGTTTCAGGAAGATTACAAGAGCACTACAAGGATGTTTGAGTGACACATTAACACCATAATGAATTATGAGACCAGCTCTAAAACAATGATCTATGAATATGAATTATAAGCAGCATATAAAACTATACTGTGATATTCATTTTACCCCATCAACCCCTTATTTATCCTTATTTATAAGGGTAACATTTGAGTTTATTTGCACTTTCATGTTCTTCCACCACATCCCACATCACTGCGTACTCGCTGCTGCTCACGTAGGCGGCCCGGTCTCCGTGACAGGAGGTGTGAAGTTACGCGCAAACACACCGGAAAAGGATAAACAACGCCTTCAAAATAAAAGCGCCGCAGCGCAAAGGGAGACATGTGACGTTTACTGTGAAAGAGTCAGTCGGAAGCGGGCTCTCTAACTTGACACTGGTCCTCTCACGACTCATCCGCGATGCGAGGCACGTGTCTCTGCATGTCTACTGTGATGCACGAGCGTTGTTCCCGATCAAAAGTGCATTAGATCACGATTGGACCTGTTTAGTCAACTTAGTCAAACTCTTAATGGTGGTATATAGGGATTCTTAAAGGAACAGGACACCTAAAAGCTCCAAGTCAGTAAACATAATAATTATGAAATCATATCATGTAGACCTCGACTACTCGATTGATTACAAAATGTCTTCAATGATTTAAAAACTTAATCAACCACCAGCAACAACAACAACCAACTCTCAAATATGGATGTTTCCTGGTTGTATCTGTATCTGTGGGGTTGGGACAGACAAGACATTTAAAAGACATCACCTTGGACTTTGAGAAACTGTTGTGGACACATTTTATAGACCAAATGATTATTCGATTAATCAGGAAAATAATCATCAGAGTAATCGGGACAGAAAATACTATTTAGATGCAGACATAATAATAGGGGCTGGACTAATTATGGGAATTCTGTGGAAACACCATGCATGGTTCACTGGAACTGATGATTTAATTATGTGTCCTGGAGGCACCGTGGATGCGCGCAGGGACGCAGATACATGCGCAAACACACACACACATGATGCGCCATCGAGGCTTTGCTGTACAGGCAAAAGCACAGCCCGGTAATGCTGCAGGGTGCATGAGGAGAGAAACACCTTTGGGAAAAAGAAAGATGCCCTTTGAAATATTCAGTTCTCGCGATCACTTGTTGCTATTAGCGTTGCTTTCCATATGATCCAAAAGCACCTTTTCCCAGCCTGGGTTTTTCTGTAGCAGGCCTGGAGCATCAACACTAAACATCTGCTGTGTCCATGATAAATAAATAATAAATATAAAGCATCCATGTAAAAGTGACCTGTGTGAAATGGGAGCGTCGGCTGTTGCGTAACCGCCGTTCAGATTAATTGAACAGCCTAGAAATAAATAAGAAGGTGGAATCATGGCCGCACAATAAGAATAAAGGCCTTTACGCGTGTATACACCATCTAACTTTCCCTCTGTGGTGCACCGAGACGCTTTTAAGCCGCACCCGCATCGACTTGCTGCGCAGGGGCATGTCACTGGAACTGGAACGGGTCCTTTATCGGACAGACTTGAGACCACTCTTCCATTATCGGACAGGTCTTGAGCTAACGCTTCTGTTATTTATCCTATTGAATATGGACCACTACTTTAGTATGGCGAACCCGACACAACACGGGTTGAGAGCTGAGTGTCCCGCAGTCCATGAGCGGTTACATTGGTGGACTCGGGCAGAGCCGGCGTCCGTCCGATAATGGAACCGCACCCACCTTGGGCATCTCCTCCGCTGGTCAGCACAGCGATGGATTTCCCGGCTCCGGACAGATTCTCGAAAAATTTCCGGGTGTCCTGCCGCTTCGGTGCCGCCGCGCCAGCCATGCCTGTCCCGGGTGCCTGTCCTGTCACCTGCCCCCCAAAAAAATACAAACGTACAATTCAACAAGGCGTCCTGCTGCTGCTAACACGGACGGTGTCTGACGGGAGGAGAGAGACTGGAGTAGGACTGCAGTGGTCTCACGTACACACACCCCCCGACCGAAGATCGTGCATTAGTTAAGACGACTCACTCCGGGCTTTAAGAAGAAGAAGAAGAATGACTTTATCCCGCAACGGGGACATTTCATTGTTTCACTCTTATTATTAATCAGGTTACACACACACAGGCCCGAAATACACACACATGCACAGACAGGATCTATACATGCAATTAAGGAGAGATGTTAGAGCGAGGGGGCTGCCAGTGACCGGCGCCCCGAGCAGTTGGGGGTTCGGTGCCTTGCTCAACAGCACCTCGGCAGTGCCCAGGAGATGAACTGGCACCTCTCCAGCCACCAGTCCACACTCCATACATGGTCCACACAGGGACTTGAACTAGCAACCCTACGGTTCCCAGCCAAGTCACCTATGGACCACACTTGGACAGACATGAGCCTGAAACCCCGTTTAATTTAAATAGACGTCCGTGTGACTCAAGTCATTTGGTCTCAAGACATTTTTTTGTTTGGGCAAGTCAATTCAAGTTGAGCCCCTAGTTAAGGCAAGTCGTGCCATATCACTTTTTACTTTTTTACCAAGATGCTAGGGCAGTAGCCTACTGGTCTTGTTAAAGAAAAGACAAAGTAGCCCCGGCCACTGGTTCTCCAACTGTGGTACTTGTATTGCCTGCTATGTGGTCATGCTCAGGAGTTAAACTGTGATGCCCAGAGAGTGAGCAGAGGTAACATGAGTGGTTTGAAAACACTGGCATGTCAGCAGTGGCGGATTAAGGTGGTCAGGGGCCCCTAGGCTACTTTTCGTTTGGGCCCCCCATATTATTATGCTGCGTCCCAGTGCCGTGGGAGGTCAGACCTTTCTTACCTCCAACTCGGGAAAAGTGCACTGGAAAACTTGTGGAAGTGGAACCTCCAACTCGCTAACACGGGGGAGCTCAACCAACCCCCGACCTCACCAAGATAAGTGGGAGAACAATGGCGCCGCCCGTGGAGACACAGTTTGTAATCGATAGAACGTCAAAGAATAGGTTATAAACGTTACTTCCCTGCATGTAGTGTTATGTTAGATACTGCAATCTCAACACAACTAGTTTTGAATATTCTGGCATGAAAATATGAGTTATAATCTCTTAGCATATTTATATATATATATATATATATATGAATGTTTGTCACATTCACCCGTTCACACAGACATTCACACTGATGGCAGTGGACATCTACATACCATCTAATCTAACCATTCACACCACATTTACACACCCATGCGCAGCACGGGGAGCAAATCGGGGTTCAGTGTCTTACCCAAGGACACTTTGACATGTGGACCAGGGGAGGTGGGGATCAAACCACCAACCTCTCGAATGGAGGACGACCCACTCTGTCACTGAGCCACGGTCGCTACATTAGTTTGCAGACTCCTATAATTTGCTATTACAGTATATTTTTTCTATACACATTGTTTAATTTTGATGAAATAAAAATCTAAATCTCAAGTGTCACAGCAGTGCGGTGCTGCAAAACTGAAGGCTCTTTGTAATATTGTACCCAGTTCCAGTTCATAGCCATATGCGGAGCTTTTACATATACGGCTTCAGATCAGTGGAGCTGAATACCGCTCTAATGTCAACCAATGTTATCCACCGCTGGACAATATGTTTATTAACGTATTCTGTGTTTTCTGTTCACGTTCGGCTTAAATGGTCTGGAACGCGTTGAAGTCAGAGCTCGTAAACTCCATGTAGGGTAAGTCCCATGTCCCAGGTCTTAGGAATGCAGCATGAATCCTGCTCTATCAGAAAAAAGAAACGCTGGAACAGAAGAAGTGTCCTGTCAATTTAGGAACTTTCTTCAGCAGATCTTGGTCCCGTTGTTTTCTTTTTTGTGCTCCACATTTCCTTTCTGACAGTTTGCTGCTATCCGGCTGCTCAGTATGATGTCACACCCTTTCAAAGTACGATTTCCAGGCTCAAACAGACACAACAGCCGAACATGTGACCAATAACACCAACTCTAACGTCAGTGAGACGCCTTTTTCATCCGTAAGAAAGAGGTGAAATGACAATTATGTTGATCTGTTCAAACAACAGGGAACACGGCACTGCAGCGTTTCTAAATCATGTTCTGAGAGGACGTTACGTCAGGACTGTCAGCCCGATACTGTCCAGTAACAGTGAGTGAGGAACCCAGTCACAGGATGGCAGCTGATTGGTTAAATGTGTCACATATCTATCCAATCAGTGACATCATTTTAAAAATAAATGTTGGGGGCCCTTAGGCTGCAGCCTGGGCCAGCCTCTGCATTAATGCGCCTCTGCATGTCAGTTCTGATGCTACCCTGTTCCCTACAGCGTGGCTGTGGCCTACGCCGCTGCATTTTGACATTGGTGTTAGTGGTTTCTGAGGTGCTACGTCACTGTAATAACCCTATTGTAATAATAAGGTTGAAAAATAATATATCTCCTATGTAGTATCAGGAATTTTTCCATTTTTTCATCCATTCCCAGTTTGTGGTGTGGAAACAGACCCAGAGTGAGAGCTCGTTATGTCGCCTTTCCTTCTTTGGTTCTCACGAGTCCGGCTCCTGAACCAGAGACTCGGCCAATCACGCACGGGTTTGCCTGAGTGACAGTTGAATGATCCAATGGGCTTCAAGATCACGTACTGTAGAAACACACATCGACCAATTGCAACGGAGACTGTGGCCTTTCAGTGAGGGAAGAGAATACACCTCGTTTCTTTATCAATTCATAAGTTTCTCTCATGCAAACACGGAGAAGTGAGTGTTATAACATCATGAAAAGTTATAATAAGAAAATAGATTATTAGATGAATTATGTTGTGGCAGAAACAAAGAATTGATCACAAATACAACATTCTCAGATAGGCCTATGTCTGAATTGCTTTTATACTTATATAATCTCTGTGGTCCTCAGTAATTCTAATGTGTATTGTAATATAATGTTCTGAAGGAAGCCTATGGTATTCATATCAAACCTTAAAAACTATATTTTTACAGGCCACAAGTGGAGAATCTCAGAACAGCTGAGAATATCTGGCTTTTCATGAAGTTAAGAAGAAGAAGAAGAATTCCTTCATTCGTCCCACAATGGGGAAATTCAATTTTTCACTCTATTTTTTTCATTTTTACACACACACACACATATGCACAGACAGGCCCTATATACATGCAACTAGTGGAGAGATGTTAGAGCGAGGGGGCTGCCAGTGACCAGCGCCCTGAGCAGTTGGGGGTTCAGTGCCTTGCTCAATAGCACCTCGGCAGTGCCCAGGAGATGAACTGGCACCTCTCCAGCCACAAGTCCACGCTCCATTCATGGTCCACACAGGACTGAGCTACTGCGGCCCTATTATACAGGTTTATGACATTTTTAACAAGTGTGACCTGGTTTTTTAACTGTTTTCCACACAAAGTGTCCTGAGATCACTTCTGCTATGGTTTGCACTTTAAATGAAACATAATTGAATTATTGAATCAAAAAGGATGGTCTTCCTGGTTCCCAGCTAAGTCACATATGGACTGAGCTACTGCCGCCCCTTGAGCAACTGTTTGCTGCTGCAAGCTGTAGCTCACAGACTACGTCTTTTCATGTACAGTATAACGTCTAACGCTTGTCGCCAACAACGGTGTATTATATTTCATAATGATATATTCAAGACAAAAAAGTTGATTTGAGAGTATGTTGGGACATGTTTCATACCTCCACTGGCGGACTGTGGAGCTGCTGTGCCATTAGATTGGAAGGGCCGTGCAGAGGACGTCAGCCACTGGACCTGTTTCAAGTTCCTTTCTGCAGACAAGGGTCGTGACAATGCAATGCACTATGTACAGAATGTGTGTGTGCGTGTGTGTGTGTGTGTGTGTGTGTGTGTGTGTGTGTGTGTGTGTGTGTGTGTGTGTGTGTGTGTGTGTGTGTGTGTGTGTGTGTGTGTGTGTGTGTGTGTGTGTGTGTGTCTATCTGTCCTTGTAGCTCTATTATGTATATTAGTATGTGGTTAAAGACATTTGGCTGCTCCTCACTTCTCCAAAATGCAAGTTTAACATTTGAAATACCGAACTTCTTGATCTGTGTCTTTGCACACAGTTACACATCCAAACGGTGTTCATTATATTACACCTTAACATGTGAGGATGATATCGTTTTCCAGCTCATTTAAAGCTAAAACTATGTCAGTTTAGTGCGATATTAAGCTTCAATACACAAATACATGTTATGTGAAAGAGCCATATGGTATCAACATTTAGCTGTCGAACTTTGAAGCTAGTCAAATGTTAATTTAAGCAAGGAGCAGTGATTTCTTTCAGTGTTTAGACCATAAATTGATTCAGGGGTCCTGAGAAGCCACATATAGAGACATAATCAATAGCATCATTCATCCTAACCTGAACCATCCCATGGGACTGGAGGATTTAGGAAGCCTACATTTTGTTTTGGCATTTTATCAGAGTATATTCGTCATAATTGTGTAACTGAAATTGCCTGAATAGGGTCCAACCCCTATCCAGGAGTACGGTTCCAGAACCGAGACTGTGTGTGGAGGTAAGCCCCACCAGATCTAACTGGTAGCGCTTCACCTCAAGCTCCGACTCCTTCCCCGACAGAGAGGTGACATTCCAAGTCCCAAGAGCCAGCTTCTGCTGCCCGTGTCTGGTCCGTCGAGGCCCCTCACCTTCACTGCCACCTGTGCAGCAGCGCACCCGACCCGAGTGGTTCCTCCTGCGAGTGGTGGGCCCACAGGACGGAGAGGAGGGGTGGTTCGGGCATCGGGTAAGGATGCCCCCTGGGCGCCTCCCTAGGGAGGTGTTCCAGGCACGTCCAGCTGGGAGGAGGCCTCGGGGAAGACCCAGGACTAGGGGGAGAGATTATATCTCCACACTGGCCTGGGAACGCCTCAGGATCCCCCAGTTAGAGCTGGTTAATGTGGCCCAGGAAAGGGAAGTTTGGGGTCCCCTGCTAAAGCTGCTGCCCCCGCGACCCGACCCCGGATAAGAGGCTGAAGATGAGACGAGATGAAATTGCCTGTTGGATCAATACAGTGACACTCCGTAAATGTGATAGGAACATTCAGAAATAAATAATACTGGAGTATGATCACATGTTCATCTCCAATCCCTGGAGAACGTCGCCTCCTGCAGCTGTGAAAAGAGCACTGCACACGCAGGGAGAGATGATCTCTGGGAAATGCATTTTACCAGATTACAGCGATGAAAAAAATTGCATTCTGATTCATGTGATAGACAGTAAGTGTCAAATAGTGTATGTTAAAAAAAACAGCCATAATGCAGAAACAACACACCGGAATAAAGGCGATTTGCTTCCTAATCAGTGGACCTTTGCCCCCGCTGTCTAAAAAAATGGAGCATTTACAACATTTTAAACACATTAAAACTGTATTTAGCTCATAAAGTTAAACAGCTATTTAATGTGAAATGAGTCCACATAAATTACAGACAGCAGACCCCATCTTGTGGCGACGTGAGTGAAATAAAAAGCACACTATCGCTATTATCTGTGCGTTGATCTGTCACAGCTCTGTTTTTGGGTGTGGTAGAGATGGAAATTGAAATGAAATTGAAATTGGATGAGAAGAAAACGACAGCTTAACGTAAGATCAGGATATTTCCCTAAACTGGTTAAAATAAAAAAAATGAAAGCTGCAAGCAGTGATGAACAGGCCCTCGCACCCCCACGTGTGTCTTAGTGCACTGTGCTTTAAACAGTGAAAAGCTCAGGTAAATCGGATTAAGTTTGTCATATAAGGCTGATTTCCTGGTGCCATGAGCTGGTGCTGTGGTTGTTAGTCTGTAGTGGCGAGTACTTGTCCTCAGGCCTCGAGTCTTATAATGCATGGGTAGCTTGAACAATGTATGGTGTTGGCGTAGGGCGACTTTCTGGCTGCCATGCCATTAGCCCTAAAATAGGCCCCTCACTGACGCTGTCAGTGCTCCGGCCCTCTTGGGTGCAACTTCCGCCCCTTGATCGTGTTTTTTAGGGTCATTGTGCGATTCATTGGGTTATTTTGCCCTCTGCCCCCCTTCAATTCTGACACTGTTCCTAGTGAATGAAACAGAAACACAAGAGGCGGTCTGGCTCAATAAAAATAATTTATTTACAGTGGCATGAATCATAAATTAACGAGCAGCATTGGCAAAAGCAACATTAGTCGACAGCTTGCATAAAGTGGTGTGAACGTCTGGACTTCTGCATAATAAAACACCCACACTCTGAATGAACCGTACGTACTGGACTGCGTCACCGCTGAGATATTTAATATGAAGATGAGCTTTGAACACCTGCCCTCTCTGTGACATATTGCTCTGATTTACCAGTGTACTGCGACCGACTCACAGCTGATCACACAGAAACTCAGGAGGAACATTTTAGCTGTATTAAAAAAGGGGCAAAAAGTATATTTTCTACTACATCCTAGCAGAAAAAACAAAACATCTGTCTCTGTGGCCCAGGAGTTCACCTCAGTGATTCTTCCTACAGTTTTTAAGATTTGTCATTTGAAGTCAAAACCTTCTGAGCTTCAGCACTTCACGATAACTCGTTGCCCGCTGTTGTATAGTGAAACGTTCCAGCTATGAAGGGCTATAAAATCTCCCTGTCAAGCTACAAAGAGCATGGTGACATATTTGCTCAGCTCTGCATGTTTCTGCTGCAACTCAGCTTTAAGATCCTGATGGCTGCAGCTCTGATGCAACAACACAGGCACAATGATTTCAAATATTCTGCTTGCGTTGTTGTTTAATGCCTCGGGAACCACCATCTCCAGGGTGATCGTAAAGCCCTTTGACCCAGGGGAACACATACAGGAGCTAAATGCAATGCTTTGGAGGATTGTTGCATTTTTCTAGAAACAAGATCTGAGGTAAAGATGTAATTATGACATTTTTAAAAAAATCTACCAAGTACAATATGAACATGTCCTTCTTTTCAGTGTTATTGGTGTTTTTCAGGTGGATCCCGTCGGTTTAAGACCTGTTTCTGTTTGAAGTTTGGACACTTTTAGACCATTTTATTTGACTTTCCCAGACTACAGCATTTCACATTTGAGAACTCTTAGCTCTAAAAAAAGTTTGGTGAAATTGAAACATTTAAAAAGATATCCTGCTTCGGATGTGTCCGCTGCTGTCACGGAGAAGCTGAATGTTTGCATTTCCAATTTTTGTACGTTATTGAATTCATGCTTAATCGTATCAGTGTTAGCGCAGTCCTGCATTAGGGTTAGATCATAACTTGAATATGGAAATAATGCCACGCACAGGCCAGCACAGCGTGTTCAAAAGCCAGAAAAAGACACGCTGATGTGGCTGCACTTCCCACTGGTCACCAGCAGAGAGCAGCAAAGATTTAATTGAATGCCCCTTTATGAAACTAAGAACACTGTGTTAGTGAGGGTGGATGGACCTGATGTACTGAATTGTTCACATGCGAGGTGAAGCGATACAGTTGAACGACAAACACAATCATCTGTAATTACTGCAGTGTTATTGTAACTACCAGAGTTCACACGCTGGTTAGAAAACTGCTTCCGGGGGGGAAATAGAAAAGTCCTGCTTGTCTAAATATTACACCTTAGTTCTGAAGTGTTAAAACACTCAATCAGCAGAATGTGACACGTATAATACTCCTGTACACCTTACAGTTATACACCAGACAGAGAATCACAGATCTAAGGCAGTATGCTTTGTCTTTAGCATCTTTAGGTACTTACATGAATTACAGTATTTTGCAATCTATAAAATATTCATCTATGATTCAAGAAAAAGCTTTTATATATATGTATATATATTTAATGTGTATATATATTTATATATACACATATATACATATATATGTATATGTAAGAGTGAAAGGAGAGTATGAGTAGGAGTTACTGTACATGAGTTACACTCTTAATTGCTTAAATCTTTGCAGAGAGTTTGACATTCAGGACATTTCCATGGCTTTGAGGTTTTACCGTAAAACATTTGGGCTTTTACAGAATGCTAGCACGCTGGAGTATAATTGACTGTGCTGAAACCCCCCCAAAAAAGCATTTAAAAAGTCTTCTCAGTGTTACATTTTCAGTCAGTTTGCATTTTCACATTCTTATTTGGGTGAGAAGAGTCATCTCATCGTTACAGTATGTCACTGACAGATCTCTGGACCATCTGAAAGTAGAGACAAAGGGATTCAAGAAATCCACCTGGCCAGTTACAGTCAGTTTTGTTCTTAATTACAAGCTTATATGAGACAGCACCTAATGAACAGAGAGAGCACCTTTCAAATGGGTTTGATTAAAAAAGGATTGCCAAAATAGAGGTCCAGTGTGTAAAAGTCCACACGACTAAAGGTAAAGGCTCCGGGTTACCTGCTGCTCTTTGTTACATAGAAAGGTTTCATTCAGAACTACTGGTGTGTTTATTGGGCCCATTGGGTCAAACATCCTTCTGAGGCTGGTTTGGATTTGTATCCATCACCAGCACATAGAGGAGTAGCAACTGTCTTGTTGTTCAAAGATCACAGCTTCACCCACGGAAAGAGCCGACACAGCAAACAAGACGATTTTCAATTATCCTTCAGCATGACAGAGAACTTCAGCTAAGTGCGTCCTGCGGGCCCTTACATCGCAACCATGAGTGTAAAGTGTCATATTTAAATGAATCACAGTAAAATGGAGATTAGTTCAACACAGTTTTTAGAGGCAAAGTTGCTTCGGAGGCAGAAATCATTTCATTGGTCTGATCTCAGTGGGCGGAGCAAACAATTTCCAACAAAGTAAGTTTGGACTGAAAGTCGGTCGGTATAACACGGCTACAGACCAGGAAGCAACCTCCGAGGCTGTGAAATGAAGCCGACGCAGATGTACCAAAAACTGCAGTTTATTGAAGGATAATTTAGCATTTTAATAAAGCTGCAGTTGGTCGTGAGCTCGCTCCAGTGACTGTGTGTGTGTATTTTACCAGGATGTGACGTTACTCACGCGAGCAAGAGGTCTGGCTCGTTCTTTTGCACCCGGGTTGATAAAGAGAGTTGTTGAGTTGTTGGATAAAACACGTCAGGTAAGAGAACATGCATGTGTTTTGGAACACAGCTAGCCAGCTCTGGTTTAACAAAGATCACAGCGGCATGGAGAAATAAGTACATGGTACTCAGACATTACATTTTGACCAGGATACAGTCTTTGCCCATTTAATTGACTTCCTCTCTCGTTGCATTGTGGTTCTTCAGCTCCACCCACTGCAGTTTCGTTTGACCAACAACATATTTCTGCTCTCCGCAAGATGTTTCTTGGACTAAAGCTCCAAACTGCTGTTTTTGCAATACCACATAAAGGTAAATGGATATTTTAAATCTAAGTATGTACACTATCTATACACATTCACCTTCATTCAAAGAGTCATTTAAATAGGGATACAGCTCCCCTGTAACTACAGCAGTTGAAATATATTAATTTTAAAAATCAATCATTTTGAGAGATTTCCTTAAAGAAAGATATCCTTGATTTGTGTTTGTGCCATACAAAGAATCTCTAAAACTCTTTCAAAACTATAAATAACTGTAAAATATTCTTCATAAATCTCCTCATTTGACATTTTTCAGTCAGGCTCTAAAACAGAACCATTAAAGATAAAATCTACAGGTTTCATTTACTGTATGCCCGTCAGCCATTCACTTCTCCAGTGTCAACCTTGCTGTTTGAGTTTCACACACAAACACACACAAAAATGTATTCTCTCATGTACGCTATATGGCTGTCCTCTCCCTACGGTGCCTCGGCTGGTGTGACAGAGGGAGCAGTGTTTCCATCATGTGTCTTTAACCCCCTGATGCTTCTCCACGAGCTGAGCTGAGCTGAGCTGAGGTGAGCTGAGTAAGCATCTTTTCTGGGCTCCTGTGTTACCTTGTCTCAACCAGAGCCGGGGTCAGCAGAAATTCTGTAAAAGACAGAAAATCACATTAATCATCAAAGGAAATCAAAAAACAACAAACGGTTGGTGAGGAAGCAGTGGCGCTAGTGCGTTGACTGTCAATTAGCATGGTGCTTCATTTAAGCCCATGTGCCTAAAGGTGTTTCAGCTTGTTGCTGGCGTCCTCACCCTCACTTGGAATGATCGTTGTACTAGTGACGTCCAAATGAAGCTTCATGAAGCATTTTCATTATTGTCTGAGTCCACTAGATAGAGCTCTCTGTTCCACAAAGGGCTGAAAACTGAGGGTGCCCTGCCACTGTCCATCCGCACCGCGCCCCGTGCTTTAGGGTACTTAACCCCCCCCTACCTCTCCCCCCGCGCCCCAGGCCTGTTTGTACTCACACTGCCTGGGCCTCGGCGAATGCTTCTTGCTGTCCATACGTCATCACGCCGTAACACGTCACACGCATTGATTGACGTCATCGCGATGCGTGGCTTTGTTTACAAATCTTTCCATAGACCTCTGAGTTTTTGTGCGTCTTGTCGACTGTTTTTGAATCTTTTCATCGACCAAATCTGCAGTAAACACTCCACCTCCACATCACACCAACGTGAACCTTTCGCCGCTGTTGTTTTAAAAGTCCGTGAATTTTGCGATGAAACAAGCTTGAATAGTCGACTATTCAGGGTCGCCCCTAGTATCATTTATAAGTTAACGTGTACAAATCTTTTACTTACTGAATTGGCTTCACCCTCTTGCGTCAACATGTCAATTCCAGCCAGCTGCTCCAGGATCAGGCTGTCGTCTCTCACCTGTATCTGAAAAACGACAACAAACGTGAACTCTAACACACCTGCTAAAAGTCTTATCACTCCTGGATACTGACAATAACTATTGAGGAAATATCTGTATATATCAAAATATGATTGAGAGCTCCTTTTCCTTCTTTTGTAAGACTCCTGGAAACATCACGGGCGGAAACTCATGTCGCATCTTCCGGAAAAATGTAATTTGTGCAAATGATAAATGTCTTTATCTTACATATTTAAAAAAAAAAATCAAAAGGACAAACACAATAAATATCAAATGATAAGAATGAACATTAATCATGGCCCCCGATAAGTTTACGCATTGACATGAAACAGGAAGTAAATACGCTTATCTGAAATGATGCATCACCTCACCTGCTCTGTATTCATGGAGCTCATCTGTGCCGACATCTGGTTCATGCTGCTCCCGTTGCTAGCCATGACTGCCATGTTCATGTTGTTGTTGCTGTACATTCCTCCGTTGGATTGTGTGGAGTACTGGGACTGGGACTGTTGGGGGTACACACTGGAGAGAGACAGATTCAGTCAAAAATCAATAATATTCACAAAAAAAGACTCAAATTGTGGTCACATAAGATCAGGTGAAGTGTTGTCACCTGTTGCTGGTGGAGATGTTGGCAGGTTGCGGCCATCCGGTGCTTTGCTGGTAGCCCGGTGCAACTCTCTGGTTCTGACCCTGGGGCTGGGCTTGGCCCTGGTTCTGCTGCAGCATGGGACTTTGACCCTGCCCCATCCTGGGCGACAGCAGGGGGCTCTGTGGGGTCGCAGCCCCACATGAAAAACCCGACACAGGGTCCTGGTGTTGCTGCTGCTGACTCATTCCTACAGATTGGAGCAGATAAAAGGCTCATAAGCTGCATGGACAGGTACAATAAACAGGGTGGGAACTAAGCAGTCACCCAGTACTGAAAAACCAACTTGTAGTTTTTAGTTGTGGACAGTAACACTCCTACTCTACTTTTAGATAATTAAGTAAAACTGCAAAATGAACACAGACAAGACAAATGGGAATTATCTAAGCCAGAAGCAATAATGAGAAATAATGTCAATGCTGACATTTGAAAAATCCACTTCTTGGTTAAGGCGACCGTATAATTGAAGGACAACCAATAACAAGCTCAATGTCCACAACAGCATGCGGATAATGTCCATCTCTGCCAAAATGCCCTCGACAAGGAACTGAACTGTTTGATGTCTGAAAATCCTCAGGATCATTTTCTGTCCTCACTTCATAAGTTCAAGATGAATCCGTTTTTTGGGTCAAATGAGATTAAGTAAAATTCCGGTGTAAAATCAACCCAGGGTCTTTTTCGCCAAATACGCTCATCAAATAAGCCATCGAGACATTCCCGCCCCCCCCCCCCCCCCCCGTATAAACTATTGACACAGATATCCCGGACAGTCGCTAACAGCCGGATGTGGCTAACACTGATTAGCTCTGGGCAGCACGGTGAAGGCATTAAAACAGCTTTTTTAACCACTAATACTGCTGAAAATAACAGCTGGTGGATGACCAAAGTCAATCCATTGGTGCTTTGTTTTCTGTGTAGGGACTCTTCTCATGCTGCTGCAGAGGTTTGGTGTTATAATGAGAAATATTAGTGGTTAAAAAAGACGTTTTAATGCACTCACCATGCTGCACCGAGCTAATCAGTGTTAGCCACGTCCGACTGTCAGTGACTACCGGATTTCTCCGTTAATAGTTGTTATACGAAATAAATTAACTCGGTGGCTTATGTGATGTATGTATTTGCTGAAAAAGACCCTGGGATGATTTTACGCCGGCATTACACTTTAAGAGTTCATTCACAACAACATTTAAAACACTGAAACACAAAGTCAACAGATAAAGGAAAGATTCTGGTTCACCACTATCAGCCCCAGAGCTATTTACATCTAAAATCACCATATTCAGTCTACTCATTGGGTACTGACAGGGTTAAAATCATAGACAGATATAGGATGGAGTGTTAATCGGAGTATAAAAGCAGAAAAATCATATGCAACATGGTTGATTTTGCACACAAAATAAATTCCAGTGCAAACACTAACACTTTCTATGAAGACCACATCTATAGTACATTATAAGGGCAGTGTCAGAGGTTTCATATCTGCACTCATAAACACACACACAATGCTTTGTGATGTACTCTATCATAAAGCATTATAGATGTGACTTATAATTAGTTGTAAGTTCAAGTGTCTTGTCTCCATCAGTCCACCTCTACTTTATAACTGATCAGGAGCATCAATAACACACCTGAATTTATAATTCATTATAAGTCACATCTATGAATATTTTATGACTGTTGATATAGTGAATCAGAAAGCATCATATGTGTTTAGGAGTGCAGTCATGACACAATATAATTAACTAGAAATGCCCTCATAATTCACTGCCGATGATGTCTTCATAGAAATGGTTCAACTGTACCCAATCAACTTACAGAGTGATGACAACAGTCTGGACAAAGATGATTGTATTTGATTGCCGCCACCACAACGGAAAAAAAGACGCCCATGAAGCACACAGACTACCGTGACAGCGCTGCTCAGCTCTTATTATATACCTGAACTGCTGAACTGGTAGGCACTGTGCTGTGACGGAGGACTCATTACCCCGCTGTATTGCCCGCCTACATTTCCCATCATGCCTTGGCTAGCCAAGTGATGGCTGGGGGAGAGAGGGGAGGAGAAGGGGCTGGAGGAGCCAGGATGAGGAGGAGGAGAGGGCAGGCCGGTACCGTAGCTGGAGGCCGGGTAAGGGAACTGCTGCGGGTTGCCTTGTGGGAGCCGTGGGTTGGTGCCACCTATGGGCACCGGCGTGGGAGCGGCCCCCCCGCTGGGCATGTTAGGCGGCATGTTGATGCCCTGAGTCCGCATCATCATGGCACGCTGCTGCTGCACGTGTTGCTGCTGCTGTTGGCGTTGGCGTAGGTGGTTACTGAGGTACTCGCGCTGACGCTGAGCCAGCATCTGAGCGTTGAGGGTTCCCTGTGGGAAAGACACACAGTAAAGTGACAGGTAAATAAACTAGTAGTTTTCCATAATGACTAGCACTAGTAGCGTTTTCACTGGCCACAGTCGATATTCCATGATGTGTATCTGTAACTTCTATGTGAAGGCCTAAACATCACATGAATCTGATGGGGTCACTTCTTCTACGTAACATACAACATACAACGCTAAGCATGCTTGAGTGCTGACATGGACGAGCAAGAGTCATTGATGATGGCAACGTCACAGAGGTGTCATTTAAACTGTGATGGAGGCTGTGAAATGGTCTTGAGCAGTGAGGTGGGGTAAGAGAGAGTGAGAGAGGGAGATAAATACAGTATGTGTACAGACTGACCTGGTTTGGTACATTAGACCTTAGAGGTAGATTCATATTGGACACTCCACTCATCTGGTTCCCCATTGGCTGACGGTTCTACGTAGGGGATAGACAGAGTACTTTATTAGACTCGACTGAAAATTACGAGGGACAGCAACAACCACGTAACATACGCAGCAACTTAGAACAGTTGTGAAACATCCAAGAGAATATGAAGCCTCTTGGATGAGAGGTGAAACGTCTTCCTACACAAATAACCAAGTCCAGTTGCTTTTGACTGAAACTACTTTGGGGATAACGATGACCTGGACAAATGAGAACATTCACAGGCTTATACTTGATGACATCGCAAGTTTGAGACTTACTTGTCTGGTTTCAGGCTTTGAGAGAGAGAGAGAGAGAGTAGCTCATTGATTAAATTTCCCCTAGGCCACAGAGAATGGGTGTAGTTCCCCTTTAACTGCTCCCCTTTGGTGCTCAAAGCCAGGGTCTGTGCAGTCCTCTCCTGAGGCACAGTACTGCTATGGTTTGGCACTCGTTTGACTGTGGGACCGCAATGACACCGAACACCTCTTCATGAAACGTATTTTAAATCACAACTGCATTGTACGCTATATTCTAAATGTGGCCGATAAAGGAGGATTTTTCTCAGTTGCTTCACACTGCATTATTCCAGCGTTAAAACCTGCAGTGAAGCCTCAAAAGACCCCTCTATGTGTTTCCTGCCACACTTCAGCTCCCCCGTTTCCAAGCCGGCACCGACAGAAATGTAAAAATGGAAGTGCAAAAGTTGTGTCTCACGTCTGAAGTTCCTGCTAAATATTGAGTGCTATTTTAGTAGACATGCACAAAATGTTTTCCCCGACTCTCCACCGGGTAGCAGTCAAGACTTTAATATGTAAATGTGGAGTGAGAAGTGGTGAATTATGATATTTCAAGATTTTGAAAACAATTTGCAGACAAATATAGTGTTAGAACATAAAGGTCCTGTACATCCAATCACAAAGAGGAACATTATGGGGAAACAGGGTGAGTCACAAAGGGTACAGTCTGTGTATGCAATCATCTTCATGAGTGAGTGTATGAATGTGTGTGTGTACGTGTCATGTGTGTCTCAGCAGCGGAGAGTTAATGATGGAGGCAGAAAGCTGCAACATGTTCCTTTCTGGCTGCTGCTGCTGTGTAAACCCAGTGAACCTCGTCGGCCTCACGATGTGCTCTGTTGCATCGTGCAATGAGAAAAAGAAAAAGAGCAAAAAGAGGCTGTTTTGTTTTGAATTTAAGTGTCTAATGAAAAAACAATGACTAATCCTTTTTCACGACAACGAGGTTTGGCATTTGATCAAGGACGAAACAAGGACCCAACGTGCGTCAAAACCATGCTTACATTTTTTCAGAAAATTTTCTTAAGGCATTTGATGGAAAATCAATTCATGGATGCAATTCTGAACATCAACACGGCGAGTTACGTAGCCGCTACACTTCATTATGTCATTCATTCATTCATCTTCAACCGCTTGGCCCTATCGGGGTCGCGGGGGGCTGGAGCCGATCCCAGCTGACATCGGGCGTGAGGCGGGGTCCACCCTGGACAGGACGCCAGTGTATCACAGGGCACATAGAAACATACAGAGACAGACAACCATTCACACCTACAGGTGATTTAGAGTCATTAATTAACCTAACACGTGCATGTTTTTGGATTGTGGGAGGAAACTGGAGAACCCTGAGAAAACCCACACAGACACGGGGAGAACATGCAAACTCCACACAGAAAGGCCCCCAGCCGGGTTGCAAACCTGGAACCTTCTCGTTGTGAGGTGACAGTGCTATCCACTACACCCTTATGTGCCAATATTAAATGTTTACCTGCGGGGTGTTATTCAAACATATCAGCTCCAAAGTGGATTCAAACATTATCTCAGCCAGCTGGCCTGCGTGAGACAATTAAGAATACGCACGTGATAGTTAACAAAACGTAACGCATCGATGAATATTAGAGCTTATTCAAATTCCCAGTAATGTGTTCGGTTTTATGTTAGATTACGTGGAAGGTTATGTGAGAAAGATTGCCGTAAAAAACAAATTCCGTGACTCCTGAAGCCTGGAAAATGAGATTTTGCCAAAACGTATTCAGGTTTTTCACGTCAGTGGGAAAACCCTGTATATATGATGATTTACCTCCATAAATATCACAACACCGTAAGAAGAATGATGTCAAATATTGGGGGCCACCTACCAGCTGGGCCTGGAGTCTGTGTTGCAGCTGGAGCCTCAGGCTGTTGGGCTGAGGCACTCCTGGATTAGGCCCCCCTGGCCTCATCCCGACTGGCCTGGGCCCCACGCTTCCAGGCATCCTCATCATTGGGGGGTAACCAGCAGGCGGCATCCTCTGCGGCCCCATGTGGCCACTCATAGAGGGGCCGTGGAACCCGCCATCGGGTGGCATGCCCCCGTATCCTGGCTGGCCACCGTAGTGTTGACTGTACAGGAGAGGCTTCATGTTTGCCGCTGGGTCCGAGGAGCCGAGGTACTGGTCCTGGTCTGGCATAGGACCCTGCAGGGTGGGAAGATATGAGTGTTTTGCATTTATCGATTTTGTAAAACACACTGAGAATATAAAATCCTCTGTAAAAAAGTCCATTCAAACATTTTTCTGTAAGTGACTTCTCATTGTTCCGCAGCCAGGTCATTCTTAGTTCAGTTTGAAGTGGCTCACCTGTCCAGCCAGCGTCGGGATTCCCAACATCTTGTCGATTTCCTCCAGACCCTCGTAGTCCTTCAACACTGAGCACAGCTGGTGCAGCAGGGCTCCTTCATCTGGCTGGCCCTCAGGCCCCGGGCCGCAACACCGCATCCCATCCTCCTGGGGGGCGGCGTACGGTGGCCTGTAGGTATCTTGGTGTCATTATCACACCACACTCGACAGAGCCCACATCTGAACTCTAGAACTACTGCTAATGTCTAAACTGAATTGGATGAATAACGTACCTGCTTTGGTTTCCATAGTGATCCATAGCCATCATTTGGTTTGACCATGATGCAGTCTGATTGGGTGGAGGTTGTTGCTGAGGATAGCCTGAGTTTGCCATCTCCATCTCTGAAGGAAAGAAACATATACAGTGTCAGAATAACTTCAGGTATCTGAGAAGAGTCGATGGCTGTTTCTTTCTTTTGATCCAGACCGAACCTTTCAACCACACATCAAAAACGTGTCCAGACCTGCTTCCTTTCAAATAAGAGGCATCTCCAGAATCAAACCAATGCTTTCACACTCTGAACTGGAAAAAGCAATGTATTCCTTTATGTAACTACTGTAACAACTATTGATTTAGCTTTTATTTCTCGTCTTTCTGCTACTCTTACTACAGTCTTATGTTTTCTTCTTATTTACCATCACTTTGTCTTGTTTTTGTTTGGCCCTACTGTTTAGCTATTTGTTGTAATTGACTTCTGGGTAAACTGCTTTTTACTTTGTCTGTCAAAGCACTTTGTAAACTCGGGGCTCTATATTCCACCCGGCGGAAAACAGCTATCATTGCTAGTTTCAGTCAGCCACAGTTTTTAATTTTTTACACCAAGCGCCCAAGTTGTGTAAGTAGCAAATGTACTTGCACCCATCTGTGCACCCATGTGTATGGATTTTAAAGTGAGGTGTGGTCAGGTGCATTGTTGGCACATTGCTATCTTGAGGCAGCAGAAAGCCGTTGTGCCTCTGACCAACCAAAACCTGATCTAAAGTCAAAGCTGCTATGTACTCCTGCCATTTACGGGGCTCATTAGTCATAACAATTAACAGTTATATCTGCGGCTCTGTGGTTAATCCACAGACTGGTCATTAAAAAGTGCAAAGGCTATTTACCCCTGGGTACAAATATCAATGTATGCTATTTGTACTATGGGTGTAGCCAACAATGTTATTATCACCCGTTTTTTGCCTAACCCTAACCAAGTATTTTTGGTTGTATTATTTTCCCCTTAGTGTAAATAGACACTGTAAAAGTAAACATTGTGATTATTGCGCATGAGTGAAATACATCATTGATGAGTATCACATTCTCTAAATTGGGAACATAATAGAGCAGAGCTGCTGTCCGCTGGTGCTTCCCTGTGCGCAATTTCAAAACGAGGAACAGCAACTTATTGATGATTTATTTCAGATGCTAAATGTGTCATTTGGTTTCCTTTGTCAAGTTTAGTGCTACAGATTTCAGTTTTGCTGTTTAAATGTCCCACAATATTTTCTGCAGAGGCATTTCGCAACAAGTCCTCGTTTAAAAAGCAACAGTCTTCTTTAAGCCCCTCTCACCTTACTTCGCACCCATAACATGTGCCGTCTAACTAGCAAAGGTAGAGCTGGTCTCGCCCTAAATACACTTGCTCTATAAATAAAGTTACTATTATTGTTTCTTCTCACCGTTGCCCATCATCTGCATGTTGACCATGGCTCTGGATCCAGGTGGGCCTCTCGTGGGCAGCGCAGAATTCATGTTGGGGACCATCCGACTTGGTCCAACCCCATGGCTCATCATTGGCCCCGGAGTACCTCCTATGGGCCCCTGGGGACCCCAGCCCTGCTGCATGGAGCCCCGCATTGACCCATTACTCAGCATGCCTGATTTGGGGAGAAACAAAATGATCAGATTTGGGGATTATAAGGCTGCGTTCACCCTGCAGTTCCAAGTGACCTGAATCTGATTTTTCTTCTCACATGTGACCCATATGTGATTTGCTTTTGACAGTTTGAACAGCACAAGTCGGAATATATCTGACATGTTCGAATCAGAATCAGGCCACTTTTAAATGTGCTACTGAATCGGCTACGTATTGGATTTCTTTGAATGCAACTGCAATCTGAACAGCCAGGTGGCATTTAATCCGACGTCATTCTGACCCGCGCTGCACTGTTTTGTAAATTAAGGACAAATAAAGTTGACTGAAAAAAAAAATGTGCCACAGACCGGAGCCAGGAACAGAATCAAAAACCAACATGGAGGACAGTGAAGCAGGCGGCCAGTGGAGGGAGAGTGAAGGTTAAGTATAGTTTTAGGATAGTGTGCTGCCACACACTGTTCTTAGCATTCAGCCATAGAGTCCTACAATACCCGTTGGCGTTACCATGTTCACTTCCCTAAACACCGTTGTGGCGTGATGTCATCAATGATCAACTGCGCATGCGGATCTTTTCAATGGTGTGAACTGTTCACACAGCAATCGGTAGTCAGGCCACATTTAAACACGTAATGTGAAGAGACAAACAAAAAAATCGAATTTGACCAATGAATCAGAATTGTGCATTAAGACCTGCAGTGTGAACGCAGCCTAAAAGTGATTATATCCAATAAAGGAACAAAGATGTGCATCTAATGTAGATCACCTTGTTTGAAGAATTAGAGGAAGTGTTTTGTGTTCGGAAGAAATGATTTTAGCAAATATGAAAATGTATCCCAAAGTAAATTTTACAGCCAAAATTACATAAAAGACATTTGAAAGTATGCTATCAGAACTTGTATGCATATTTGTGTGCACAACAGTATTTGAGGCTGGAACCACAGGGCACTATTTATCTTCCTGCTAACCTTGATCGGCTATCGCAGCTGGGTTGGCCATACCTGCATGGGTTCCCATCATGCCTTGCTGCTGCTGATGCTGCAGTAAGGAGTAGGGGCCGGTGTTCCTGTGCTGAGGGGCAAAAGCCCTGCCAGCGTTAGGGTTGGGGCCCATACTGCTGTCCAGAGATGTGCTCCTGACTGGAGGAGCACCACGACCCGGTTGGCCTTGCCTGGCACCATTAAAGCCTGCTGGGAGGACAATCTGTGTTTCTTTATCTTATTGGTTATACAGTATAAAGTATTTTACATATCCTGAGACGAAGATATGATGAAGGAATCAATATTCTCCTAAGATGATAAATATTTTTTCAATTTCAAGAGTCAGAAATCTCTCCAGATGACAGACGTACTTGCGGGGCCGATGGGAGGCAGGGCTCTGTGCTGGGTGGGGGGGCTGCTGTTGTCTGTCATCTGCAGGATGTCGCTGATGATGCTCTGTTTGTCCACAGAGGAACCAGGCGGCACAGCGAAGGAGGAGGACGAGGAGGAGGCCGGTCTTCGGACTGGTGGCTGGCCTGTGAACAGCTGCTGCTGGCTGCTGTTCTGCAGGTCCTCCAGCAGGTCCTCCAACTCACTGGTCTGAGAACAGCCACAGAAAACAACTGGATCAGATACCTCAATGACATTTACCGCCTTATCAGCTGAAATTCAAGGGATTAAATGTCCATTTAGATTGTAATGTAGATTTCTATCACAGCCACAGTCACCAGATGGATCTTTTATTCATTTGGGCTGTTGATCCACGCATACCACTGAATATGGTTTATGATTTCTATATATTTTATAAACTCAAAACCACACAGAAAGAATTTTCACTGCGCATGAATCCTGAAAAAAGTACACTTTCAAGCTTTCCGGTGCCTCAAATACAAGGTATTTTTATCCTTCCTGGTGTTAATATCATATAAAATATGCATTCAAAGTAGAATAAGGTATTTTTTGTCTTTGTTCTGTTGTTTCATAAACACGCAGAGAAATTAATACATGGAAATAACTAAATGGAAACACGGAGAAGCAGCGAAACAAAAAATGAAAACGAGAAATCTGATATTCCTTTTCAATGACAACAGTGAAAGAAACGGAACTCCCCGCAGCAATACAGCGTAATTTAACCCGACACACACACACACACACACACACACACACACACACACACACACACACACACACACACACACACACACACACACACACACACACACACACACACACACACACACACACACACACACACACACACACACACACACACACACACACACACACACACACACACACACACACACACACACACACACACACACACACACACACACACACACACACACACACTGGTTTCCTCCGGCTGTTTGGCTGATGAATAGAGGAGGAGCTAAAAATAAACTGCCAGCACTAATGAGGTCATGTGTGATGTACAGTACAGTCACTGCTCTGTGTAGCCGGTGTGTACACACACACACACACACACACACACACACACACACACACACACACACACACACACACACACACACACACACACACACACACACACACACACACACACACACACACACACACACACACACACACACACACACACACACACACACACACACACACACACACACACACACACTCACAACAAAGCCACACATTAAGGGCAAAATGGGGACGTGAGGGACATTGTGGCCTCCAACTTTTTTAAAAAACAAGTGGACTGGAAGGTCAAGTTTTATCAAATTTTACTTTCTACATAGCGCCAGATCAAAACAGAAGTCATTTAAGGATACCTTTCCTATGGAACCGGTCTTTACCTTGTCCTGTAAGTTAAACAAACTTGATAGCCTTACAGTATGTTACCTATCTAATTAACACGATGGCTCGTCACTTCAGTCGCCACATGGTCACGTTTACAATTCTCCTCTGATCTGTATCGCGCACGGCGGAGTTCCACCCCGATGTGCACAGACACATCTGCACGCACACGCACACACACTCTCCCAAGAGAGCGCGCGTCAGAAAATAAGTCGCGTCAACACACTGCAGTGACCAAAGCTGCACACTTTGCGGATAACTGTCATAAAAAGAAATGTTCTAATGTTTAGTTCAATGGAAGTGTTTGTGTCGGTGTTCATCTGCCAGCTTTATCACACACAGCACACATATAATACAAATGTATGTATGTATGTATGTACACAGTCTTACACTAACACACACTTTGTAACCCGGATACACAACACAAACTGTCACATGTTCTTCTGCACTCACTTCTTTACACTTAAAACATACACCCTATTCTTTATTTCTCCAATTTAATTCTAATCTTATTCCTAATTAAAAGCACTTTTCAGAAAACGTGCTGTTTCTATTTCGTATGTGAAGGAGAAAACAAAAAAAAAACACACGCAAGCTTTTGCTACAAGAGAGCGCTACACTGAAATATTGGTGCTCCTGAAACCAAGAGTGCCGCAAATCACCTTTCACTCTTCTGGGTGGTTTGTTCATGCGTGCATTTACTGTATACACACACACAGTACAACATACCCGCTGTGTATTCAGACAGACATGTGCGACTACATACAAAGATACATGCTGAGCCACATACTGTAAACACCGACCCGGCTCTGCTGACCGGAAGGGCTCAAAGACGGGATCAAGACTGTAAACAGTGATTGGGGAAGAGACTCGCAGCATTTTCTTCACCAAAGAACGGCCTCCGATGAACAAAGTGGATAAACTTTAGCCCATATAAATGGATTATTGAGTGCTGCATCGTGATTGTTACAGAAACAACTGTGTCCCCAATAGCACCATTGACACTACATCCTCTGGTGTTATGCAAAGAGTGTAAAAAGTTTATAATTATGGCGATATATTGGGCACACGATATCTAAAATTTTTTGGGAGTTGTGAATCGATTCAGACATGGATCGATTTTTCTTCTACAGCTGCACACACAATCACAATGGTGTTTTTGAATTCTCATTTGCACAAGCCTTTTGTTTCCCTATTCCACACTCGCACACTGAAACACACACACGCTTGTAAAGTTTACACAGTACTCGGCTGAATCCCTTGCCAGAGCATCTTGTGTTACAGGGAGTGTGCTAACTATCTCCTGACAGCCTGTCATCAGCTGCCTCCAGAGGAAGTCAACACATATCCGACAGAATCAAACACCAGCTCCAGGGTGTCAGCTCACTCTGCTTCTCTCTGGAAGTGTTTAAAGGAGCTGTTAAATACATCCATAAGTCAAAGTTGTCAAGTGATCGGATTCCTTCATTATATTTATTTACTCATAACAGCAGCAGCTAATCCATTTGATAAGTGGAACCAGCAAACCAGCAATTGGCATTTTCTGCATTATTAATGACTTAAATGATTGACTGATTTTCAAAATAGCTGGCGAGTAGTTTTCTGTCAATCCGCTGACAGATTAATAGTAACAGCACTTACAATAAATATCATTTTCAACAACACTGACCTGGTCCGCCATGCTGAAACCTGCTTCCTGTTTCTCTGTCTTAATGTTCAACAGCTTGGGTCCGTCGCTGGGTTCCATCTTGATGGCTTTATCCAGGATGCCGTTATCATCTCTGTCCAACAGATAGCGCAGCAATGCATTGTCCTTCTTTTTGGGGCTCCCCGGCTCCTGTTTTGTGCAGAGTTCAGTGTTGTCCCCTGGAGCCGACTCTGGACCAATGGTGTCTTTTCCGGTAGCCTCAGCCGTCAGCTTCGCCAACTCCACGGGTGAGGTGCTGTTCTGAAGCAACCTGTGGAGAATTTTGTGTTTCTCCTTTAGTGAGGAGGGGTGGTTATTATGCCCAGCCCCACCCACGCCCCCGAGCCCACCTAGCGGATCCTTCTGGTCGTCCCCCAGGGGGGGTGATGAGCAAGGATCAGCAGGCTCTAATTTGGTGGTGAGGAGCTGGAGAAGCTTAGTGTGCCCTTTTGTGTTCAGAAGGCGATTTTGGGCGTTGCCGGGCTCTGATAAGCTTCCGTTACCTTCGAAGCTGTCAGGGTCACCATCGTTTCCTTGCTCGCCCTCCTGGTTTGGGGATGACAGCATGTCTTGCTGCTCCTCAAAAGTTCCCAAGAAATCGGCCTCTAAGCTGAAATTGTTCTTGGCTTGTTGGCTACCAGTGCTGTTGCTGTGAGGAGGGCTCTGAAGGCCAGTCGACTTTCTGTCAGGTGACTCTGGATGCTGTTCCTCTGTGAGTCCCTGGGAAACCCTGTGGCCCTGGCTGAGTGCCTGCAGTGCACTAAGGGAGTTGAACCCTTGGCTATTTCCTGTGCTGCTGCATACAGATGCTGGCGAGTGGAGTCCAGCTGCAGGAGAGAAAGAACCAGAGGGATGCTGAGAGAGATGAGGGCTACTACAGGTACTGCTAGCCGCCATGCTGGGGCTCTGGCGATGACCAGGAGACAACATGACGATGCTGGGGCTTCCCTGGGCTGAAGGGCTGCCTAACTTGAGTGCTTGGCCGCTTCCCTGAGGCGTGGATGCCTGACCAGACCCACAACCACGTCCTGGGGCACTGGAGGCCGTGGTGGAGTGGTTCGTGTTGCTGGTGACGCTGGCATCAGGGGAAGGGGAGGGGCCGCCCACACTGGTTGGGGTTGTTGGCTTGGCCATGACCTGGCTGCCAGCTATGTCTGCGGTCATGCCACGCATGTTCTCCCTGGACAGAAAAGGAAACTGGATATTATCGGTCGATATTGACCTTTCACAGAGATATTAGAGTATGAGTAGTGTTGTATATGATTTCCGATATGAAAACCTTTTTTACAGAACATATAATGCAGAAAATGATGCAATGATTCAGAAATGGTGTCATATATTGTAGTAGTGATATATGATATGATATTTGCGTTTTTTAGGTTTATCGGTATCTGCCGATGCGGGCTGCTGCGTTCGCGATAGTTTTTTTCATGGCATGATTTACAGACAGGCGTCCACAGGCAGCTCCGCGTTGCTGGAGAAAAAAACGGTATCGGTTGAGCCCTTTACTGTAGCTATTTAATTTTATTCTTTATTTAAATTGTCAGCAATTGACTGATATTGATTTTTTTATTATTCTTTTTATTTCTCAGTGCTCATTTCTATAATACTGTTTAAGTTTCTTATGGAAAGCAGCCTTCTGAGTAACTTAAAGTCATAACAGTGCACAATCCACACAGTATTGCTTTCGTTCCAGCTCAAAAATTCACTATATCTGCCACCAGATTGGTAATTTTTCTCTGCAATATCGGTAAAATCCCCTTAAAAATCCCTAAAGAATCCCGCTTAAAGCTGCTGACAGCCAAAAAAGCAAAGTGAACTTGAACTTTCATGCTTACTTCTTGACTTTAACAAAGAATATTTAACTGCTGCATTTTTGTATTTGCCCCTTCAAAAGCACGACCCAGTGTTCAAACAAACAATCACATTGCAACTGGTGATTTTCAGAAAAATGTCTACTAAAAGTAGTTAATTGAGTGGCAATGATAGCACTCTGGATAAAGTAAAAAGTACACGATGAAGAGGTTAAGTCACTCATGCAGAGATCAGCTCTGACACAGTGTACATAACTGAAGAAACAAAGTTGTAATAAGGCCTAAAGCTGTAACAGAGAGAGAGCTTTAAACAAGAATCGGCTTCAGCCAAACACCAAATACACAAAGCGTTCATTGTGCTGTAGTGATCATTTTCAATGTGAAACTTGTGGAAGTAAAAAGTTCTCGCCATTGATCCCCCCAGTACCCCGGGTAACAGTCCTGGCATTGTTTTCGGGACACTTTCCAATTCCTGACTCTGAATGGTCATACTAAAGGCTGGATGCTGTTTGAGTCGCAGTTGCTCCCGTTGGGGGGGTGGGGGGGGGGGGGGGGTGGGGGGTGAAGGGGGTACAGTATACTGGACTGGCTGGTAGTGCTTGTGTCAGTTTTGTTCTATACATGTGGTGGTGGTTCTGAATAAGAGACTCTTTGTTCTTAATCTACAGGCCTTTGTCCAAATCAAGAGGAAACCACAAACACTGAGAGAACATGTGAGAGCAACATACCGAGTGGAGGGCTATTTAACAGATAACTGCAAATACTATTGTTATTATTATTTTGTAATTAAAATATTTATGTCTTATGAGGGAAAAGCCTATTTTAAGAAAGGTTAGTTTGGGGGTAAGCCACAGCCCGCTTGCTCTTGTCAGAGAGCGAGCAGGCTAAAGCTAGCCAGCTAACTTTAACTTAGTTACTTTAGTAACCTCAGAAATTTAGCTGATAAAGTCATTTGCAAATGACAAACCATCCAGGAGTCTGGATGATTTAGCTGACGTTGTTCACTCGAGACAGCATTTTGCCACCTAGCTAGAAATCCGTCCGCATTAGCATGCAAGCTAACATTAACTAGCTAAAACCACAATATATTTCACATGTCAGTGCTTCCTCTAAGATATTTATCAGCACTGGGGGTTATGTTGTACCACACATGCTGTGCCTCTTCTACACACACCCTGCAGCGGCCGGCAGTCCACAGACCTAGCCTCGCAAGACCATCCTGATCTCGCGAACTCCACTGTATTTTACTCGCAGATCGGCTTTTTTCTCTCTGATCCTTCTGTTGGAATATGGACCGGGCACCTGAAATTGGGCCTTTTATTCGTAAATTTGTGTTACACAAACGGCGAATATCCTTTACCGACATGTTGTTTACTTTGCCTCGACACTGTTAGCACGTCATATGCTTTGTTGATCTGAATGGTTGATTTGGTCTATCATCAACATAGGTGGTGATAATCAGATGATCTCTTCCCAAGAGATCTCCAAACGAAAGTTCAGAGATGGATGTGCAGAGCAAATGGAAATTCAATCAATCCAGAGAAAATCAATCTATCTGGCCAAGTCAGGTCCCTCATTCAGGATAAACCTCAACACCAGGTGTGATCCTGAACGCCCCTGAGTCCGAAGCTTCCTCCGGACGGACTCGCTGCAGGTTTAAAAGAGAGCCCTTTAATGTCCCTTTCCAGTTCCTGCTGGACAGTATAATGTATGGTCTCTGACCACACAGAGTCTCTCCGTTCTCTGTTGCAGCCTCAGTTTGGGTTTTAGATTGAAGAAGTGAATTTTTATTTAAAAGTTTTACTCTTTGTTGGAAAACTGCAACTACGAAGATATTCTATACTAATCCTACTGAGCTAGACTATAAATCTATAAGCATATGAAAAAATGTGTAATAGGTTTAGAAAATGTATCAAGGGACTTAAACCCTGCTTCTTTCGCTGGGATCGGCAGACCATAAACTCAACTATAACCCTAATACTTCACTGAAATAAGAATCAGTTCAAACTAGTCTCTTGTCAAGGAAGGCTTAATATAAAGAAATATATTGTTAGACTTTAAAGATACCATGGTCAAAGGGAACAGCTTTGATGCAAACAATATACAGAGGATTTTCTGATTTAATTGTTTCTTCTCTATTGAAAAGGAAACAAACAAACGTACTTACAAAATGAATGACACTTACACGGGACAGTGAACTAAAAGTAAAAAGAGTTTACCTCTGCAGGATGTGCAGGGACATGTAGAGCTGTGGTTCGTTGGTCGCTGCAGATCGGATCAGCTTGCTCTTGGTGTGAGCTGAGACGATGTTCCCGTCAGCCAGGGAGAATCTGTACAGAGGGCTGAGCGCATGGCCGTTCCTCAAAACTACAAAGGGGCAGACATAGACAGAATATACACTTGAACACACGAGTAACAGCAGGTGAGGGAGACAAAATATACGACGTGTTTCCTACAAATTGGTTCCCCGAAAAGGGGAATACATTCATACATACTCTCCCAGCATTGATAATAGGTAGATTATGCTTCTGCAACCTTTGATTCCTCATATAAAATATAAAGCAGGTAACCCTCAACAAGTCCCTGTTGAACTTAGGAAAATCAAGAATTGCAAAATTAAAAAGAATGAAAATAATTCAGCTACCGAAAGAAATAATAAATAATATGGGGGAGGTTTTAAAATTAAAACTAGAATCACCGCCTTGCAGAGATAGACTTTGAAAGGAACTTAATAAAAGGTATAAAGTGTATTTTTTGGTGAAATGTGATGGTTATAATGTACCGTATTTTTCGGATTATAAGTCGCAGTTTTTCCATAGTTTGGCCGGGGGTGCGACTTATACTCTGAAGCGACTTACGTGTGAAATTATTAACACATTACCGTAAAATATCAAATAATAGGCCGGGCTATTATTTATCTCAGTCACGAAAGAGACTCGGCGTATATCAGCAATCGTCACACACACACACGTCAACCAGTCAAAATTCGGCGGGGGCGGGTCATGGCAGAAGTGCATTGTGAAATAAAGATGCTACCTGTGGTGTATAGTGTGCGAGTGCGATTTATATATGTTTTTTTCCTTCTTTATTCTGCATTTTCGGCTGGTGAGACTTTTACTCCGGAGCGATTTATAATCCGAAAAATACGGTAGAATAATAACGCAATCCGAGGAAAGTAGTGAGGTGCTGATCACTGGAAGCAGACCTGACAGTAGAAAAGAAGTGTAGCATGCTTTGGCTCCAGATGCATTTCTCTTTAATATAAATAATCTTTCAGCCCTCTGACCTGCTTCAAGATCAACATTTAATGTTGTCTAATGCTCTGAATTGTCTTGCTCACCGTCTTGCTGGTGTTTCTTAGCGTAGGACATGTCCCCGTCATTCTGCAGGTGAAACCTCTGAATGCAACGCCGAACTAGGTCCTCCCAGCCCGGCTTCATGGACGCACGGAGCAGACTGGTGTCCAGGGACGTGATCTTCCCTAGACAGATAGAAGACCTGATGTTAACGGATTACTGTCATGTTTCAGATGTTTGCCTCTTATGAAGCAGCACGGTAATAATTACTAAACTAGTGGATTAGAGTTCCAGCAAACATCCACCCTGCTGAAGAAACGTTGACACTGTTTCTAACATGGTCCTGACCTCAGAATAAAAAAAACGGATGTAAAAAGGATGTGGACAACATTATACACTACTATACTGACTGATCCCACAGTGCATTAGAACCTCCCCCCAGTCCTACCTTGTAGGTCTTGCCGCGTGGTGAAGCTCTCGTAGGTGGGCATCACAGGTCTCTCTTTGACGGGGACTCTTCTCGCCACACAGATGAGGCAGGACTGGAAATCTGCATGTTTGGAAAAGCACGGGTTAAAATAGGAAATCCTTCACCAACACTTACATCTACCTAAATGCAATGGTCCTAACATGTATATGAGAATATAGGTAGGGTGGTAGAGAATAGGGCTGTAGGGATGGGCGATCGTTTCTATTTTCGTATCCTCCAAACGTGTCTACTCAAGATTGCAGATTACCAGGGGGAGGCGGTGTGGCTTAGCGTCTGACGGAGCTTTGACATAATCATACCTCTAAGCTTCGTACGAGCAGTACAGTTAAAAGTTACATGAACAGGGCTGTATTGACAAGGATCTGGTGGTAAGATAGCATGATACAGTGGTCATGATTCAATACATTATGATACATTGTGATATTGTAAGCAAGTTGATATATTGGGATTTTTTAAATGTAATTTTAGGAACACACCACCTTACGCATCTGTGATTACGTTGGAGTGGGAGAGTCAAATGGCTGAAGATACATTATCACACATTTATACTGCCAAAGACCGCATGGTATTAGCATGTGTGTAAAGGGGAGACTCGTGGGGACCCATAGAATATATTTTTATTCAAATACCTTGAGGTGAGAGGTAAAGGGACCTCTTTGAAAAAATTTTTTTCCATTGCCAAAAGTTACTTTGCAAACTTCGAACCATAGTTGGTACCAACGGATATGTTTAGCATCATAAAACACCAATATCTTCACGCTAGTTTTAAAATGGAACCTGCTACGGACTGTTAAAGACAGCTTTAATGACCAAGATCGACCCCCCTCGATACAGTGTTTTTGAGAATCAACACAGTAACACAAAACATAATATCACAATATTTTCTTACACCTCTAATATTCGGCTCCCTTTAAATAGCCTGTAGATGTTTCTCATTCTCAATTCTCGTCTGCACTTGTACGTGTTCTGGTGGACCTGTGAAACGTCATCAGCCGCAATTCAATATTCTGCATCTAGCCGAGTGCGGTCCAAATGCCCGGATGTGACTTGCTCTGCTCATTTTGTTGAGGATGCATCAGAGGCGACTTGTGGACAGGCAGGTATCCCAGAATGCATTTCATATTAACGGCCGTACTGCGTCCTCCCGTCCTCCGGAGTCTGGGCTCCCGAGTCGAACTTGCAAAGTCTAAACTACTTAGCCCATAAGTCCGAACTTGGAGTACTTGGTATTGAGAAATGCCTGGTGTATCTGTGCTTGCATCATGTTCTGTTTAACATTATTATCGTATCTTTAACATTACAATTACGACTTACTCTTACTCGGACTCTTACGGAGTGCAAGGCACAGTTTTGGTGAGTTTGTAAATCATCAATATACGATTGCTTATGGGTCTGTTACAACAATGTGATTTTAACAACGGGACTCTTAACGTTATGAACTGAACTTAAACTATGACCACAGCTGTACCTAAGCCGTACTGCAGCATTCAAATCAAACTCAAATCATGAACACCAACTTCAGCCTCATCAGCAAAGTCAAGGAATCGCAATCTCAGACTCAGGCTAAGTTTTAACATCAGAGTACACCTCAATCTGTCCACCAGACATCCTCCTCCTGTCAGTGGAGAGATTAGCCCAATATCTCGTTGTCAGACAACTAAAATTAGAGTGCCAGACCGATTTTTTTCCCTAGTGTGTGTGTGCGTGATAAGATAAGATGGGAAGATGACAAAGTGCCACGTGCCAATTAATGTCTCTCCCGGTGGACTGGTGGTGATGAAAGGAGGACGGGACACAAGAGACTGCGTAAAGTGGGAACAGAGAAGTGATTGGAAAATGACAGAAAGTCAAGACAGAGATGGAAAGATGGAGAGAGAGAGAAAAATGTTGAGAAAGAACATGTATATAAGTGGAAGGGCAAAACTAAAAAGACAGACACATAGAGAGAAGGGATCAAAGGGACGGAACAAGAGATTAAAACAAGGAGTGCAACAGAGGATGAAGATCGAGAGGGAAAATGAGGAAAGATTGAATTAAATCCAAATGAAAGGCCGAGAAACGTTTATAAAAGAAACAAACGTCAAAAGATGAAGTAAACAGTAAAAGCAAGAAAGGGAATAAGTAAAAAAAAAAACTAATAAAAGTTAGAAGCAGTACCTTCCCCCTCTTCCTTGATAGACTTGGGTTCGGAGACGGCGAAACACTGCATGGTCTCGTACTTCTGCTGCGATGCGTCCTGCTGGTCAGATGCCGGCCGGGCTTCGCCGTCGGCGTGAGGGTTGACCAGCATACGGCAGTTGAACGTGTGGCTGTTCCTGTTGGACGCATCACTGCTGCGATGATTGACTGGCAGATAAAGAGAGACACCGAACACATGAGCAGGTGGTCAATGAGAGCGTGTAAAATGAAAAGCAGATGATATTTGGCTTTGAAAGTGCCAACGTGCACATCGCAACGCCAGACGGCCGTATCCTGTGTTGCAAAGACGAGCCCCTGGAAAGGTATCTCACCTGCTAACCAACGGTCATCACTCGTAGCGCGGAGCGAGTTGGGATAACGAGACGCTGGAAAATGGCGATACTTATGCAGCCATTCAGTTAGATTGTGAAGCCAGGATATTCTATTAATTTTACCTATCTTAAACAATGCACGGTATATCACAATATAGCATGTTTACTGGTAATTAATAATGATTTATCTTAAAAGAGGAATTTTGAGTGAGTATGCACTTGTTATTATCAATATAGATAACATGGTGTATCATGTTGATATAAGATTTCATCACGAGAACATTTCACTCAAAGACGATTGATGATCATATTGAATAATTGCCCAGCTCTACATGATATTATTTCATTCAATTCAATTCAGACTTCACAGTAGCCTGGCGCAGCAGCTCCAGCTGGGCCAAGGCCGTTTAAGCAGCCTGGCTCTGCAGCAATTGAGAGGACACTGGCCAAGTCCCTGGCAAAGAAGCCTAGTTGGTATTTATATATAAATAAACAAACACATTTATGATGTAGGCCGGAAAAATGAGCTTCCCTCCTAAAAAGACCAGAAGCTGCCACTGTATTACACAGACGTATTGGTATAGCCGTAAATGTTCTCCGGTATGCACCTATATGAAAACCTTTTTCAATTCAATTCAATTCAATTTTATTTATAGTGCCAAATCTTAACAAAAGTTATAACAGGACACTTTACAGAGTAGGTAAAGACCACACTCTACGACTTATAGGTTTGCACCTGCAACCGACTGTGTTTTTCCAAACTGATCTCAAGCCTAAACTTCTAATTCTCCGGAGCTCTGTGGACTTGAACTGACACAGGTCTGTCAACACAAGATCACCATAATTCTAATATTGTTTGCTCTGCTGAATAATCCCACTGGTTTGACAGACAGCTTCCGCTTTGTTCAGGTTCATTGAGGTGATTCACCTCGAGCTAAAACTTAAGAAATAAAGACAAGAAAGGTTCAAGGATATGTGCATACTCTGCGTTGTTACTAGCTAATTCAAATAAAATCTAAATTTAGCCTAGCAGACGCTGTAATGCTGCTGACAGCAAACTACTAACTGTAGCTACGACCTGCTACTAGTTAAGGACAGTTGAGGACCCCCAATATGGTGCCTAGGGAACATCTCACATTATGTGAAATCCCGTCTCCATCACACCATGTTCCACTGAACTCCCTGTAGGTCTTACCCAGGCTCTTGGGCAAGAGGTTCTTGACAAACTCAGCATGATCTCCGACATGCAGCACGCTGTAGACACTCGTGTTCATCAGCTCCTCCTGCTGGCAGTGCAAATACTGGCTGACGTTCTCCGAGACAAACACTATATTGCCCTCCATGTTGACCACGAAAAAGAAGCCGTCCAGGGCCTGAGAGAGTGAGGAAGAGGAGACAGAGACGAAGACAGGAAGGCAGAGGAGAGGAACGAGACGGTTGGACGGAGAGAAGAGGTGGAAAGTAAAGGTGCGGGGATGTTTGGAGAGAGGGACACGGTAGAAGAGACCGTTAGAGCAGCGGGAGGGAGGGAGAAGACAAGGTAGAGAGAGATTAGAGGCAAGCAGGAGAGAAAGAAGGGGAAGAAAAAAAAAAGTGAGGATAAAGAGGGGAGATCGGATGTTAATTAAAGTTCACCTGATCTTTCCGCCAAGCTAAGTAGACTCAGTTAATAAATCAACAGTGAAAGTTCCACCTGCTGAAAATACATTTCTAAAACATCATTCAAAGTTTAACCATTGTTATTTTATGTGAGCGAGTTTAGCATTCGTTTAGCACGAATGTTTAATTTTTGTCCGCACGTTTTGGCACCAGAGAAAGTGCCTCGTCTTTTGTAAATATACAGTAAAGGATTTGTGATCTGCGTGGACTGGGCTTACTTTAAAATCAAACTTACAAGTCAGACATTTCAAAATGAAAGGAGCAAATATTTGGGGAAGTGGGGTACTTAGAAAAACACAGCAAACTGTTGAACATAAAAACTCACTCTTAGGGCGCACTCACACTGTACCGTACTTGTCCCACCTCCCTCTCCCTCCGCGCCCCAGGCCCGTTTGTACTCACACTACCTGGGCCTCGCACAAATGCTTCTTGCTGTCCATACGTCATCACGCTGTAACACGTCACACGCATTGATTGACGTCATCGCGATGCGTCGCTTTGTTTACAAATCTTTCCATAGACCTCAGAGTTTTTGTGCGTCTTGTCGACTGTTTTTGAATCTTTTCATCGACCAAATCTGCAGTAAACACTCCACCTCCGCATCACACCAACGTGAACCTTTCACCGCCATTGTTGTTGTTGTTAAATGTCCGTGCGTGGTCCATCCTTCTTTTTTCTATGTCCGAACCGATTTTGGCGCGGTGCGGAAGGACAGTGTGAGTGCGCCCTTACTCATTAAAGGAGTTGATCACTCAATTTCCCCTTTTAACCATCTCTCTTTTTAGAAGGCAGGAAACGGGGGAATTCAATATTCTATAAAGCCACACATGTAAACTATGCACTGTGCTTATCTTTAACATGTTAAAATCCATTACTGTTTACTGACTAACCGTACAAATTTTAAAGTAATAAATGAAACTAATAGAAAACTGTAGTAGTATGTGTCTTGGTTATTTAAAAGAACATGCTAGTACAGCAGTGGTATAGCCACAGTGGATATTCTATCAAATTATGAAAATAAAAACCATAACATTTTAGAATAAATCAAGTATTAATACTTTGTTCTCTAATTTTGACCCCCACTGTATATGGCTATGCGAGCTATGATGGGTAACATATATACCAGTGTTTTTATTGTTTATGTGTGTTCTTTATTTTTCTATTTTTGGTAAACATAACAAAATGTTACGTTTAAATTCTGTGAAGATGTTAAAATAACATGAACCGAACCAATGATGCTGTATGCAACGACACAATAAAGAAATAAAATCCATCTGTTTTTGGTGAAAAATGCAAAAAAAAATAAAAAAAAATAAAACAGAAGCTCCGTAATTAAAGTCATGTTAAAATACCAAGCAGTCATTTGCAGTGTGCTGTTATAAATCAAGGCATTAAAAACAAGTCTCCGGTTGCCTCTCTAGCATCGTGGGTGTGTGTATCTGTTCATTCTTTCATTCCTGTCGACTCAGCATTTTCCATCTACATGTACACAGTGTGATTTGTCCTTTAGCCGACCACACGTCGACACAAGCCTCCTACTGTACGTCTGCCTGCTTATCACTGGGTCTCCACTGTAGAATAGGACAGAACAGAATAGAGGGGTCTTGGCTAGAATGATATTTATTTCCCAGCAGATACCTCAGCCAATGTTGCGGCTGGTGAAAGCTATATATAGCTTGTGTGTGTGTGTGGGTGTGTGTGGTCAAGCTCCGCCCTCCTTTTCTAATCTGGCTTTTCAGAAAGGTATTTATACCTCATTGGGTCCCATGTTATACGTCACCACACACACATGCACACGCTGGAATAGGCCCGATGAGGGTATTGCTGCTAGCCAGAGGAACTGTTATCTCTCTGCGTCACCGTAAAGGGTACCGCCATTTTAAGTCAGAATGTGCGAGGCAACAACGTACAGGAAAAACCTGCACTTCTACTGCTTCACTTTGAAGAATAAATAATTTAAACTGTTCCCCTCTGTTGTGTCTGTTGTGAAAATGGGAGTGCTACTTAGTTGGTCAATCATAGGCCGCTGTTGTAAACGGACACTTGTTTGAATAAGCAGCCCTGGTGTCACTGTTTTGTGTCACTATCTTTTCCTCAGAGCGTGATAACAGGGGCTCACTGAATTCGAGCTGAGCTTA